>NW_022111373.1:29097676-29104052 GCF_000313985.2 Echinops telfairi
GCTCCGTTGGCAAGATATCCATTAGCAATGAACTTTCTAAAAGGATTTTCTTCCAAGATGTAAGACTTTCAAGATGTGGCCAGGAGGAATCCCAACTCTGCCCCAACTATAATGGCTAGAACTCTTTCTTTGGCCCCTAGCCCCATTCCTTTAAGTTCCTCGTGCCTCACTTTCCAGGTTGAATTCTCTTTCCTTTGAGATCCGACTTGGTTGAAAGGGATCCTCTCTGAAAGGGGGTGGTTGGAAAAGACTTTAGATTGATATCCTTGCCTCTATTTGCATAAGGAACCAAAGGCCTTTGAGATCTCAACGAATTAAATTTCAAGGGTAGAATTTCAGTGAAAGAAATTAAGGAAATTATCTTTCCAAGAGCCTACCCAGGGGCCCCTCAAATTACAGTAATGGTAGTTACCTACATTGCACTTGATTTTCTTTGCTTTATGTCATTTGCTCGGTTTTTTTCTTCTTAATCAAAATACCTTCATCATTCTATTTTGTGATAATTCCCAACCTTCATATAATTGTCCCTACATAGTTTTACTATAGACAGAGCTATCAGTGCATGCTACTCGTGTTTGTTTTCCTGGGAGGTTGCTGGTAATTCGCTGACTTCTAGGAGCCCCCAGATCACAGTTATAAGCTGTTCTGTATGTTAAAATATGCAAGAATTTAGCATTTTCTGCAGTTTGGGCTCAATGTAAAACTTCCCCCTTCTCTCCCTCAACGTGAAACCATGGAAATAAGGTCATGTTTTTCTTGGGTTTCTCCCCCAATTTCTAGCAGTTCCACTGCCACTGGTAATTGCTGACTTTTTGTGTGTGCACCAGTAAAATATTTAAATTTTTCTCTTCAGTCAGCATAGAATTCCAAATAGCGGCTGGGAGCTGACAATCTCTTTCAGGGCTTATGAATAAAGATTATTCACCAGCTGTCTCCTGTTGTTATTTATTAAGGGTATTAACCCTTTGTCTCATAGGAAGATGAGTCAAAAAGTATTGCTACCAGGATTCCAGTTCACACAAGGATGGATTCATTCCGAATAAAACACGTTTAAGCACGGCTCTGACCACAGGAGGGCTGCAGCCAAGTCTCTCAGTGAAAGATTGGTCTCAGGCTAGTAAGGGTGCCTTCAAAAACAAGGGCGAATGCAAACACTGTCTTCTGAGAGGATCTGCTGGGCCCTCTACATTGCAGGCAGAGAGGGCAGCTCAGAAGGGGATGGCCCTCGTGCTTTCCAGGTAATCTTGATGGACTTCCTTGAAGGACATAGGGCAATGACAAAGGCTTATGCTGAATAAAGTTTTAAGAAAATAAAAAAACTGCGCCCATGAGGAAAAGACCAAGAAAGTTGTGTTGAGGAATTTTCTTCCCATCAAACATCATTCTTACAGGGTAGAGAGGTCTGTCCTATGAGAATTGCACCGAGAAACCTTGCCCCATCCATCTTGTCCCCCGAGACTGTTTATTGTTTGTTCCTGAAACCCAGAGAACACTTAAAAGAATAAGATTTGAGTCCCTCAAAGATGCACAAAATTGTGAAGCACCATAAATCGAAGAGCATATAATTCCTCAGGGGAGTATGGAAGGGGGAGGGTTCAAAGAGGGACACATCACTTCCATATGTGCATGTGCATAGACCTCGACAGAGACTATGATGAGAAACAATAGCTTCAGGTATTGTTATATACTTTTTTAAAAATCAAGGTTGCTATGATGTTGTAGCAATACTTTTGGGCTTACTCATCTACGAGTGCTTTTTCAGTTAATTATTTAGCTTTGACTTTTGTTTATAGTATTTTCTGCCCTCCGAATGTTTTATGCTGTTACATGGTGACTTTGTTGTTTTTCATTTATGACATATGGTGTGACATATGCTAAGCAGGTTTCTCTCAGTAAAAGGAAAATCCAGTTACGGAGGCCACATGAGGCCATTCTTGTGACACAGACCCCCCCTCACCCCACCCCGATTCAGAAGATGGGTAGGATTTGCTTCGTGTGAGGGGCTAGTGCATAAATGGGGTTACGTGGGTCATAGTGGTTATGTGTTGGGTTGCTAACTGAAAGGTCTGCAGTTCAAAACCACCAGGCACTCAGCAAAAGATGGGCTTTCTACTCCTGGAAAGAGTTACAGACTAGGAAACCCACAGGAGTTAGTTTTCTACCTTGTCCTATTGGGGTTGCTATGAGTCAGCATCAACTCCATGGAAGTGGTTGAGCTAATTTTGGGTATTGCATAGACTGACAAACAAGCTAAGCTTTTCTCCCAATCTGATATCAATGCCCTGTAGTTGTGCATTGCTAGCCTGCTTGCTCCAGCCTAGGCATTCTGCAGTCAGCAATCTCTTTGTGGGTCAATTAACTTCTGTGGGGGACTGGTGGTACCTGGGCTGCGGGTCCCCTGTCCCTGAGAATTATGGAGTGCAGTATCTGCATAAAAGTAAAAATAAATTATGAGTGAGTGTTATTCTTCTCTTACTGGAACAGTCAATACTTTGACACTGTTGGCTGGGTCTTCTACCTGCTTCATTCTGGTTCAATCCCCTGGTGAGAATGTTCATTTCCACCCCTGCTATACTGAATCAGAACCTGCGTTTTAACAAGGTGATTCTCATATAGCTTGTTAGCGTGTGGATCATGTTTCAGTATATCTGGGATGGAAATGGAAATGAACCCAGGAACTGGCTTAAAGGCATGGTCTTTGGTTTCTCCCTCATTAAAGACTCCTCCTTCAGCCGCAGTAAAGCCAAGAGGTGGTTACAGGAAGTACAGGAGTTGAGAAGTTAATGAACCTGTGAGGCTGTTTGGAACACCGCTTTGAATAGTCCCACCATGTGCCACAATGCAAATGCTGCCAAATTTTCAATGTTTGTTGTTTCTATGGAGCCCCTGCGCCCCTGGGACAGGACTTTGGCCTCTGCATGGAAGTCTCACAAAACCTCTGTTCAGAAGGCATCTTGTCTGGAAAGTCTTCCCTGATCTTTTAGGTAGAATTAGATTTCTACACATTTTTATGTCAATATTATATGGTTTTTTTGGTATTTCCTGTGATTAGTTAGCATTAACAAACATTTACTGAGTGGCTATTGATTTGAGGTGCTTTCACATACTCTACATCTTAGAATTCAATTAACTTTCAATCTCTTCCACCACCATTCAACTCTAAACTTTTTGAAAGCAATACATTTTTTTAATTAAAAAAAATGGTAGTTCTGTACCTAGGGCATTAGTCAATAAATGTTGAAGGATCTCAATGAATGCCTGGTACCAACTAATTTGAACCTTTAAGTTTATTCATATATTAAAACAAACAAAAAACAAACCAAATCATTTCTGATTTAATTATTAATCATTATCTTAATTAAAAATATTTATCAAAGTAGCATGTGCACAAAACTTAAACATTATAACATTTCCAAGGAATGTAGATAGCTCTGTTCCCTTCTCCACCCTTTCTTATCTTCCAGACTTATCCAAGAGGCAATTACTCTAACTTTTTAGTTGCTTATTTGATACACATCTCTACATTTATCAGTATTGAGATTTTGCTGCTAGTTTAGAACATGTCAGTTGCACAGTGTCTACAGATTCTACCAAGGAGCCCTGGTGCCTCGGTGGGTTATATATGCATTAGGCTGCCAACCTCAGGGTCTGGAGTTGAATCCACATGTGGCTCCACGGGAGGCTTTCTGTTGCCTTAAGCTTTACAGATTCACAGCCCCAAAGGCTTTGTTGTCTAGGCTCGCTGAGAGTCAGAATTGACTCGATGCCAGTGGGTCTTATTGATTCTATGTGACACTGAGTCAGGTAGGCAGTGCGCCATTAACTGCAAGGTTGGTGGTTCAAATCCACCAGCCACTCTGAGGAAGAAAGAGGAGGCTGCGGTATTTTAGGATTTAGCTCCCTTCCCATCTCTCCCTCACCTTAACTCTTTAATACTCTATACTCATTTCCAATTTTTGGGGTTAAATCAGTATTAATTGTGATTTTTAGTTAAGGGTGTAATTCCAAACTATCTTTTGACTTTCAAGGAAAGCCCTCCCCACCCTGCCCCATGTTCCCCCTTACCCCATCTTTGGCTCTAGGTGCACAGACTCTGAGAGGCTTTAGAGAGGGAATTCTTAGGATTCTTAGGAACATGCCTCTCAGAGCTAAACTCCCTGCCATTGAGTTTATTCCGACTCAGAGCAACCCTCTAGGAAGCAGGAGAAGGGCCTCACAGGGTTTTCAAGGATGTAACTGTTGAGGAAGTGAGGCTGCCTTATCATTTTATGCGGAGCAGCTGATGGGTTCAAACCACCAACCTTTTGGTTAGTTTAATCATTCACCAGCCTTGCATCTGCTGCAAATGTGTTAATGCTGACTATGGTCCTCTTCCCCATATCTTTGCCCTGTTGGTAATATCTTTGAATTTCATCATTGTTAGTTTAGTCAAGTTTGGGGAAAGAGAAATTGAATACGTGTGATTAATTTGTTCTGATTAGTGTGAACTTCACTTGCATTTTAAATAGCCCAAGTCGTAAAATGCACTTAACAACTCATAGGCCTTTCCCCCCACTCTCCAACTTCTAACAAGTGAGAGGGAAGGATTAGAGGCAGGACCGGCCAGTCGACGCCTTCCTTCTTGCTCAGAGTGCAGAGAAAATGAAAGTCGGGAAATAAAGCTCGCACAAGCCAGTCCTTCTGGGTCGCAATGTGTATCTGATGTTTACGACCTTGTGGGTAAGTGGTCGCGGGATGCGTCCCTGAAATCAGAGGAGTCATGAAATCACATAGCAGCCCACTGAAATAATGAATGTTAGCGGACACTCGTCCGGGCTTTAACCGATAACTGGCACTGATTCCAGGTGGCACTCACAGGGGTCCTTTGTCGGCAGCCCAGCCTCCACGCGTCATGCAGGCTTGCTGATGTTTGCAGGAGACCGTGACCCCCCAGTTCTTCCATGGTTGCTTTAGGAACGTTCTCCGGAAAGGCCTTTGCTCTTTCTTGCTGATCTTTGTTCTTTTTCGTGCAGTTTCTTGATTGAAAGAAATTCCCTGCCGGTGAAGGGCACACAGGCCATGGACTGGTCTTGCTTATTTAAGGAAATGGTGGCGGCGGTAGCAGTTTCGGCATTCGAACTTTCTGTCTCTTGCCTTTCTGGAGTTCTTCAGGCAGAAGGGACCATGAAGGATCTCAGGATTCCGATATTTAGGAGAAGTTTGTTCAGCTGTTGTCTTTCTTTTTCTGAGAACTTTCTCTTGGATAGGGGTGCGGGGAGGGCCCTGGTGGCCTAGTGGGTTACCGATTAGGCTGCTAACTTCAAAACCAGCGGTTCACAAGCCACCGGCTGCTCAGCAGGAGAAAGACGAGACTTTCTCCTCTGTCAAAATGAACTCAATGGCTGCGAGTTTGAATTTTGGTCTCTTGGATGCTTGTTTCTGCTCCTTGCCAGTAGGTGGCAACGTTGGCCCAGGAAACAGGCAAGACCAGCGCTGTGGGGGGTGTGGAGTTGGCCTAACTCTCACCAGGTTGTTTTTCCTAGACCTTCAAGAATTTTCTGAAGGAATCAAAGGGTTTGCTTTCTTATAGACATCATCCCAGACTAAACAGAGGGTCATTTTAGTAATAGCATTAAAAAAAAAAGTGTTTGTAATGTCACAGAAGAAATACTGATGATGAAAAAAACAGCTATTGAAACGGATGGACCACAGTCCTGCACACACACACGGGGTTGCCGTGTGCCGACCATGGCTTCAAGGCAGCTGTTTATCTATCTTTAGTGCACACGTAGACACGCTCTCTTAATTTCTTATCATGACAACTCTCTTAGCTCCCGAATGCCGGATGGGGTTCCAGATGGCAAAACTACCGGGAAGGGATCATGAGGCTCCGTTCAGAGGGAGGGCCTGGGAAACAGCAGACAAAACAGGTCAGCCGCCTGGAGATGGCCAGCACTTCGGTTTACAGAGTAACCACAACTAGAGACATTGAACACAGGGGAGCCAAGGGGTAAAGAAGGGAGCAGGAGGCCTATGGAGCTGCACACTTAAGAGCTGGCACTGCCAGGGCAGGAAAGGCTGTGCCTAAGGATCCATGCATCAGGCCTCATCCTCAGATTAACCTGGGCCTGCCAGTCAGCTGATTGGCAGCTATGGCAGGTGGGTACGCGGCAAAGGGCCGAGATTTGGGAGTCAGCTACACTTGGGTTCACATTCTTACTCTAGCTTCGCCACTTGACACATGCTGCCTAACTCCTTGGTGTCTTTATAAGACTCTTTCCCGCAAGGGCTGTTTCTAAAGTTAAATGAAAAGGGCTTATTCCTTCCTGGTGCTGGAATAGAACCGCTGTTTAGGAAGTGGTATCTTTTATTATAACTGTTCATTTAATAGAAGATA
>NW_022111373.1:29105482-29106950 GCF_000313985.2 Echinops telfairi
TTTCATGTGATCATTGTTGTTAGGTCTCTTCTTTTTCTTTTCTGTTCTTTGTTCTTGTTTCATATGGTTTTCTGTGTAGGACAGTCAGGATGGATGGAGACAGTAACTGAAATAATGATTACCTGGGGCATGAAAGGGGAGGGTGGGGGAAATGTGCTATCCACACCAGTGGTAACAAGAGGAATAAATGTCCCAAAGTTGGTTGTGGTGATGTTTGCCCAACTCTTCTTAATATCACTGAATGATTGAACTGCATGGAGTGCTAATTAAAACTCGATAAAACAAATTGTAAAAAAAAGACATGGGAGGGTAAACTGCCACAGAAGAATGATTGACAGCAGATCAATCCATCATGGTTATCAGTAGATGACAGAAACAGGAATCGGACCATGATTGGGACACATCCATTATGTTAGAACAGCTTACAAGATTGGTTCAGGTCCTTCTGACTTAAGACTGTCAAAATGTGACTCAATTTCTATTAGGGGCACAACCAGAGAAGTACCCAAGGGCTATGTCACTTCTCACTATAGATGCTAGGGAGTAACGGTAATAATCTACTTTCTAATGCGCTCTGCCTGAGGGCAAAGCGATTCACTTGGCCCATTCATGTTCAGAAGGAATCCAGTGGAAGATGAATTTATATGGAGACTCATAAATGGATTTAGGGCTTCCACTGCACACGCAGTTTTCAGAAATTTCAGCTCTAACTCAGGGGAGCCTGTACATTTGCCCCTTTTCTGTCTTGTGTTTGAATTCCTGCTGCATAGAGCAGGAAGACAGGCATGAGATCCGGACGAGGCCTCCCCCCCCCGCCCCCAACCAGCGGTGCCCCACAGAAGTAAACGCTCCTGTGCAGCCCCACGCAGGCTGCTCCTGAGTCCAGACAGGCATGCGGATGCAAGCTCGGAAGGAGAATCCATGCATCCGTGTTTGAGAAGCTGCTGCTAGAGGCACGAGCCCTTGCGAGATGTGTCTGTTGGGCTATTTATGCGACACCCAGCACCCTCCATTAAAATACAAGTTTTACACAAATTTTTAAGCGTATTACACCAGCTCTGTGAAAATGTCACATGGTTTGAAAAGAAGGCAACTGCTGATCTGATGTAAGAAGTCGTTCAGTCAAGTCCGACTCATGGTAGCTGTATAGGACAGGGTAGCCCTGACTGCCCCTGCGGGTTCCCCAGGCTGTACCTCTTGACAGGAGTTTTCGGCTGCCAGGCCCCTGATGGGTTCAGGAACTTTGTGGATCACAGCCGAACCTGTAACCATCACGCACCCGGGGCTCGAGAAGAGCTTGGGGAGGATATAGGAGAGGGGCTTTCCTTTGCTTTTTGGATTAAAAACTCAAAACATAAAGTTCTGAGTGACTGGAATATCCCTAGGTAATTGCCTACCTACATTTGGTCAACCCCTCTGTAGCCATAGGAGAATAGGTTTTCAATAGCTGAGTTTTACAGAAGTAGAT
>NW_022111373.1:29108018-29116934 GCF_000313985.2 Echinops telfairi
ATCAGCTTTCTTCACCACATTTGCTTATGCACCCATTTGTCTTCAGTGATCCGTTCGACACCCCGTGATCACACAGGTTGATATGTTGTTCCATGAAACTGTTCATTTTTAGAGAGAACTGGGCTACCATATCTCTCTCCCATGTTTTAGAGAGTGAGTTCAAACCACTGACCCTTCAGTTAATAGCAGAGCACTGTAAACACTACATCACCCAAGCGCCTTATAGAAGCCTGGGATATTTGGATTCTCATAATGAGAACTAAGTAGTTTGTGTTGAAAAATAAGCAATAAGCATTTATTTCAAAATTTCTCTGTCTTAGATTATTTATCAGTGATGGAAAGATCACTCTAACCAGACCTTAGACTATGTGGAGGAGCTGCAAATGGATCCCTTTTTAAACACAGCACAGTGCAGCCCTCTAGATGCAAGGTGATGGCTGTCGTCTAAATGTCAAGGGCAGAGCTGATCCGGTACTGTGAGTGACAGTCTGTGTGCACAGACAGTTTGGTAATAAAGTGGCTGCCACTCCAGCACCCCTACCACCAGACCCGAGCCAGACCCAGACCCAGACATGACTGGAAAAAAGAAACCCCTGTTGTGAGTAGTGACAACCTGCTGCCCAAGGCCAGGCTGCCATGTGGAGAGAATGGAGGAAGTCAGGGCTGCCCCTCGGGTTGCTGAGAGCACTGAGTCAATCACACCGACCCCCACACACGGACCTCCACACCCCATGTGACAGGTTAGAAATGTGCTACAGCATTGCGGCATTTCTAAATTAGAATCTTTACCAAAGCAGGCCCCCAGAGGTTTCCCCTGAAGCACAGCTGTGTGGATGTGGATCAGAAGTGCCGACTGCCCAGTGAACACACTAGTGCTTAACGCTGCCTCTAGAAAGTCATAATCCCATAGGCTCACAATGTTTTAAAATAAATAAATAAAGGACTTGGAACCAACTTAGAAACACGAAAGAAGGGCTCAAAGGAACAACTTGAATGGAAGGCTTGGTGGATTTAGTTCACACAGCATTTTACCCGACTACCTGTGAGCCCTTCAGAAGAATGAAAATATGGACCTTCTGGACAAATGCAAACACTGTCTCTTCTCTGCAGAGACAGCTCTCGGCTCCATTCTCCATCTCTCTAACCTGAAATACTAACATCAAACAATAGTGACAACGCAGCGATGAGGGAGGTCAATGTCATTCATTTAACTCTACTTTTTGCCTAGAAATTCTGTTCTATGGTACAAGATTAAAAACAAGTTTTGTTTTGTTTTTTAAACATTTTATTAGGGGCTCATACAACTGTTATCGCAATCCATACACACATCAATTGTGTAAAGCACATTTGTACATCATTCTCAAAACATTTTCTCTCCACTTGAACCCCTGACATTAGGTCCTCATTTTTCCCCTCCCTCCCCGCTCCCCCCTCCCTCATGAGCCCTTGATAGTTTATAAATGGGTATTTTGTCATATTGTGTCCTGTCCGACGTCTCCCTTCACCCACTTTTCGGTTGTCTGTCCCCCAGGGAGGAGGTCACATATAGTTCCTTGTAATCAGTTCCCTCTTTCCTACCCATTCTCCCTTTACCCTCCCTGTTTTGCCACTCACACCACTGGTCCTGTAGGGCTCATCCGCCCTGGATTCCCTGTATTTTCAGTTCCTATCTGTACATCCTCTGGTCTAGCCAGACTTGCAAGGTCGAATTTGAGTCATGGTAGTGGGAGCAGGGAGGAAACATTTAGGAACTAGAGGAAAGTTGTATTTCTCATCGTTGTTACATCGCACCCTGACTGGCTTATCTCCTCCCCGAGACCCCTCTGCAAAGGGATCTCCAGTGGCCTACTAATGGGCTTTGGATCTCCACTCCGCACTCCCCCCATCATTCACTATGGTAAGATTTTTTGTTCTGATGATGACTTACACCTGATCCCTTCGACACCTCGTGGTTGCATAGGCTGGTGTGCTTCTTCCATGTGGGCTTTGTTGCTTCTGAGCTTGATGGCCGCTTGATTACCTTCAAGCCTTTAAGACCCCAGATGCTATACTTTTTGATAGCCGGGCTGGCCATTCTTTTATCATCTTTGTGGCTACGGGGTTAGTAACATGACTAGTACGTTTTTTGGATACACAAAATGATGACGCTTATCCCAAAGGGGCATGGGAACCCCAATTCAACAGATGCCGTTTCCTGAGGTTTGCTCGCTTTCTCTCACTGTGAATGGCGATATCTATTAATACATACCCTAGTTTCCAGAACCTTGCTTCATATGCATGGCTATCGAGTAAAACATTTTAATTGAGACTATCTAGAAAGTTGTGTGACATATGATCTTATTAGTCAGCTTTATATTTTTTTATGATATTAAATTTATAGAATCTTAAACCTAGCCCCTATAATTAATTTATTAAGTTTAAAAAGCAATGATTATTGCTAGTATCATCAAGAGTTGACTTTCCGATGGACACTGGATGAGGGTTTTGACATGTTCCAGTTTTATGTCTCCTAACAATACTAGGAACTGGATCATAGTTTAATTTGCTTGATGAGGAACCCAAAGCTGAGTCCCACTGCTAGGCAAGGATGGAATGCATGATGGAAGTCATGCAATTAGTCTCTCTACGGTCGGTATTGCTTTCCACAAAAGGACCTGATGGGGAAGTGTTTTTGCTTGAGAGCTTTTTTATTTCTTGAGAGACTAAGGAGAGAAGATCTCATTTCCAATAAGTGTGTAACTTTGGATCTGTTTACTTTCTTCTCAAAGACTACAGCGTGGTCTGCAAAACCAGTGAGTCTGTCCAACAAGTCTGCGGCTGGGAAATTGGGTAGTTTCCCTCACGCGATCTTCCCTGTGTGGCTGTTGGATTTTCCATCTAATAACATGGAGGAGAAAAATATGTTTCCACAAAAACCTCTGTGAAGTAGATCCGTGTTATTTGGTTTGGTTTCCAATGCTTCTTACCCAATAATATTTGCATTGAAAAACATTTTCCTTTGAAAACCCCTAGAAAGTCACTCTGCGTTTTATAGGGTTAGCTTCAGAAAACCCTAAAACCCACCCTCAGCATTAAATCCTAGCAATCCTCTATGCGTGCATACAACTGCTCCTGGGGGCTTTCAAGGCTGCAGTCCTTATGGAAGTAGACGGTCACTTCTTCCTCCCACAGAGCAACTGGTGGTTCGAGGCTTCAGTGACTAACTAACCTTTTCATTAGCGGCAAGTGCTTAATTGTGGCACCATCAAGTCTCCTTTTGGGCTCATGTGTTCTTATTTGTCTAAAAGTCTGCAGTGATTTTTTAAATAACTTTCTTTTCTTATACCCAAGGAATGAAGGGGCTTCAAAATTCAGTGGAAAAATTCCATTTTCTTTTAATTCCATCTTTCCAGAAACATTTTGAAGTCCCTTTTTATGATATTAAACTAAGAACATATAGTAGGTTCATATATGCACATATGTAGGTACATATAATATTAATGATATGTAGTATATATACATATATAAAATATATGAGGGTAAGTAAAAAAGTATTGCTACTAGGATTTATTGCACACAAAACATGTTTAAGCATACCTGTGTGACCAGTGGATGGCGGCAGACAAGTTTTCTCAGTAATACATTTATCTTAGTCATGTAAAAAGAACATGCTTTGAGTCCTTTGAGGTTGCTGTAATATAGTATAAAAAAGATATTAAAAGTTTTCTGTGATTTCATGGTAATACTTTTCATAATTATTCAGATACAGAGAAACCTAAGAGAGACAGAATTATTTTGTTTTCCCAATTGCTCAAGTTTCTGCCTTTGACAGGGTACAGTAATCACTTTTCTATTACTCTTTATTTAGTGGGAAATATTTGAGTTTATCTTCTGTGTTAGACTGTGTTCTCAAGAGAAGTAAGATCAGTGATATATATAAATTTATAACAAGCAAATGGCTCACACAGTTGTATAAGCAGACTCTTCAAAGTGCAGGTAGATTCTAAGTCCCTGGGTTAGATGTTAAACTGGAAGCTTTTCTTGACTTGAGTCGTTTCAGGGACTGATGAAACCCAGGTCAGCAGGAAGACCACTGAGGCAAATGAATCCAAAGTTGGCAAGTCAGATGTCAGGCTCCTGATGACTCCCAGGATCAGTCGGTTGTATGGCAGACCATTGACTCAAGCCCAAAGAACCTGAGGTTGATGAGCTAGACCCAGGAAAAAGCAAGCAAGCTTTTCCACATGGTCCATTTATATAGGAAGTAGGCTTTATCCCTGGGGAAATGTCCTTTTAATTGCCTCAGGGGTGTGACTTGAGTAATGGGATTGCATGCCACTCTAATTGTCTTACAACTGATTGCCTACTGACTGCAGATCCCATTATGGAGTTGATTACATTGTGTTAAGTCACATAATAGGGGATGACTTGACCTTACCTGCCAAACTACTGAGCATCTTAGTTAACACAAAAACTTATTTAACAAACCTTCTGACAGGCTTTCCACCTTAAACAGGTTCTGGCTTTTGTAGGTTTTAGTATATGTCAGTACAATTTAATATTAGTAACTCCTAACTGGAAAAGTGTAACTATCCCCTGCTTCCCAGAGAGTATGGAGCTCTCTCATATCCCAAGACAAAATGTATTTACTATTGAAAGAGAGGGGTCAGAAATGCAAACCTGCACTCTGAATGGCTCTGAATATTCATGTGATGACCCTTATTTGGATTAAAAATACTTTTTAATGTCAGCTATATGTATCTTGTGCCTTACATATAGCTGACATTAAAAAAGTGCTGGTAAAGATGAGAATGAAATCAAGGATTCTTGTTACCCAAAGTGAGTTGTGACTTCATTACCATCCACTAAACACCCACTCTGTTCTAAGGTGTTCTGGTTCTTTGTGGATGAAAATGGCAAATTGAAGGGCCAGAAAGAAAATTGTGGCAGAGAAAAAAAGGGGAAAGCAAGATGCAATTTAAGAGCAGTAGAGAAATAGATGATTTCTTATAACCCCAACTTTTGCTCTCCTTAGAGCCGATTATACATGTTTTTCAAAATAGGGATAGAAGAGTTTCAAATGACTGTGATCTTATGAAAACTACATGCTTCCTTTTGTTGAGCTAATTTTTTTAAACCACTTCATTCGGGGCTTGTACAACTCATCACAATCTATACATCCATCCATTGGATCAAGCACATTTGTACATTTGTTGTCCTCATCATTTTCAAAACATTTTCTTTCTACTTGAGCCCTTGATATCAGCTCATCATTTTCCCCCTCCCTCCCCAACCCTCCTTTTCTCATGAACCCTTGATAATTTATAAATTATTATTTTTTCATGTCTTACACCGACCAATGTCTCCCTTCACCCACTTTTCTGTTGGTTGAGCTAATTCTTGATTCATGGCCTGGTTAAGGTACCATTTGCCAAACTGTACCTAAATAGTAAGGATAACTTGCAATGTTTTCAACCCTTGTGAACTGGTGAAAAGAACACATTCTATCAATTTTGTACCGTAGTTTTTAATTAATCATTTTATTGGGGGGGCTTTTACAAATCTTATAACTATCCATCATTCAATTGTATTAAGCACATTTGTTCATATGTGGCCATCAACATTTCCAAAACATTTTCTTTCTACTTGAGCCCTTGGTATCAGTTCCTTTTTTATCCCCTTCGTCTCTCATCCTCCCACCCTCATGAATTCTTAATCAATATATAATTATTGTTGTTATTTCATGTCTTACACTATCCGTTGTCTCCCTTCACCCACATTTCTGTTATTCGTCCCCCTGGGAGGTGGACTATATATTCAACCTTGTGATCGGCTCCCCTTTCTCTCCCTTCCTCCCACCCCCACCAGCTCCCTACCTCATGATATTGTTCCTTCCACTATTATTCCTGAATTTTAAATGGAATTTTGTTACTTTTTATTTTTTCACTTTGCTCTTTTTGCTTGTGGAGCCTAGTTATTAAATTTAGGAACAAATGATGGGCGAGCTTTAAAATAACATTACAAATTTCAGTCAGTCCCAGGCAAGAACAGAAGGTATTGATTGGAAGTACAGTTTTGTTATTGTTAGGTGCCGTGAGTTGCCTCTGACTCAGAGTTGTTACTCCGTGCACAATTGTTGCTATGTTTAAGCTCATTGGTGTGGCTGCTGTGTCAATCCATCTCTTTAAGGGTCTTCTTGTGTTTTTACTGACTTCTACTTTATCATGTGGGATGTCCTCCTCCAGAAACCGATCTCTCCTCAGAATATGCTGATAGTACGTGAGACGAAGTCTCTCCATCTTCACTTCCAAGGGACATACAACATTGCTTCAAGACAGATCCATTAATTCTTCTAGTAATATACCATCTAGTTAATATTCTTTGCCAGTACCATAATTCAAATGCACCAATTCTTTTAAACCCTAAAGCCCCAAACCAAACCAATCTAAACCAAAACAAAACTCCCAAACTTGTGGCCATCGACTTGCTTGCAACTCATAGTGACTCTATAGGGCAGCGTAGAGCCCTTGGGTTTCTGAAGCTGTAAATCTTTACAGAAGCAGGAAGCCTGGTGGCAGGGGGCAACTGGTGACTTCAAACTGCTTGTCTGTGGTTTACAGCCCAGTGCTTAGCTACTACATCACTCGGGCTCCTACGAATTCTTCCTAGGTCTTCCTTATCTATTGTCTAGCTTTTGCATGCATATGAGGTGGTTAAAAAAACACACACATTTTGTATAAGGTACACTTTAATCCTCTAAGTGATAATTAAAAAAACACACTTTAAAGGGATATTTTGAAGCACATTTTCCCAATGCAGTACTTCACAACTGGGCCAATGGACAAAATCATGATAAATAGAGAAAAGATTGAAGTTGTCAAGGATTTCATTTATTTAGAGCCACAATCCATACTCCTGGAAGCAGCAGTCAAGAAACGAACGGATGTATTAGATTGTGCCAGTATACTGCATCCGACCTCTTTAAAGTGTTAAAAAGTAAGGGTGTCACTTTGAGGGCTCAGGTGCACCTGATTCAAGTCATGATCTTTTCAATTGCTTCATATGCGTGTGAAAGTTGAACAATGACTAAAAAGGACCAAAGAAGAATTGATTCACTTGAATTTGGGGGCTAGCGAAGAATATTGAAAGTGCTGTGAACTGCCAGAAGAATGAACAAATTTGTCTTGAAAGAAGTATAACCAGAATGCTCCTTAGGCGTGAAGATGGCAAGACTTCGTTTCGTGTACGTTGGGGAGACCAGCTCCTTGACAAGGACGTCATGCTCAGAGAAGTCAAGGGTGGGCAAAACAGAGGATGCTCGTCAACGGGACACACTGATGGCAGAAATGGACTCAAAGATAACAGCAATGTGAGGACAGTACAGCAACATGCAGCACTTCCTTCTGCTATACAGAGGGTCACTATGAGTCAGAACCAATTTGATGGCACCTAACAACAGCAACAACAACAACAACATCCACTATGAGTGACCTTGGTGGTATTTGAAAAACCAATGGTATAACTTGTAGCATCACTGCAATGTCCAACTCAGAACAGTACAGCAAACTTACAGATATGTGGTGAAAGATAGCAATGAGATAGCAAAAAGATAGTAATTAATGTACTTCCAGATCAAGTGCTTGTGTAGTTTACATAAAAATTGCAACAGTGTTTTTTATACTCCCTGCAATGTTATTTCCACCAGGCGCCATGATCCCTCTAATAGCCCCAGTAATATTTAAACTAAGAGAAGCAGAAAGATGCTATGAATCAGCATATAGTTTTAGTGGCTATGCCTAGGTTATGCGGTTTCATGTGAACACAGACATAGAAATGGAAGCCCATATTCCTTGGCCATGAAGTACCCAGCAGCTTCAAGCATTATAACTTGCTCTGACTTTCTGATATGCGTTTCACTCTAACTTATGGCCAGACTTTCTCATGACTACCTTCTTGGGCAGCTTGAAATGGGAGTCAAATTCATCATCAGGTGTGAAAAAACGGCCTACCAATAACTTTATGAAAATGAAGCGTGCTATATGTGAATAACAAAGACGCTTTTCTCCAACTTGAGCACAACCTGTGCTTTGACCCACTGGTCCTGGTGCCGACTTTGTTCAGACTCAGTCACACCCTTGTTCTTTCTACCTGAGGACCAACCGCTCCCAGGGGCAGGGCTGTGAGCAGGGTTATGGGTGTCGGGTGCCTCCTCAGAGCAGCGCGAAGATCAGAGGTCTGGAAGAGAATGACCTCATGATCTCACTGCGAGGCTACACAATTTCAGGCAACTTTTATAATAACTGACGCCCCAAATGAAGACATCATTGGAAACATCTGTGAATAAAGAAGAAAATCCCTGGAGGAACTGCTTTATTTCAGGGGTCTAGGAAAGTTAATGGACACATTCCAATATCAAACTCAAGAGGTCTAATGCCAAATTTAGGTCAATACAGAACTCCGGTACTGGACCGCATCAATACTCGACATAATCAGATTTCGATGCAAAATGAGAGAATTTTGAATTGGAGCGCGAACAAAACATCCAAGTCCAAGCCGACGCACGTGATTTGTGTAAACAAACGCAGTTAGTGTTTCAGTCGTTAGTTGGCGTTGTTAGTGCGCGTTGTTTAAACCTTTTGCGGCTGTGTTCCAAGTGTTTCGCTATAATTTCTTAGTGTTTGTGGCTTTTTGTACTGTTTTTAGATAAAAAACATGGGTCCTAAGAAAGGTTTTTGAAAAGAATCATCATGATAAGGAACTGGTTAGTTGATGATAATTTAGGAAACTCTTTTAGAAAACAGTTAAGGAAACGCCAACAGTAGACCACATTAAACAGCTTTTTTTTAAAAGAGAAAGCCAGCCAGGTCCTAGTGAAAAAAAGGCAAAGAAGGGGAAAAACTCCTTAAAAGCAGCTACCAGTTGATTTTAGGGAAGGGG
>NW_022111373.1:29119854-29123338 GCF_000313985.2 Echinops telfairi
AACATGTCCAAAGTACGTGAGACAAAGTCTCGTCGTCCTTGCCTCCAGGGAGCACTCTGACTGTATTTCTTCCAAGGTAGATTTGTTTGTCCTTTTGGCAGACCATGGTACTTTCAGTATTCTTCACTGGCACCACAATTCAAATGCATTGATTCTTCTTTGGTCTTCCTTCTTCAAGTCCAACTTTCAAACGCATAGGAGGCAACTGATCATGCCATGGCTAGGGCGAGGCTCACCTTAGTCCTCAGAGCAACATCCTTGCTCTTCAATACTCTAAAGAGATCTGGTGTGGCAAATTTACCCAATGCAACTCATCTTTTGATTTCTTGACTGCTGCTTCTGTGAAAATTCATTGTGGATCCAAGCCAGATAAAATCCTTGACAACTTCAATCTTATTTCCATGGATCATGATATAACCTATTGGTCCAGTTGTGAGGATTTTGGTTCTCTTTACATTGAGTTGTAAACCATACTGAAGGGTACAACCCTTGTTCTTCATCAGCAAGTGCTTCAAGTCTTCCTCACTTTCAGCAATCAAGGTTATGCCATCTGCTCTAGAGACAAGGTAGGATGTTGGTCAATGTATCAGTTGAATGTTTATGAATTTGAAAATGAAACTGAGAATGGAAAAAATTACTTTACTAAACCAAGAGAATACAGGAATCATTTGGTGATGTATTTACAGAACTATTTGCCCTTTGACTTTTCTCTCTGCTAGGCTAATCAGAGGCAGACATCTTTCACGGAAATTCTGAGGCCCTGAAGGGAGTAAGTGCACCTTAGAAGTACGTAGGTGTAAGTTGCCCCTGAAACAAAGGAATTAGGGCTAGAGGGAATCTTAGAGATAAATGACTTGCTTGAGGTCATGGAATTAACTAGTAAACCCAAACTCCACTTGGTTAGTGCCCCATCTTCTCCAAGAATTATCGTAATGGCCAACAAGAAAGTGGTTTTTTGGGGGTGGAGTGGGGTTAGTGAGGTTAAAAGGAGTCCTGGTGTTGCTGTGTTAGGCAATGGACTGTTAACCTTGAGGTCACTGGTTCAAACTCATGAGCCACTCTGAGGGGTAAATTCTAGGCTGCCTACTCCCATAAAGAGTTACCATCTTAGAACCCTTAGGAGCAGCTCTGTTCTGTCCTATATGATCAGTGATTCAGAACTGAATCAATGACAGTGGATTAGATTGGTGGCTTAGTGGTGTGTGTAAAGCACTTGCTGGGCACTGGGGATTTAGAGAAGGATTTGACATGGTCTGATGGCAATGGATTTACAATCTAGTGAAGAGATGAAATAAGAAGAAAACAACAGCATAGGCCTAAGAAAGATGCCAGAGGAAAGATATAGACAAAAATAATATTGGCACCAAGAAAGTAGTAGGCAAAGCATTTGATTATTTTTAAAAATGTGGAGATAAATATCTATAAGCTTCAAAAAGTTCATGGAGATTTTTCATGATCTCTGACTTCCATTTTCCATGAACATTTTGAAGTCTTTATATATTAGAGCGCAATCAGGGATAGGGAAAACACGTCATTCTTGAGTGGACCATTCAGAGAGATGTATAATTTGCTAAGTCGTCTAAAATCAAGACTGTATTAGTTGATCAGTGAAGTTCGACCCGGTTATAGGCTGGGTCCACTAGGAAGACAGGCATGGAAGAGATTATAAAGGCAAAGTAAAACTTGGGAACCATGTTATAGGGAGTATACCCATGTGACTTTTCAATATCGTTAACATAAAGGAAAAAATTCAGACCTTTCACTTTAAATGGCACTTATTTGTTGTGGGGGCAACTTAGAACAATGTATTGTCTGGAAATAACTTCTAAACATGTTTTCAAGCTGTGTGCTGGAGTGGATGAAGCGACTTGCTCTGGGTGAGAATCCAGATGTCAGATAAACAGCAAGCAAATTTGGAAAGCAGAAATAGAAAATGCTTTTAGCAGTGAGTGCTGAGTATGCTGATGGAAAAATAGAGTAAAATTAAGCATTCACAGTAATAATAATAGTAATAGAACAGGCTAATATTTATAACACATGGGCTATGTGAAGGCTCTGGGCTAATGAGAACTTTCCTTCCTTTTACTGACTTTGCAGGAGCCCTGGTGATGCTGTGGGCCAAACCTTGGGCTGCAAATCACCAAGTCAGTGGTTCTAACTCACCAGCCATTCCACAAGAGCAAGATGAGGGTGTCTACTCTCAAGATGCACTGTCTTGGAAACCCTGAGATGCAGTCTCCTGTGTCCTGTAGAGCAGCTTCGAATCGGAATCGATTGGATGGCCGTGGCTGGGTTGGATTTACTTACTTCTCACTCATAACAATGCTATGACTGGGGCTTCCTTGTGGCAGTTGTTGGGTGCGATAGAGCTGTTTCATTGACATCGAGACTGCGTAGAACGGAACAGAACCGCACTGCAGGGCTTCCAAACCTATGCTCTTTACCGAACGGATGGCCACAACTTTCTCCCATGGAGTGGGCTCAAACCACTGACTTTTCAATTAGCAACTGAAGGCTTACCGCGGCCACCCCTCCCCCCCAGTCACCAGACCTATCTTTTACAAGTGAAGTCAAGACCCAGAGAGTTTAAATTACTTGGCCAAGGACACATAACAGTGGAGGCAGGACTTGACCCCACCCAGGTCACCTTGTTTCCCAAGCCCATCTTGCCAGCCACTCCTCCGTCCAGTTTCCTGCTGTCTGAGAATCAAGTAAGGAAATGTGCTGTGCAGCTACTTTCTAGCTAGGGCTGCAGATGCAGTCTTCAGCAGCGGGGCTGGGGGATACCTGTCTTAGTTGTCTACTCCAGGGGCACACAGACGTTTCTAATTTCAGGTCTGAAGTTCCTGAGAAAGCCAAGTCTCTAAAAATATGGCTGTGTCTCCGGTGGGCTTATTCTTTTACCTTTATTTGAATTCCAAATACATTTTTTTCTATTAGCACATTTATTAGCACGTTTGCTGCAGGGGAACAAGCTTTCAGCTTCTGCTGTGCTGGTAGTTTTATTTAAAATCACCCTGCTTTTGAAAATAATTGCTAACTGGTCCATTTTAATTGAACCCCTCTTCTTCTCTCCAAGATGATTTTTCCCATTGTGTTTTATTTTGCTCGATTTATTTATTTTTATCGGAAACCACCGAGCATTCACTTGAGCTTGAACATCGCGTTCAGAATTCTTGCACTGATGTGTCTCTGGTGTCAGAAAGGGAAGTTATTGCGAGAAGGGCCTGGCCTATGACCGCATTCTTGAGACGTGTCTACTTAATAGAATGGCCTGCAGTATTCATTGAAAATACATCTGTGCTCAGGCGCCTGCACACTCAGATTCAGCCAATGAAGGGTGGGGCCCAGGACTCGGTCTGTGCAACCGGTTGCCTTGGGGACTTGTGGGTTGAAGAGCGCGAAAACGCAAGGGAACACACAGGTTGTGGAGGAGGCTTCTTCAAGAAAAGGGCGGGTTTCCCTCACAGACCTGACTGAGCTA
>NW_022111373.1:29124101-29125483 GCF_000313985.2 Echinops telfairi
GGAGAGCAAGCGCAGGCTTTGGAGGCAGCCCATGCTTTGTTTGAACATCCACTCTTTCTGTTTGTGTGAACTTGAACCACGATTGAACCTCTCTGAGTCACAGTTTCCTTAGTTGTGAAGTAAGGTAATGAAAGTTTAAACCTTCAGAAGGCTGATGAACAAGCAAAGGGAACAAATAGGACCTTTTGGAAAAGTGGTTTTTTTCCTGCAGTTTTCACTTTAAGTCTTCTTTTCCTCCACTGCAGGCATAGGAGCATTTCCCTCTAAAACAGAAGTCTTCAGGGACCTTGACTCCCTGGCCTGGGAAAAGCAGAAATGCACAGGGCAGCTTTCACTACAGCCCTGATTAGGAGCTGGGAGAGTACAAGACCTTGGCACAAAGGCTATTACCCATCTTGTGTTTTTCTAACTTGCTTTACTGAATTCATTACTGTCCATGTCCTTGAAACACAGCACATGGACTTCAAGCAGAGTCAAGTTGAAAAGAAAATGTTGCCTTTCAATTTCACAATCTCAAGGTCCATCCCTCTCCTGGCTTCTTTGAAGGACATCATCCGAGGCTCTTTCCTCTTGAACTTTCTTCATCTTTGCACAATTAGTCACTGTGATGAGGGAGTCCTTCACATTTATTTTGGTACTTGTTGGTACAGCTGAGCATTTTAGCATGAATGATGAATCTGAAAATGTCAGGTGCTCAGAGGTCTCTTGGTAAGTGTTGCTTGGTGTCAGGTTTACCAACAAAGCAAATGCACTGTCTTTCCGGAGCACTGATGGTATTACCTGTGAGAAAGGAGGGGCCACAACTCAAAGCTTCTCAACAGAGACAACCTGATCACTATCATGGGAAAGTGTTTGTCTGGGATTTAGCTACTACTTTTTATACTAACAGGAGCCCTGGTGGCAGAGTGGGTTACATCTTGGGCTGCTAACCATAAACTAGCTGTTCTAATCCACCAGCGCTCCTTAGGGGCAAGAGGAGACTGCCTGATCTTGTAAGGACTTTCAGTCTGAGAAGCTCCCGGGGGCAGTCCTACTATATCCTCTGGGGGAGCTGAGTTGGAGTTGGGCTTTGGGGTTTGTTGTTGTTGGGCTAAAACCTCTCTCCCCGTTGATGAGTTTTACTTCCATTATGGAGTACTATATGTTTTGCACTGTCTTTCTTCATACTAAAACAAAAGTTATTAGAAGATACCAGGTACTGGATGTAGTTGAAAGTAGGATGGGCCCAAATGGAGAAAATTAGGTTTCAGAGACCAAAAGGACCTGCTGGGAAGGGATGGGTCCTGTATCCCAGAGGTGGGCTGCACTCCAGTTAGGCAGAAATTGGTGGCAGGGGAGATGCTCAGTGGTCTCTCGTCCTTTCTGTCCTGGCTCCTAATAAC
>NW_022111373.1:29130092-29133141 GCF_000313985.2 Echinops telfairi
TCAATCCACTGACGAAGAACAAATTAAAATATACCAAGCAAGAAAAACTTGTGTTTTCCAGTCTAGCCTGTTGGGGCACCATGCCCTGTCTCCAAGATTTTTGTTTTCTTTACATTGAGTTGTAACCCATACTGAAGGCTACAATCCTTGATCTTCATTAACAAGTACTTAAACTATCCCTTATTTTCGACAAGCTAAGTTTTGTCATCACATCGCAGGTTTCTGGTAAACCTTTTTATCCTGATGCCACATTCTTCTTCATATAATCCAGTTTCTCTGATGATTTGCTCAGCACACAGAGGGAAAATGTGTGGTGAGAGAATAGAACCCTGACACACACCTTTCCTGATATTAAACCACGTGGTATGCCCTTGTTCTGTTTGCACTATTGCCTCTTGATTCGTGTATAGGTTCTGCATGTGCACAATGTAGTGCTCAAGAATTCCCATTCTGCTCAAGGTTATCCATAGTTTGGTATGGTCCACACAGTCAAAGGCCTTCACATAGTCAACAAAACACAAGTAAACCTCTTTTTGGTGTTCTCTGCTTTGAGCCAAGATCCATCTGGCATCAGCAGTGATACCCCTCGTTCCAGGTCCTCTTCTGAATCCACCCTGAACCTGTGAAAACTCCCTGTCAGTGTCCTGCTACAGGTATTATTGCATGATATTCAGCCAAATTTTACTCGTATGTGATATTAATGATAAAAGACCCAAACCCAACCCAATGTTACTGAGTCAGTGTAGACTTGTAGTCACCACATAGGACAGGGTAGAAACTGCATCTGTGATTTTCTGAGACTTTAACTCTTCAAGGGAGCAGAAATCCCCATCTCTCTCTGAAGGAGCGGCTGTTGGTTTCGAATCGCTCACCTTGCAATTAGCCGCTCAGTGCATAACCACTATATCACCAGAGCTTTTATGTAGTAATGACATTGTTTTATAATATGAGCATTCTGTTGGCTCCCCTTTCTTTGGGATGGATACAAATATCTCATCCCATCATTTGATCAATTAGCTTCCTTTCAAACTTCCTGGCATAGACAAGAAAGTGCCCCCAGCGCTGCATGAGCTCATTGAAACATTTCGATCAGTATTGCCATCAGGTCCTGGAGCCTTGTTTTTAGCTAAGGCTTTCAGTGCAGCTTGGATTGAATCCTCCAGCACCATTGGTTTTTGCTCCCATGCTGCCTCCTGAAATGGATGGTACTATCGGCCAGTTCTTCTTGGTCCAGTGACCATCTGTATTCTTTCCATCTTGAAAAAAAATATTTCCTGCAGTACTCAATATTTCTCCCATGTTGTTGTTAGATGGCATCAAGTTGATTTTGGCCCCTTTCCCAACAGCATGAAACACTGCCTGGTCCTGTGCCACCCTCATGATTGTTCCTGTGTCTCAGCCCATGTTGCAGCCACTGTCTCAGTCCACTTGTCGAGAGGCTTCCTCCTTTGTGCTGCCCCGCTATTTTACACAGCACGAACCTTCTGCAGGAACCAGTCTCTCCTCACAACATATCCAAAGTAGGTTAGATGAAATCTCACCATCCTTGCCTCGAAGGAAAATTCTGGCTGCATTTCTTCCAGGACAGTTTTATTTATTCCTTTGGCAGTCTATGGCACTTTCAATATTGTTCTCCAGAATCACAATTCCAGCACAGTGATTTTTCTTCAAGCTTTCTTATTCAGTGTTCCATGTGCACATGCATACACAGCAATTGAAAGTACCATGGCTTGCATCAGGTGCACCTTAGTCCTCAAAATAATATCCTTGCCCACAGCTTCTTTCAATATGGCAGCTCCAGGCTTGCTTTCCCCCCTTGAGTTCTCTCAGTTTTAGATCTGCCGAACATGTTCTTCCTTTTGTTTTTCTAACTCTAGGTCTTGGTACATTTATCTTTTTCCAGTTCATACAGGTATGGATTTATTTCAAGTGAAATGTGTTTACACATGTCTCTGTGATCAGTGGATCATTGTGGACACGTTCTCTCAATAACACACGTGTCTTTGCCTCTTTTGGATGCCATCACCAAAAGGGTTCAATCAAACATTGGCTGCTGAGGAGACTGACTGGGCCCGTTAGATTTAAGGAGAGAGGTCAGCTCAGATGGGTGTGGTGACTGTTGTCATTGTCGGGTGCCACTGATTCAGTCCCTGCACCATCCTCACAGTTGATCCTATGTTAGAGCTCAGTGCTACAGCCACTGTGTCCATCCGGCTAATGGAGGACCGTCCTCTTTCTCGCAGCCCCTCTATTTTACCAAGCATAGTGGCCTTCTCCAGGGACTGGTCTCTCCTGAGGCCACATGCCCAAAGTATGTAAGACAAAGTCTTGCTATCCTTGCCTCTAAGGAAGACTCTGGCCATACCTTTTCCAAGACAGATTTGTTTAGGATTTTTTTTGGCAGTCCATGGTATTTTAATATTCTTTGCTAGCACCACAATTCATTTGTATCGATTCTTCTCCACTCTTCCTTATTTAATGTCCAACTTTCATATGCATATGAAGCAACTGGAAATACCACGGCTTGAGTTAGGCACACCTTAGTCCTCAAACCAATATTTTTGCTTTTCAACACTAAAGAGCTCTTGTGCAGCAGATTTACCCAATGTAACTTGTCTTTTGATCTCAAGACTGCTGCTTCCATGAGCATTAATTGTAGATCCAAGAAAGACAAAATCCTTGCAGCTTCCAGTTTTTCACTATTTATCATGATGTTACATTTGGTCCATTTGTGAGGATTTTTGTTTTCTTTACATTGAGTTGTAATCCATACTGAAGGCTGTCATCTTGATCTTCATCTTCATCTTGATATTCTTCATCATAAGGATAAAAGCAAGTTATCCTTACTTTCAGCAAGAAAGGTTGTGTCATCTGCATATCACAGGTTGTTAATAAGCCTTCCTCCAATTTCTTTTTAATATTTTATTTTGTCTTCTCCAGCTGCCCTTTGAAATTTTCTGTTCAATTCTTTGACTTCATCATTTCTTCTATTTGCTTCTCTGTGATTAAGAGCATGCTTCACATCTCTTCTGACATCCATTTGATCTTT
>NW_022111373.1:29133779-29136568 GCF_000313985.2 Echinops telfairi
TGATCTTGAGATGTTCTAAAATCCATGTGAGATAGAGTCAAGGTTGTATTTTGGCTTTTGTGGACTTGTTTTAACTGTCTTTAGCTTAAACCTGAACTTATATATGAGCAATTGGTCGTCTGTTCCACAGTCAGCCATGGCCTTGTTTTAGCTGCTGATATTTAGCTTAACCATTGTCTCTTCGAACAGATGTGGTCAATTTGATTTATATATATACTATCTGGAGAAGTCTACATGTATAGTTTTATTGCCCTAATTCATATTCTCTAGTTTACTTCTGGGTTCTAATATCCATTGCGATGGCCACACACAATGCACCAACAATATTGATGATTAAAAGGTCTATTAATGAGTTAACAATTTGTAATGCTAGCGAAAAATGCTCAGGGTTGAGTTGTTTATCAGGACATGGTACAAAGTTCTGTCAAGTCTGCTAATAAATGCCCCAAATGCATACCACTCTTTTATAGACCTCAGCTCAAAAATATTCAGCTTAAGCTCTGTGGGCCAGCAAATCTAGCTCCCTGAAAGTTCCCAGAGACACCTCACTCCAGTAAGCCTCAGCCCAAAGGCTCTCAGCTCAACTTCCATGGGTCAGCAAGTCCAAATTCCCCATGAAGTGCCTCTGGGGAATAATAGCACTCCACCTTACTTGCTCTGTGGGTTGGTAAGTTCATCATTCTGTTCCATGTACATAGGAACATGCATATATATGCATACATATGTATAGCAGTATTAATGAGGTGAATTCTAAACCTTAATAGTAAAGGGAGGAAATATTAAAGGATAGTTATGTGTTTCATCAGTGCTCTCCCACAACCTAAGTTCCTCATCGCCCCCACACAGCCCATCTGTGAGGGCCTGCCCAATACTCCTTCACCTCAATTTGATTGCTTGTTTTTGAACTTCTGATACCTATTCTGTCAACACCTCAGGATCACACAGGCTGATGTGCTTCTTCCATGTGGATTTTGTTGCTTCTCTGCTTGATGGAGACTTACTTGACTAGAAGACTTTAAGACCCCAGATATTATATTTTTTAATAGCTGGCACCATCAGTTTTCTTCACCACATTTGCTCATGCACCCGTTTTGTCTTCAGAGATTGTGTAGTGAGACAGTTAAGGTTTACTGTGCCAACCTGGACAATAAACACATGGGATTAATTGAAGGGTGGAGAGATAAATGGCTCGGTGAGCCTCACCTTTCTAGTTCTCAGGTCTCTTGCTCTCTGATGGTTGGACCAGGGTGCAGCTGCCTCAGCCAGTTCCCTGCTTCAGCTAACAAGACTCACTTCCTGCAAGATATCCCTGAGGAGAAACCATATGGACCTACCCTGATGCAGCCCTGGATGCTGGAGAAGCTGAGTGGAGACCCCTGCCAGCGCTGAGATGCTCCCACACTCACTGATTCGGCTTTCCTTTTGCAGTCAGCGTCAACGTGTGTGTTTTTGAGATTGAGGAGGACTTTGTAGGTCAATGTCGGACACATGGGCCAATGTTGGACTATGGGCCTGGACAGCACTGGGTTGGGATGCTTTCTTAATGTACATATACCCTTTATATAAAACTTTCTTATATGCATATGAGTTTCTGTGGATTTGTTTCTCTAGTCTACCCAGACTAACACATGTAGGGAAGGTATTCTGCAGTGCCACATTATTAGAACACACCGTTCTTGTACTTAGATGAGATTTTAGTAGAGACCCAAATTCCATCTGTTTCCTTATTGTATTTACATGTATGTACATGTATAGACAAATATACCTATATTTACATATTTATGTATCTGTATTTATACAGACATATATATATAAATTTTTGCGTTCTTCTTTCCTATTCTTCTTTTTTCTTTCCTCCTGTCCCACAATCATGCCTATCCATCATTCACCTCTCAGTAATGCCTCTCAGACACTTTTCGATTGATTAAACCTGAGAAGGAATTCTACCCCATCCTCACCATCAATTGTATAACCTTTGCTATTGTCCTGTCCCTGTCATTATTAGCTCACCACTCACCTCCCTCTGCCTCCTGCCATCCCATGCCCCCACCCCCACCCCCCGTTGGTCCCATTGCTGCATCTGTGGGGTTAGTTATCCTACCTATCTTATATAGACACACACACACACACACACACACACACACAGAAAAGGAAAAAAAGAGAGAAGAGAAAAAGATCATATAAATAGTACCAAGTCTAACGGGTATCCTGACCCAGAGAAAATGAAAATCTCTCTGTTAAATAGTGAGCAGGACCAGTTATAATCCCTCTTCCCAAGCCCCTTTTCTTTCAGGGTTCCATATCCTGGGACCCCCTTACCTAACCGAACTTATACCCTTTTAGTCCTCAGCCTTCATGCCCCAAAGGCGGGCATCCTACAGGTCCCTATTTCTCTTCCTACAGTCAGGGATGGGGCGGTCTAGTGCGTCCCCCACCCCCACCCTGTTACCCCTTTAGACTTTTAGTGTGGGCCCCTTGTAGGTAACCCCCACCCATTTGGGTGAGGTGCCAAGTGCTGTCCCCAGAGCCAGAAGTCTACTCTCTGGGTTCCTTGGGCCTTCCAGGCTTCTCTCCCATAGTTGGTTGTTGCACTCTCCTCTTGGTTCGCCCCCATCTGTGCACACCAGACTGGCCGCCCTCCCGGAGCTGTATCTTCTGGGCTGTGCTCTATAGTGCTGTCATGTAGGGAGAGGACGTCCCCTCACAAGCTGAGGATAGCCCTGCAGTCATCTCTGGGAACAAGATGTTCTTAGCAGGAACACCACCCTCAAGGTTTCGCCCATTGGAAT
>NW_022111373.1:29136818-29143052 GCF_000313985.2 Echinops telfairi
CCCCCCCCCCCTTGGGTGCATTAGTGTCCTGGTCTCCCATTGCTGTCTTTTCTTCCCCCAACCCTCTCCTGGCCTTAAAGACATATAAGAGGGGTGGGAAAGATCCCTTTCAGCACAGGTTCTAGCAGATGATACAATCTTACTGTTGAACGTGAGCAGGAATTGAAGCACTTGCTGATGAAGAGCAAGGATTGTAGCCTTCAATATGGATTACAATTCAATGTAAGGAAGACTAAAATATTCACAACTAGACCAATACATAACATTATGATAAATAGAGTAAAGTGGATTGAATTTAGTCTTGCTTGGATCCATCATCAATGTTCATGGAAGCAGCAGTCAAGAGATCAAAAGATGTATTACATTGAGTAAATCTGCTGTACAAGACCTCTTTAGAATATTGAAGAGTAAGGATGGTTCTTTGAAGACTAAAATGCACCTGACCCAAGCTAAGGTATTCTCCATTGCATTCTATGCCTGTAAAAGTTTTACATTGAAGAAGAAAGACTATAGAAAAAGAGATGCATTTGAATTGTGGTGCTGGAGATGAATATTGAAAGTACCATGGATGGCTTAAAGAACAAACCTATACGTATTGGAAGAATTAAGGCCAGAATTCTCCTTGGAGGCAAGGATGGCAAAACTTCATCTTATATACTCTGGACATATTGTCAGGAGAAGGACATTATGTTTGGTAAAGCGGAGGGGTGGCAAAAAAGAGGAAGGTTCTCCGAGAGATGGATTGACACAGTGGCTGCATCAATGGGCTCAGGCATAGGAACAATTGTGAGGATGGCACAGGACTATACACTGTTTCATTCCGATGTGCTCCATGGATTGAATCCACCTCAATGATACCCACACCAACGGCAACAACAATACCTTGGCTGTGGATTTTCATATGTTCCATGTTTTTCCTAAACAATTTCCAATTTTTCTGTGTCCATACTTCATACATCCCAAGTTCCAATTATTAATTGATGTTAGTAGTTTTGTCCACCCACCCTTATTTTGAGTCATGCTGTGCTCTAGCCGCATCAGTCTCATCGACTCTACTTTGAGTTGGCGGCCCTTCTTCAATCATATTTTGAGTGCCTTCTGACTTGCGGGGCTCATCTTCTTGCAGGACATCAGGCAATGCTTTGCTTCTTTTCTTGAGTTTTTCAGTATCTGCCAAAGTTTTGATGCTGCCAAATAAGGGTTTCAGTTGCTAATTTCTTTCACGTGGACAGCCTATACTATCTTCATATTCTGAAAGCTCTGCTGAAACCTACTCACTTTGGGTTGATCCTTCTGGCATTGAAAATGCCAATGACTTCCCCGCCGGGCGGTGGGCCGCGCGTCGCGCGCCCGTCCCCGCCGCGCGTCGGGACCGGGGTCCGGTGCGGAGTGCCCCTCCTCCCGGGAAACGGGGCGCGGCCGGAAAGGCGGCCGCCCCCTCGCCCGTCACGCACCTCACGTTAGTGGGGAGCCTGGTGCTAAACCATTCGTAGACGACCTGCTTCTGGGTCGGGGTTTCGTACGTAGCAGAGCAGCTCCCTCGCTGCGATCTATTGAAAGTCAGCCCTAGACACAAGGGTTTGTAAAAAAAAAAAAAGAAAAAAAAGAAAATGCCAATGACATGGCTTCCAGCTACCCAGCAACACCCGAGCCACTATAGTAAGACTAAGTAACAATCGGTGGACTGACAGAATAGGGTGGAGTGCTACCCCCTTAGTCAGGTCACAGCCTAGACAATTGTTTCATGAGAATTGTGAAGTATTCTTATATAAGCTGACATTGTTGAAAAGCTAGCTCATTTCCCTTTTAAAAAACAGTTTTAAAAGAATCATATTATTTTAGTTCATAATTTTATGACTTAGGAGTTTGGGCAAATGGGAAAGTAATTCTTTATTTTATTAAAAATGTTTTATTGACATATGACTCACATTTTTGTATCATTTTATAATTCAATAACATTAAGAAGAGTTGTACAACTATCACAATCAATGTCAGAACATTTTGTTCTTAACTCATTGTTTGTAGTTCCCCATTCCTCCCCAACTCTCCTTCCATGTCCCTACGTAATTATTAATTCAGTTACTGCCTATGTAGGTTTACCTATCCTGGATTTCATACACAGGAAATCATACAAATCAAAACCAAGAAACAAGCAAACAAAAAACAATTACAATGGCAAACCAAAACAGAAAAGCTTCAATGGAAAAGAAAATAGAAAATATTAAAATTGAAACAACTTTAAAATAGGTCACAAGGGAGATTATTTCAAAGAATGAGAATTCTAGAACACTTACTTATTCGCATTCGAAACCTGTACATAGACCAACAGGCAGTCATCTGAACGGAGCAAGGGGGATTGAACGGTTTTAAATGAGGAAAGGTTGCATGAGGGTTATATTCTTTTATCATGCTTACTCAATCTGTATGTTGAGCAAATCATCTGAGAAGCTGAACTTGATGCAGACCAAGGAGGCATCAGGATTGAAGGAAGACTCAATTACAAACTGAATATGCAGATGACCCAGGCCTGTTGCTAAAGATGAAGAGGATTTGAAGCATTTACCAATGGAGATCAAAGACTGCAGCCTTCAATATGGGTTACACCTCAACTCTTTGATAACAAATATCTTCAAAACTGAGTCAAAACAACATTATGAAACAAAGAAAATATTGAATTTGTAAAGGATTTTATTTTACCTGGATCCACAATCAATGCTCATGGAAGCAGCTGTCAAGAAATTAAATGGCATATGGCATTAGGAAAATACATCCCAAAAGACCTCCTTAAAGTCCTAAAAAATGATGCCACTCTGAGAACTAAGGTGTATTTGGCTCATGCCAGGGTGTTTTCAACATGCCTTGGAAATCTGAACAATGAACGAGGAAGATCAAAGAGTAGATGCCTTTGAATTGTTGTGTAGGCAAGAATATTGGACGTCTCCTGGACTGCCAGAAGAAAAACCAAATCTGTCATCAAAGAAATCTACCTAGGATGCTCCTTAGAAGTGAGGATGGCAAGATTTCATTTTGCATACTTTGGACATGTTATCAAGAGGGACCGATACTTGGTAAAGGAGAGGACTAGTGGAAAAGAAGGTCTTCCAACGAGATGGATTGACCCAACTGCTGCAGGAAAGCGCTCAAGCATAGCAAAGAGTGTGAAGGTATGTTTCATTCAGTTTTACACCATGTTGCTATGAGTAGAACAGCCTCTACAACACCTAACCACGACAATAAAAATCTACCACAAAAACAACAAAAATCTGTCACATTCAGAGACTTCAAATCTGTTTGTCCCTTTCTCTTTCTCCAACTAGGAATCATGCTATGATGGTTTTTCAACAAAATTGAAATAATCACATTCTTTAAAAAAAAATCATTTTATTGGGGGCTTATCACAAGTCATCCATCCATCCATCCATCCATCCATTGTGCCAAGCATATTTGATGCCAAGGGCTCAAGTAGAAAGAAAATGATGATGGCAACAAATAATCACTTTCTTGAATGCATGCTATTACATAACCCGAAAAAGCAGTGACTGCCTTGAAAGGCTCTTTCTGAAGAATCCTTCAGCTAAGGCAGTGGAGAAGTTCCAAACGTCTCTGGGCACTCAGCCAATTCTTTGCAATCCTATCAGTCATCTCTTTTACTTCGCTGGCTGACTCCTGTGAAAGATAACTTCCGGCCTGGAAGTGCCTGCAGGCACACTGGACCTTTGCCTCAGATGGGTTTGTTCTTTTGGTGGCATTCTGTACAACAAGGGCTTGGTCATCAGAGAGACTTCTTTCAGAAAACTGCTCAGTGAAGTAGCTATCGATGAATGTTCCCAACACTTTTAGGGTTGTGTTTGACAGTGTCCCTAGTGGATACCACAGCTGTTTCTGGGTCAGCCCAACAATACAGGGAGGGCCATGTGTTGTCGTTATTGTTAGGTGATGTCAAGTTTGTTTCCACTCTTAGCCATCCAATGTACAATAGAATGAAACACTCCCCAGTCCTGTACCACAATTGATGCTCACAATTGTTCTCACGGTTGAGCTCACTGTTGTAGCGGTGTCAGTCCATCCTGTCTAGGACCTTCTGCTTTTTCACTGCTCCTCCACTTCACTAAACATCGTGTCCTTCTCTAAGGATTGGTCTCTTCTGAAACCATGTCCAAAGGACATGGAATGAAGTGTAGCCATCCTTGCCTCTAAGGAACATTCTGGTTGTACTTCTTCCAAGACATGTCTGTTTGTTTTTTTGGCAGTCCAGCGTACTTTCAATATTCTTTGCTAACACCCATAGTTCAAATGCATTGGATTTTCTTTGGTCTTCCTTATTCAATGTCCAGCTTGAATAGGCATATGAGGAGATGATGAGGGCAATGGATGTACAAATGTGCTTTACACATTGATGTATGTATGGATTGTGATAAGAGTTGTATCAGCCCCCAATAAAATGATTTAAAAAAATACCTTGGCTTGGGTCAGGCATACCTTAGTATTCAAAGTAACACCCTTGATTTTCAACATTTCAAAGGTCTGTTTGCATCTGACTTACCCACTGCAATGCGTCACTTGATCTTCTGACTGCTGCTTCTATGAGCATTGATTGTGGATCCAAACAAGACAAAATCCTTGACAATTTCTATCTTTTCTCTGTTTATCGTGCTATTACCTAGTGGTCCAGTTTTGAGGATTTGGGTGTTCTTCACATTGAAGTTTAACCGAGGCTGAAGGCTGTCACTCGCGATCTTCTTCAGCAAGTACTTCGAGTCCCGCCTCACTTTCATCAAGCAAGCTGTTTCATCTGCATATTGCAGGTGGTTAAGAAACCTTCTTCTAATCCTGATGCGGCATTCCTCTTCATAAAATGCAGCTTCTGTGATAATTTGATCAGCATACAGAGGAAATAAGTATGGTGAGAGGGTACAACCCTGATGCACACGTCTCATGATTTTAGATCATGCAGTTTTGCCTTGTTCTGTTAGCGTAAGTGCATCTTGATCAATGTACAGGTTCTACATGAACACCATGAAGTGTTCTGGAATTCCCATTCTTCTCAGAGCTATCCATAATTTTGTTAGGATCCACATAGTCGAATGCCATTGCACAGTATTTAAAACATAAGTAAACATCTTTTTAGTATCTCTGCTTTCAGCCAAGATCCATCTGACATTTGCAATGATATACCTTGTTCCATATCCTCTTCTGAATCTGGCCTGGCTACCTGGCAGCTCCCTGTCACTATACTGATGCAACCATTGTTGGATGATCTTCAGCAAAATTTTATTTGCATGTGATATCAATTTATTGTTCTATAGTTTGAGCATTCTGTTGGGTCACCTTTCTTTGTGATGGGTACAAATATGTATGTCTTCCAGTCAGTTGACCAAGTAGCTTCTTCCAACTTTTTTGGTATAAATGAGTGAGTGCTTCCACTTCTTCATCAGTTTATTGAAACATTTCAATTGGAATACGATCAATTCCTGGAACCTTGTTTTTGGTTAATGCTTTCAGTGCAGCTTAGACTTCTTCCTTCAGTACAATTGGTTCTTGCTTGAACACTATCTCTTAAAATGGCTGAATGTTGACTGGGGTTTTTTGTACAATGGTACATCTTCTATTGATGCTTCCTGAATCATTCAATATTTTGCCTATAGAATCTTTCAATATTGCAAATGGAGTCTTGAATTTTTTCTTTAATTCTTTCAGCTTAAGATATGCTAAACAGGATCTGCCTTTTTGTTTTTTGAATTCAATGGTTTACACATTTCATTATAATATTTCACTTTATCTTCTCAAGCTGGCCTTTGAAATTTTGTATTCAGCTCTTTGACTTCATTTCTTCCCTTTGTCTTAGCTACACTATGATTAAGAACAAGTATCAGTGTCTCCTCAGACATCCATTTTGCTGTTGTCTTTCTTTCCTGGCCTTTTGTTTTCTTTATGTATGCTGTTCTGAATGTCATCCCACAGCTCAGCAAGTCTTCTGTTATTAGTGTGTACTGCATCAAGTCTGTTCTTGAGATGTCCTTGAAATTAGGGTGGGATTGACTCAAGGTCATATTTGGGCTCCATGGTTGTCTTAGTTTCCTTCAACTTCAACCTGAACTTACATATGAGCAATTGTTGATCTGTTCTACCACCAACCTCCAGCCTCATTTCAGCTGCTGACATAGAGCTTCTCCGTCATCTCGTCCCACAGTTGTAATCAATTTGATTTCTATGTGTTCCCTCCTGGGAAGTCAA
>NW_022111373.1:29143770-29145140 GCF_000313985.2 Echinops telfairi
CTTCTTCCATGTGGGCTTTGTTGCTTCTGAGCTAGTTGGCCACTTGTTTATCTTCAAGCTTTTAAGTCCCTGGCACTATATCTTTTGAAAGCCAGGCACCATCAGCTTTCTTCACCACATATGCTTATACACACATTTGTCTTCAGTGATCATATCAGGAAGGTGTGCACACAATGATATGATTTTTTTTTGTTATTTGATGCCTGATAACTGGTCTCTTCTATACCCTGTGGTCACACAGGCTGCTGTGCTTCTTCTATGCGGGCTTTGTTGCTTTTGAGCTAGATGGCTGCTTATTTATCTGCAAGCCTTTAAGACCCCAAACGCTATACCTTTTGATAGCCGGCACCATCAGCTGAAAAAGATATTTTTGATGAAGTCCTTTACGGTGCAAAATTTTATCATGTGATCTCTACTTATGTTTCTATCACCAAGGCAGTATTTCCCAACTACTGTTCCTTCTTTTTTGTTTCCAATTTTTGCATTACAATTTCAAACAGTTATCAGTGCGTCTTGATTGCATGCTTGATCAGTTTCAGACTGAAGACATTTTGTCGAATTCTTCAATTATTTGCATCACTAGCTGTAGAGGTTAGTTCAGAAATTTGAATAATACTTGTATTGACTGGATATCCTTGAATGCCAATAAATATATCCCACCACAGACAGCATTGTAATTCAATATGGAGCTTGAAATGTTCTTTTTGAAGACAAATGTGACACTATTTCTTCTGGATTGTCTTTATTTACATAATAAACCATAGGATTGTCAAATTAAAATTAGTCAATATCAGTCCATTTCAGCTCATGAATGCTTAGGGCATTAATCTTCATGCATTTCATTTTATTTTTGATGATTCCAGTTTTCCTAGAATTATATTTTGTACCTTCCATATTCTCCTTGTTAAAGGATGTTTGTAGCTGTTTCTTCTCCTTTTGCATCGTGCCCTACCAGCAATTGAAGGTCTTGGAAGCTTTCCCTCATCCACATCATTAATCAAGGTGACTCTCTTCCCCAGTGGGTTTTGAGTGCCTTCTCCCTTGAGAGGCTTATCTGCCAGCACTCTATCGGATGATATTGCACTGCTCGTCATAAGATTTCGGTCAGAAGTGGACTACCTCTTTCTTCTTCCTAGTTGGTTTTAGCCTGGAAAAGCCATTGAAACATGTCCATCTTTGGTATCCCTCCAAAAAACAAACTCACTGTCATCTAGTCAATGTTGACTCACAGCAACCCCTGTGGGTTCCTGAGACTGTGACTGTTTATGGGAATAGAGAGCGTGGTCTTTCTCCCCAGGAGCTGGTGGTGGTTTTGAACTGCTGACAATTCATATCACAGCCCAGTAGGTAAACGGTATACCACCAGGTTC
>NW_022111373.1:29148298-29149928 GCF_000313985.2 Echinops telfairi
TTGTATTGCTTAGATGTATCAAGTTACTTTAGCAGCACCATATGCAGATTTCGGATTCCCATGTTTTCAGCTGTCATATCAGGGAAACTGTGAACAAGTACTGTGCATTCACAGAGGTATCTTTAATTGATATAATCACAGAAATGAGAGTGACAGGTTAAAATAAATACTGTTTTTAAAAAATATATTGTCAAATTTCGTTCCAATGTGAATTTGTACTCCAATTGGAAGTATATGAAAGTGCCTGTTTGTCTAAGACCAGGCACAAGCAGTCTGTTTTTGGTCTTTGTCAGATTACAAAAATAAACTTCTTTAATTATCAATATCATGGAATGTCTTTTATGCATAGTTACAACATGCTTAGTGTGTTCCTTTTGTGAATTGTTAGTTTTACATTTATGTAGCTCAAGTGTTCTCTGTATTGCTGTATGGACTAATTAGCTGTTATATTTCTTCTCGCTGTATAAATCTCTCTCTCTCTCTCTCTCTCTCTATCTATATCTATCATCTATAGTGTCATGGTTGTGTATCTCTAGAGAACCCCCCTAACACAATGGTACTTCAGTATTTTTCACCAGCACCATGATTCAAATGCATCAATTCTTTTTTGGTCTTCTTTATTCAATGTCTAACTTTCTTTTATTATTTTTTTTCTTTTTCCTAACCCTAACCCTAACCCTAACCCTAACCCTAACCCTAATCAATGTCTAACTTTCACATGCATACGAGGCATGTGCCTTTTCAACACTCTGTAAAAGAGGTCTTATGCACCAGATTTTCCCAGTGCAATGCTTAATTTGATCTCTTGACTACTCCTGATTGAGTCTTCTAAATACAAAACTCTGCCTTTTTCTTCCTGATTGGTAGTAATCCGTGCTTGTCATAATTTACTCCAGACACATTAAGATTATAAAATCTCTTTTCTTCCCCCTTTCCTATCAGGCTCTTTCCCACCCACTGCTTTTCAGACAAATTAAGCTTCTTGCATTTCCCCGTCATGCTGTGTGCTCATTCTGAAGTCTCTGAGCATTCTGCCCTCTCTGTCTGGAACATTCTTCCATCCCTTGGTGATTGTTTAGCTTCATTCCTCTTTTCTTGCTCAGCTCATGTGGTGTGTCTGTTAGGAAGCGTCTCTGGAGGAGATACGGGACCCCCCTGGTTCTCAGGCTCCTTATTTCTCACCCTCTGAGTAGCCACTGTGTTCTTTTGAAATGATCATCTAGCCTTCCATGCTGTGAGTCCATTTTGTCTATATTTGGTAATCACTGCATTCCAGTCTCCAGTTGACTTCCTGGAATCTAGCAGGTTCTCGATAACTATTGAATGAACTTGTTAATGACCAAGTGAGTGCCTCCTATAACGCAGGTAAACTCAGACCGGCTTTACTGTGAAGTCCCTATTCTGTCTACAACACGAACTCCCTAACTGGTGAACTTAGAATTGTCTGTTGTTGTTTTTTAAATCATTTTGTTGGGGCTTATACAACTCTTATCACAATCCATACATACATTAATTGTCTAAAACACACTTATACATTTGTTGCCCTCATCATTCTCAAAATTCACCTTCCGCTTGGGTTCCTGGAATCAGCTCCTCATTTTCCTTTTCCCCGCTCCTTCCTCCCCGCTCT
>NW_022111373.1:29150950-29152892 GCF_000313985.2 Echinops telfairi
GAGCAAGGTGCTCTTGTATTAAGGGAATGCACACGAGGAGGCCCAATGTCCACCTGCCCCCTACTACTAAATCTATAAATATATGCACCTAGGTCCATTTCCCCCATAATCTTAAATATATTTACATATGTACATGCCTGTATTTAGGCTTCTATGTATGCCCTTTGCCTCCGACTGCTTTCCTCTATTTCCTTTCGCTTTCCTCCTGTCCCAATACCATGTTCAGCCTTCATTCTGATTTCAGTAATTCCTCTCAGTCACCTTGCCCTTGATCACCCTCTACTAGTCCTCCCAATCCCCCCGCCCCCGCCATGGGTTTTGAGCCACTCATTCCCTTGTCCCTGGGTTGGCCAACACCTCCTCCCTTCCCCTGCCTCCCACACTCCCATGTCCCTCTGGAACCGTTGGTCCCTTTGTTTTCTTCTCACCTTGTTTGTCCAGCCTCTATTATCTAGGTTGACCAGCAGATATATTAATATGTTCATAAAATTGGGGATGGCTTTGACAGCACCAAAGTGGCACATAAGAACACGGTGATGACAGCAGCAGCACCGACAAGCTAACAAACAAAAAAACCACTGACATACAAACTTTGAAAGAAGAGGAAAAAAGAAGAAAACACAACAAATAGGCAGAAAAAAAGAGAACAAAACAAAACGAGCCTGTTAGTAGTTCAAGGTCTGTTTGTTGACCTTTAGGAGTGTTTTCCAGATGAGTCTGATGGGGTGCCATGTCCTGGACCCAAAGTTCATCCTTTGTACTCCCTCGGGACCTCCTTGCTTCCCTGCCACTCCATTGCACACCCCCATTGTTTTGCCTCAGTGTGGTGGGGTCAGCTCAGTTGCACATCCCACACTGTGTCTCCGGTACTGTCCTGTGTAGGGCCTGGCCATGGGTCAGTGCAGGATGTTGCATCTCGCCGTGGGGCCGGCTATATGGTCCTCACTCTACATTGGGCCCTCTGAGCCGGGCTATCGTCCTCTGAGCTTGGTGGGCCCAGGTGTGCTCCGCTCCGTTCTTCCTCCTTCCTTTGCTTCAGCTTCCGTCTGGCTGTGATGTGGTAGGTCAGTTCCTTTCCCACACCAGACGATCTGTTTCCATTTTCTGTGGTACTCCTTTCCATGGTGGAGGTCGGGCTACTTCTGGTTAGGGCCGGCGTACGGTCCAGTCTCTCTGTGGATTCCTCCGCGCATTACGTTGCCCTCCTGGTTTGGCGTGTCCTGATGGGGTCTGTATGCACGTTCCAGTTCTGTGGGGACACAACCAATACTCTCCCCCTGGGTGGGTTAGTGCCCTGTTCCCCCCTTGCCATCAACTGTTTCTCCCCACCCTGCTTCTCCCTCCACCTTCCTTCTTTATGTTGGACTCTCATGTACCTCCCTAGTTGTTGCCTGCCCTCCCTCCAACTGTCTATGCTTCCACCTTTTTATTGCAAGATAGGTGTTTATTCTTCTATTCCTGGTGTGCTGATTGTACTTACCTCAGGGGACTCATGTTATACCTGTCCTTTAGAGTTTGGCTCACCTTGCTTAACATGATTCCTTCCAGCTCTTCCCACAAAGCAACGTGTTTCAAGTGATCGTCTGTGCTTTTCAGTGCTACATAGTACTCCATTGTGTGTATGTGCCAGAGTTTTCTAATTCACTCATCTATCGATGGAAACTTAGGCTGTTTCCAAGTCTTTGCAATTGTGAATTGTGCCGCAATAAACTTTGGAGCGCAGCTGGCTGGTCGTGTTTTGTTTGCTGCTTCCACTGGGTATGTGCCCAGTAAAGGGATGGCTGGGTCATAAGGTAGAGCAATTTCCATTTTCTTTAAGTATCTCCAAATTGCTTTCCACAGTGGCTATACAAATCTACATGACCACCAGCAGTGGAGGAGGGTTCCTACTTCACCACAGCCCCTCCAACACTTGTTGCTCTCTGATTTGCTGATATGGGCT
>NW_022111373.1:29156616-29157864 GCF_000313985.2 Echinops telfairi
TCTGGCCATAGTGAGTCAGTCAGTATCTTCCACAGGTTCGGGTGTCTTGCAGCATATTCTTTGAGTCTTTCCTTGTCCTGGAAGACCCTTATCTCACCATAATCTTAATGGATAACTTGGCAGGGTACAGGATTCTAGGGAGTCATTGTTTGTTTCCAGTTTTTGGAAGATGTTGCACCATGCTATCCTCCTCTTCATGGTATCTGCTTGTAGGTATGCGCATATTCTGACTTGTGCTCCTTTGTATGTTACTGTCTTCCTTTCTCTTGCTGCTCATAAAATTTTCTCTTTTTCCTGAAGTTGGATATTTTTACTATTATATGTCTTGGCGTGTTTTCTTCTTGGGGTCTAGTCTAGCTGGCATCCTTTATGCTTCCTGTATGAGTGCGTGGTTCTCCTTTGTTAGGGTGGGAAAGTTTTCTTCCAGAAATTCCTTTGCTATCTTGGCTGTCGACTTGTGTGTTGTGTTGAACTCAGGTAATCCAATAATTCGAATATTATTCCTCTTTATAGCATCTGTCATTGAGCTCAGGCTATCTTCTGTTTCTTTAGTTTTACTATCTGACTGTCTTTCTCGGTTGCTTAGGTCTCTTTGAGTGTCCTTTAGGTCACAGATACAGTTTTCTGCCTCATCAAGCCTAATTGTAAATTCTGTGAACTTGTGTGTGGCTTCTGCTACCTCCTTTGTTAGCTCCTGCAATTCCTTTTGGTGGGTGGACTTCATCCCCTCTATTGTGGACTTCATCTCCTCTATTATTGCATCCTTGTTCTGGGTTGCTTCCCTCAGCTCCTGTATTTCTGCGAGCAGACTTCTGAAGATTTCTTTCTGTGGCAGACCTGTATATGTTTCTTCTATGAGCGACTTTAGCTCTGCTACTTTGTTTTGTCTCTCTGGGTTTTTTTTGTTGGGAGTGATGTGGTCTGTTGATTTTTCCTCGATCTTTTCGTAGGCCCCATGTTTCTGGGAGGCAAAGGGGCCTTTGTCTATGTTACTGTTAAGGATTCTTTCAGGTGGCTGTCTATGACCTACTGTAAGACTGCTGTGTAGACAGAGTTCCCAGAAGGCTTAGTGACCAGCAGTGGTGAGATGTTTCAGCAACTGGAGTGGGGGCTGGAGCCTCAGTGAGTGCTCCAGGCTGCTTTGACCTGGTCTGTCAGGGTACCCTTAGCAGCCCTTTTTTTGGTTTAGTAATAAAAAAGAAAAAGTTAAAAATTAAAAAATAATCAAAAAATTTCACGGAGGAAAAA
>NW_022111373.1:29158517-29170510 GCF_000313985.2 Echinops telfairi
GGGCAGGCTTGGAAGCTGGCACTGGGGATCCTGCGGGGCACTGCAGTGATGAGAACCGGCCGGAGCACACAGACAGCTCTGGCGGGACTGCAAAGCCACTTCCCAGGCTCCCTAGCAGGCGGGCATTTATCGCTTGAGCTGCTGGCCCTGTGAGCGGCGCAGGCTCCTTAGTGACGTGGTTCCAGCCAGATGGGACGGCAGCGGCTCTGGCGGGTAGCAGCCGGCAATGGCGCCTGTACTCCACACTCAGCGAAGCCGCCACGCGGCAGACTCAGAGCTCAGAGCCGCTGAGCACTGGAAACTCCTCAGCGCACCAAGGGGGCAAGGTTGCTCTGGCAAAGTGTGCAGAGCCCTGTCACTTGCGTTCCCAGTGGGGAGGAGCGTGCACTGTTCTGCGGCAGGCAGGTTTAGCGCTCTAGGGGCAGGCGAGCCTGCATGGGCTCCAGCGGAGATGCAGTGTTAGGGATAGAACAGGTTTGACGCCGGCAGGAAGTGCTGGGCTCCGCTTCCCAGGCTGGGAATGGAGTCGGAGCTAGTCTGACAGGGGCGGGCGGCTGGTAACGGGGTGCCGGTGGAGAAGTCCCAGGCAGCAATAGGGGTGGATGGTCCCCCATGGGGGTCGCCCAGGCATCCCCCGGTAGATTGCAGGTCAGCCACCCAGGGCTTGGATGGATGGATGGAGGGATGCTGGCCCAGGGGCAGATCGCTGCCACGTGGGAAGAGGTGACCCGCGGGAAGGAGAAGCTACTCTCTTAGTGGGGTTCTGCGAGTGGGCAACTGCTGTCGGGGGTCCAGCCACCGCTGCGTGTGTCTCAGCAGAGCAGGCAAGCAGCTCTGCACGTGGGGTCTTGGTCTGGGAATGGAGTGGGGCTATAGCTAGTCTCGGTTCCGGTGGAGGGGGCTTAGTGACCCACGATGTCCCACGTATCGGGTCCTGGATCACAGAGGCCCCGGCTCAGGACAAATGTGGGGGGTGGGGGTGGGGTGCTGCCTGGGGCAGTATTTCACTCACGAGACTCCTTTCACTCGGCTACCTGTACACCAAATCCTCCTTGTTTGAAAGAGCTCTCAGAATAGGCGGGTCCCCTGGTCCGCCATCTTCCTTGGTTCTCCAAATTGTCTGTTTTTTAAGACAGTTTTATTAACATGCCCACCACATGTCATACAGTTCAGTCATTCAATCACATCAAGAAGAGTTGCACGATCAGTTCAAGTACATTTTCTTCTTTGAACTTATTGTTATTCATGTAATTATTTTTTTTAATTGTGGCAAAAATACACACAACAAAACATTCGCCAATTCAATAACTTCTTCAAGTATAATTCAGTGCCACTGATTAAACTCTTTGCACAAAGAGTTTCTGTATCAAAGTACAGCCCTTATTGATACAGAAGTGTTTATTTTATAGCCCTGCTGTAGACATAGTAACAAAGGGGATGGGGTAGGTGGAAATGATTTTACTCGGCAGGATAACTCTTGAGACTTCTGCGAGTCACTGTACGTGGATGTAAAAGGTTAGATGATGGACTACATTAGATCAGTGATTCTCAACCTGTGGGTCGCAACCCCTTCAGGTGTCAAAATACCTTTCCACAGGGGTTTCTTGATTTATAACAGTAGCAAAATTACAGTTATGAAGTACCAGCGAAAAGAATGTTTTAGTTGGGGGTCACCATCACATGAGGAATTGTATGAAAGGGCCGTGGCATGAGGAAGGTTGGGAAACCACTGCCTTAGAGGGTGTTACGATGGAGGATGCTCCTTTAAACCTAGAGGCATATCGTTCACAGGAACCTCAACTTGACCTCACTTCTGAGCCTGGCAGTCAAATAAGCATAGTATCATTTAAGTACATGCACATTGAGGACAGAAGGACTTGAATAACAAAATAAGTCCCTTAAGTCCATTTCATTAAGCAGTATGGAGAAGTTTATATTAGAAAGTAGAAGTCATCTGAGCAGTGTCAGGGTTTAACTAGGAATGAAGGTGGCAGCTGCATTTTAAACCGATTACAAGTTGGAAATAGAAGGCAGAGAAGGAGCTGCGAACAGACTAATACTATAATCTAAGCATTAGAGTCCAACAGTACAGGGCCAATAGCTCAAAGGGACACGGGTGATGTTCACCCCTGAGTGCCAGTTTTCTGGTAGGAATGGGCAGCAGCCAGCATTCACTAGTGCTTCTCTCCCTCTACCAGCGACACTTCACTTTACTCGATCTCTTTTTGTCCTATCCTTTCTCCCTTCCTCCCAGCCTAACACCCTTTGTATAGAGACATCCCAAGGTTTGAGATTTGCCTTCCATGGCTATTTAAAAGGTGTCTGCATTCTTCTAACAGTTAGATCTTTATTCAAAAGTCTCATCTGTCAACAGCTTTTTCCACCAACTCAAGGAGGAGCACAAACGTCCACAGGAGTCACAATCTTTTGCATAAGGGCAGTCTTTGTGGCAGCCTAAGAAGCAGCCATTGCTGTAATTTTAAATGCATATTTAGTCTTCTTTGCCTTGTGGCCACATCTTGTTGAGTCTTTTTAACTACAGGATTCGGATTCTTCTTGGCCATTATATCAGCAAGAGAAGCACACTTGATGACCCTCTGAAATTTGACTGCACAGAAGGTTCATTTCTTTTGAATTTCTATTGATTGTCTCCTTTTGGGCTTCATTGTGTAGAGGACAATCCAGTTTATCTGCTGAGGGTTCCTCTTGGAAGCAATTGGAAAATCTTGCTGTTGGTACTGATGTAATACTTCTGTGTCCAGGGTATGTCTTTCACCTACTGACACTACACATTTCATGTTTCATGGCTGTAGAATCAGGGGACCAGGGAAGATGGTAAAGAACATGCTTTCTTATTTTTTAAGAAGATCTGGTTTTGGGTAAATTTATTCCTCAATGGGAAGTAAACTGCTTATATGCGGACACTGTTTCATTCATCTTTGTATCCTCTGTGACTGAAACAAAAAACCAATTTGGACAGTTTAGTTTTAAGTAAATAGAAATTAAATAGATAAATTAGAATGAATTAGATAATTATTTTAGTTACAGTATTTGGAATTAGTGCACATGGGCAAAGCTTCCAAATCTGGTAGGTAAGTTTAAATGTGGTGAGGTATGAATTATATAATAAGGAGTTTGGAGATCACAATTGTGTCTAAATGATATCCCAGAAAACAGTAGACATTGATGAAAGAAATGTGATGACAAAGACACAACTAAGTGTTCAATTATGCAGGAAATTTCCTCAAAATCCAGGAATTAGATCACTGTGGACTGTCTGTAAGAGATAGGACTTCATGTGGGGCAGGAGGAGGGGTAAGGAGTAGAGTTTAGTGATAAAACGATAACTGAGATTAGAATTTAGAACAACTATTTTGTGCTGTCTTAGCCAGTAGTTCAAGACCAACAACATACACTACCCATGCTGTCTTTGAAAGGCCACGAAAAATTAAAAAGAATATTGTATACTTTGATTCACTCTTCACTAATTTTTTAAACATAAAGGATGAGAGATTTGACCATTCATAAAGGAAAACTGACTCGAATATTGCAATGCAGTGTTGGACTACCTGATGGAGTTAGTACTGTTCCAGGAGGTTCTTTATTCCCTTCTTGTTGCTGACCTTTGTAATAGCCCAAAGGAACACTCCACTACAGGTTATACTTTCCAAGTTGGACTTGAACAGAAGCAATTCAGAACTCATGCTACATGAACTCATTGTCTTCTAATCCACATTTGACCTTTTCTTCCCATAAAAATTTGAAACTTTCTGGAAATACTTAGTAGGGAAAAATAAGTGAACTTTTAGAGCAAAGAAAATGTATCAGGTTTAGTAGATTAGAGCATGGTCCTCTTCCTGATGCTAGGGAATGCTCTTTCTGATCCTGCATCATGGTTGTGGCTCAGCCTGTGCTGTAGGTGTGATGCAGAAGGACCCTAAAGAAGGATCCATTCCTTCCATCTATTGCCCTGTATTTCCTCTTGACATCGCCCCTGTCATCTTAGAGTGAAGACATGCACGTGTTTTCATGGTATTCCTTCAGAAGGGGACAAACAAAACAAGACAGAGACATTAGTCAGGGCTTACCAACTTTTTGTTGCAGTGTGATCCCTCCCCTTTTTCCAACCTCTCTTGAAAATAAAAAAAGAGTGGGGGGGTTTCTGCTAATGATTTGAGCAGACTCTGATTTTTGTATGCCTTTTGAGCTGTGTAACTTAATATTTGGATTCTTGATAATTTTTTTATGCAACTGATAAAATGCCGATGTGTATTAATTTTAGGTCAATCATATATCTATTCTGTATGCATATTTGTACATGTGGTTATAGTTCTGTGGGAGAAATGGTTTGTCATTGATCATCAGTTTGTAAAAACCTATTTGTGAGAACTTAAAACTCCAAATAAATGAAAAAAAAAAAAAAAGAATCGATAAACTTGATGGTAGTTAGTGATAGATTTGCTCAAATTTAGGATACTTAACATGTCTTTATAGTTTGACTCAATTATAGATTGTGAGCTATTTTCTTTCAGCCTTTGGAAATATATTAACTTCTCTATGTTATTACTGTTAATCAGTTATTAGTCCAATTGTGTCCCTTAACCCTGAGATTTCGGCCTATTCTCTCTGATTGTTCTTAATATATTAGCTTTTGTTTACCTGACATTTCACTGTGATAAGAGATAAAGATGGAAAGATAGGGACAAGCCAGCATGCATAGGCCCAGCCTCGATGGGGTAGCCAAGTCAAGGAGAAATCTCTTACAGATGGGTTATACAGAATATTTAACTTAAAGGGGTTTGAATTTCACTTAGGTGAAGTATCATCATCATCACTACCAAGGACCATTCTAGCTGTTCTTCTAAGACAGATGGGTTTGCTCTTTTATAGCAGTGTACAGTTTTTTCAATATTTTTCACCAATGCCATAGTTCAAATGCACAGGTTCTTCTGTGGTTTTCCTCATTTATTATTCAACTTTCAAATGCATATGAGGCTATTGAAAATACTATGGCTTGGATCAGGCGCACCTTCATTTTCAAAGTGATATCCTCACTCTTCAACACTTTTAAAGTGGTCTTGTGAAGCAGATTTCTCAAATGCAACATGTCCTTTGGTTTCTTTTTTTTTTCCTTTGAAAACTATTTTATTGGGAACCCTTACAGATATCAGACTTTTCCACAGTTCAATCACATCAAGCAGTATTGTACAATTGCTATTACAATCAGTTTCAGAACATTTTCTTCCTTCTTGAGTTCCTTGATATCAGCTCTCCTTTGTCCCTTCCTTCCCCAATGTACCCCCCAGGAATCCTTATTCTATTTTTTGTCTCTAGAGTTTCATCAATTCTGGGTTTCATATACTAAAAAACATATAACAATTCAAGAGGGGTACGAGCAGTGACAAAATACATCATAGATAAAACTAATATGAAAAAAAACCAAACCCACCCAAAGTGTTGAAAACCAGATCAGGTCCAAAGTATATCAGAGGTGGGGTGGGTGGGGTGGGTGGAGATCAAGTGAGGGTTGATCAAGTCAGGTTTATTATTTTGATGTCCTATACTTCAGGTGTCTCTTTCTTGATGCTGCTTGTTGATCCAAGCAAAATGAAATTCTGACCACATCCATCTTTTCTCTGTTTATCATGATGTCTATGGATGCAGTTGAGAAGATTTCAGTTTTCTTTTGATGGATTTCAGTCCATACTGAAGGCTGCAATCCTTGATCTTCAGCAAGTGCTTTAAATCCTTTCAACAAGCAAGGTTGTGTCATCACAGATTGTTAATAAGCCCGTCTCCTATCGTGGTACAACATCCTTCTTCATATATTCTGGTTTCTTAGATTATTTGCTCAGCATACAGAATAAGTATGATGTACAACTCTGCTGCACACCTTTTATAATTTTATACCTTTATTCTCTTTGAATGATAGCACGTGGCCTATGTCCATGTTCCACATGAACCCAATTAAGAGTTCCGGAGTTTCCATTCTTGTCAATGTTATCCATAGTGTGTTATGATCTACACAGTCTCTGCATAATTAGAAATCATGATAGCTTATGTTTTTTTACTTATTTTGTTAAATCATGCTGTTTATCTACTAGACTCCAATGTCTATTATTTAGCTCTTGGAATCCTTAAGGCCAAGATGGCTCATAAATAGATTTTATTATTAAAGACGAGATAATACTGAACCATTTATCATAAAAATAACTTATGCACACCTTCCCGACACGATCACTGAAGACAAACGTGTGCATAAGCAAATGTGGTGAAGAAATCTGACAGTGCCCAGCTATCAAAAGGTATAGTGTCTGGGTTCTTAAAGGCTTACATATAAACAAGCGGCCATCTAGCTGAGAAGCATCAAAGCCCGCATGGAAGAAGCACTCCAGTCTGTGTGACCACGAGCTGTCGAAGGGATCAGGTATCAAGTATCAAAGAACAAAAAATCATATCATTGTAAATGAGGGTGAGTGCAGAGTGGAGACTCAAAGCCCATTGGTAGGCCACTGGACACCCCTTTACTGAAGGGTTGTTGGGAGGAGATGAGCCAGTCAGGGTGCAGGGTAGCAACAATGAAACATATAACTTTCCTCTAGTTCTTAAATGCTTCCTGACCCCTGCTATCACTATCCCAATTCTACCTTACAAATCTGGCTAGACCAGAGGATGTACATTGGTACAGATAGCAACTGGAAACACAGGGAATCCAGGACAGATGACCCCTTCAGGACCAGTGGTGAGAGTGGCGATGCCTGGAGGGTCGAGGGAATGTGAGGTAGAAAGGGGGAACCGATTGCAAGAATCTACATATAGCCTCCTCCCTGGGGGATGGACAGCAGAGAAGTGGGTGGTGGGAGACGTCGAACAGTGTAACATATGACAAAATAATAATTTATGAATTATGAAGGGTTCATGAGGGAGAGGGGAGGGGGAGGGAAGGGGAAAAATGAGGAGCCTATATTAAGGGCTCAAGTAGAAGGCAAATGTTTTGAGAATGATGATAGCAACAAATGTACAAATGTGCTTGACACAATGGATGTATGTATGGATTGTGATAAGAATTACACGATCCCTCAGTAAAATGATTTAAAAAATAACCATAACTTAATGACCAAACTTCCAAAATATAATTTCATCCACCTTCTGCCCCTCAAATGGCAAGGATCATGAGATTTCTTTCTTAAATATGTGTTAAAAATTATCCACAGTCTTCCATAATTTTCATTACATTATGAATCTGACCAAATTCTCCTAATATCTAACTTACTTTTTTTCCTGCAGTAATATTATCTCTTAAGCTGCTATTAGTAAAAATAATCACATTCAGGTCACTCTGCTCTTAGTTTTTTATCCAATGAAAACTTTTCACATCTTGTATTTTGTTCATGGAGGAATGTTTCCTAATAATGTTCATTATTTTTTTCCTGGACCCCTCAAATTCTCTGTATCACACTTGAGTTGCTGAACTACAACCTCAGCAATTAATAGAAGCTGGACCAGTGCTGAGTGGGAAGGGAGGATGACCCATGATTCTTACTTACGTGGCTCATTATATATCTTGCTACTGAGCAGGTCTTCTTTCCAAGGAATATACTCATTCAGTGTTTCCCAAAGTGTCAGTAAGTCTTAAATGCGCATATTAGAAAACATCGCCCAAGAATCAACTCCAGTGGTTCCCAAAGTGGGTGATACTACTACCTAGGGGGCTCTGGAGTGATCCAGGGAGCTTCAAAAGCAGATACATACACTTTATCCTGGATTATGGGCTATACTACAAAGTTTTTCATTACTAAGGGTGTGCTGAATAACTTTTCTTTGAAAAGGGGGTGGTGGGCCAAATAACATATACTCTAGCTTCTTTCCTTCCTTCCTCTTCTTTTTTTTTTGTAAATCTTAGATTCTCGACACCAGTGTCACTTTAACAGTGCTAGAAGTCTAGTTATGTTTGCCTAATATGAACGCCAACAGCAAGCATTGTTTAGCACGTGTCTAGCTTTGTTCTCAGTTATTTAAATGCATTCGCTTCTCATTGAGGTAAAGACTAAAGCAAAACAAAACAAAACCCCTCACTGTTGTCAAGGCAGTTCTGAGTCATAGCAACCTGTAGGACAGACTAGAACCATGCTGTGGACTTCTGAGACGACTCTTTACTGGAGTAGACATTTTTTTCCTCTGTGGAGAAGCTGGCAGATTTGAACTGCTGACTACCATCAGGGTTCTCTGCAGGGTTGATATGAGTCAGAATCTATTGGATGACAGCAAGATGCCACTAATCTCATTTAGGTAGGTATTATTATGTCTCCTATTTCAAGCAATCAAACATTTTCATTTATTTCTTCAGGTTTGAAAACACCCTTACTGCATCAGCTCAATAATTCAGCATTAAAGCAAGTCTTCCTTAAAAGAAAAGTTGGGATGGGTGAAGGGAGACAGTGGTTGGTGTAAGACATGAAAATAATAATCTATAAATCATCAAGGGTTCATGAGGGAGGGAAGGCAGGGAAAAGAAAAACAAAACAAGACCAAGAGATGATACTAAAGGCTCAAGTAGAAAGAAAATGTTTTGAAAAGAATGAGGGCAATGAATGTACAAATGTGCTTGAGACAGTAGATGTATGTATGGATTGTGATAAGAACCGTAAGAGCCCCCAATAAAATGATTTAAAAAAAAGAAAAGTAAAGTTGGGAATTGTGTTTATTTTATTTTAAGATCATTTTATTGGGGGCTCTTACAGCTCTTATACAAACCATACATCAATTGTATCAAGCATATTTGTACATATGTTGCCATTATTATTTTCTAAACATTTGCTTACTCTTGAGCCCTTAGTATCAGCTCCTCTTTTTTCCTCCCTTGCTTCCCTTATGATCCCTCCATAAATTATAAATTATTGTTATTTTCATATCTTACACTGACTGCTTTCTCCCTTCACTCGCATTTTCTGTTGTTTATCCCCCTGGAAGGGGGGAAGGTGTGCGGTTATGTGTCGATGAGAGAGGATGCCTTATTTTAGGTTATTATCCTGGGTCATCCTTGCAGCATTGCATTGCTTTAACTAAATTTATATATATACCACAGATTTAGGGGATGTGTACCTTTATTTATTTTAGCGCTTGTCTATCCTGTCTTCTTTTGAATGAAATCAGAGTCTTGTGGTTAGTGTTTCCTTTCTTTGCTTGCTTGTCCAAAAGCCATAGACATTTCCTGTTGTTAGGTACTGTCAGGTGGCTTTTGACTCATTCGATGTTATATACAATAGAACAAAATACTACCCAGTCTTGCACCATCTTCATAACTGCTCCTATGTTTCAGCCTGTCCCCCAGTCTCAGTTCTATACCAACCTATTAGGAACTTTACACAGCAGTTATGTATCATTTCATTTCTTACATCCTGAGCAACATATCTGGGGAACCTTGGGGCTCTTTGATTATTTGGACCCTAGATAACTTGGAGGGGAGAGGACTCCATGTAACATGCTTCCTTCCGAAGAGAATCTTCTTTCAGAGTGGAAAAGGGATGCTAGGTTAATTTAGTTCTCGATACTCAGCATATTCTCCACAGAGTGTTATTAGTCACCTCAGTGCCTCCAGGACGCTGAGAATGGAGCACAAGTGCAATGTTACTAGTCCTGACTAACCAATGCAATCTCTCTAACAAGGAATTAAAAAAATAGAACCAGATGTTAATGGAAATAATATGCAAACACTACTAAGTTTAGTGGGGGAGGGGCGAGAATTAACCCTGTGAGTTCAAGTTCACATCTTGATAAACACCCCTATCTTGAGCAATGGCACAGTCCTTTCTATCCTCCAAGGGTTAAATTCCTTACTGTAAACTCTGCTGAGTTACTGCTGTTTTAGCATCTTTGTATATCTGGAACTCGGGTCTGACATTGCCAGTGAAATTATCTGCAAACAGCTGGTAAAAAACATCTGCCCTATTTGAATGATTTTCTTTTTCTGATGAGCCAAAGTTCCCTTTTTAGATAAATGGGTTCTTATTGAACTTTGGAATAATTTATTTGTTACCAGAAATTCTTTGTTGTTGAGGAGATGAAAGGGACTGGGAGTGTGTAGAATGAAAAAATGTTACGTTTTTCCCCATGCTCTATCAGTGCTCATGTGTTCCCAAGCCAGGGAGCTAGCATACGCTGAGAACCTACTAAGTGCCAGGATTTTCATTATAACCTTCAATATAACCTTATCCTCAGCACTACCTTGTAAGGTAAGACGTAGCTCGTTTTCTTTGCATTCATGAAGAAACTGTGTTTAGAAAAGTTCAGCAATTTGTTCAAGGAGACCTTTGAACATACTGAAGATTTAAATAGAGAACCTTGTAGCCGCAAGAGTTCTGTCGCTTTCTCTGAATTCATTTAGAGCTGGAAAGGACCTTTGAGAGGTATGGTGTGAGGAGGTGCATCCCTAATATTTGTGGGACCTAGAGCAAGACGGGAAATGAAGATCCACTTACAATTTGGATAACTATTTAGAAGTAATGAATTAAGTTAGCAAACTAAAGAGAATGTCTGTCTTCCTGTTACGTTAAGGCCATCTTTTCAAGAATCTCATGGGGCCGATTTTTATCTTCAATTCTAAGGTTCTTCAGAGTTCAATGATAGAATGTGGAGGCCAAGGAGAAGCATTCTGCAACCTCATTCCCCTCCCCTTCTTTCAATCATGCATTGTAAGGGTACCTGCATGGATGCATTGGGCTCACTAGCCTGTGTGCTCAAACTTCTAGCAAAGGACTTCCTCCTTATCCTTTAACAGCTACAGGAGATCCAGCATGGGGTTCAAGGATGGACCCCCCCCTTTCCCAGGCCTAGAGATGGAATTGGATTCAGGTGCCCCAGTTTATAGAAGTTAAAACAGAGGCAAGAGATGTGGTGAGTTGCTGAATAGCCCACACCTGGTTAGTGGCTAGGCAGGGATGTTCTGATTCCTGGCACTTGTTCTGTGGTTGGACTTGTGAGATGGCATTGTTCTATGCATGTTGTTGTTGTGGGTAGGTGCTTTTGAGTCTGTTCTAACTCATAACCACCCTACACACAACAGAACAAAATATTGCCCAGTCTTGCACGACCCTCACTTCGTTGTTATGTTTGTGCCCGATGTTGCTGTGAGAATCCATCTCATTAAGTCTCCCACTTTTTCAATTACCCTGTACTTATCCAAGCCTGGTGTTTATTTATGGAGACTTGTCCCACCTAACAGCATGCTCAAAGTAAATGAGAAAAGCCTTGCTCATCCCTGCTTCCAAGGATCACTCTGGCTCTCTGTGTTTACGTTTACATAAACCCATCCTAGGGATAGCGGCACAATTCTTCTCACCGAAGAACTAAAGGACGGCCCCAGGGTCACATTTGTACCCAGAGTCACAAAACGAATACGCTTGACTAATAAACACCCACTCGATAATTTTGGGTGGCCTTACAAGGTCATCCATATCTCAGCAGGGTTCAGCACATGATTTCCAAATGATTTCCATCAGAGGTCAGTTTATTAGTGCATTCGTATGAAGCAACTGGCTCACCAAGAAACCACAATTAGAAATTCCAGCCACATATACGTCATTGAAATAACTGGCAGATGTTTTCAATATTTGCATATGATTTAGTCAGCAGCTTTAAAAATTGAGTTTATTAAGGACTGAGATTATTTCATACATTTTCCTTCTGTTGGAAGGTGCTGAAGGAAGTCTTCCTTTATTAAAGGGCCGTGTCATAAACGTCTCCCAGCATTTAGGATTTTATTCTATGTAGTTAATTTCTGATGCTAAGTGATCCTACATTTATAAATGTTTCTGTGGCTAGCTTAAGATTTGAATAGCACTTTGTTTATGATAATGTACATTTGACATAATGTCTTCTTTTCTACTTTGGTTTTTATACCAGGAAGCTTAGGGGTTATTGTTAGTTGTCTTTTTCTTGAGCGGGAACACTGAGGCTCTGAGAGGTGATTCACACAGCTAAGGGGGCAGAGCTAG
>NW_022111373.1:29171218-29172579 GCF_000313985.2 Echinops telfairi
TTCAAGCCTTTAAGACCCCAGATGCTATATCTTTTAATAGTCAGGCACCATCAGTTTGCTTCACCACATGTGCTTATACACCCATTTTGACTTCAGTAATTGTGTTGGGAAGGTGAGCATCACAGAATGCCATGTTATTAGAACAAAGTGTTCTTGCATTGAGGGAGTACTTGAGTAGAGACCAATGCCCAGCTGCTACCTTAATGTTTAACATTTAAATATAGCTACATAGACCTATATGCCTATCATTATATATTAATGTATTTATATATGTGCATGCCTAAATTTATGCCTCTATAGATGTCTTTTGCCTCCTAGTTCTTTCCTCTATTTTTATTTTCCTCCTGCCCCACTATCATGTTAGACCTTCATTCAACTCTCAGTACTTTCTCTCAGCTACATTGCACTTGATCACACCGCATAGGGCATTCTAAACCCTCCTCACCATTGATTTTAGATATCTTATTGTTCCCTTGTCCCTGGATTTGTTGGTTCCCCCCCCTCCCTTTCTCCCACCTCCTCCTCTCCCATGTCCCCCAAGAGCTGCCGGCCCTGGTGTTTTCTCTGGGGGATCAGTTATCCTACCTATCCTATGTGGATAGACATGATAAAAAAGAAAAAGCAAAAATGCAAAAAAAACCCCAAACAAACCCAAACAACACATCAAAAAACCCAATCCTATAAATAGTTCTAGATGTGTCTGCTGACCCTTCTGAATCTTGTCTGGTGAAGTGCCACGCCCTGCCCATTGATTCTGAGTGGTCTATTTTTGGGATTCCTCTGGTACTACATAGTTTTCCTCCCCTTGTTGTTCTGCTGCGCCCCCTTCGTGTTTCACTCCGGTGTGGGGGGATCAGACCAGGCACAATTCCCACTCTGTGTCTCCAGTGCTGTCCCCTATAGCCCTGGGGGTCAGTGAGGGGGCATTGTGTCTCATGGTGGGGCCAGCCCATGGTCCTCTCTGTGCATTGGCTGCTCTGAGCCGGGATGTCATCCTCGAGGCTTGGTGGGCCAAGTTGTGGTTCTCTTTCTCTCTCTTAGTTTGCTCCCGTGTGGTTTAGACAGACCCACCACTCTCCTGGGCTGTATCTTCAGTGCTGTCCTCTGTAGTGCATTCTCCTGGGATGTGATCGATGTAACTGGAACTGGGGCTGGCCCCACGGACCTTTCTATTAGTTCACTGCTTCGTGCTCATCTGTTGCCCTTGAGGCTTGGTGCCTCAGGTTGAGGTCTGGTCCCTTTCTTACTTTCCTGTGGAGACATGAACAATACCACCCCCCTGTGTGGGTTGGTGAGTGCCCTGTTTCCCCACTATCCATGTCCTCTCTCCGCCCTCTCCCCTTTGCCTTTCCTTTTTAGTT
>NW_022111373.1:29174135-29177193 GCF_000313985.2 Echinops telfairi
TTGTGTCCTTCCCTATTTCTGATAGCTTATGTATTCCCTGTGCCAAAGTTCTTAGGGGTGTCCCCATTCCCTCATTGATGGCCCTAATGGTTTGGGGTTTTACCTAAAGGTCTGTGGTCTACCTTGAATTTATTCTTGTGCATGGAGTGAGGGTCTTGCTTCATTCTTCTGCAGGTAGATATCCATTTTTTCCAGTACCACTTGTTGAAGAGGGCATCCACTTCCCACTTGATGATTTTTGGGCCCTTATCAAAAATCAGTTTTCTGTATGCTGATGATTTTATTTCTTGGTTTTCAGCTTTTTTCCACTGGTCTGACTGTCATTTTTCAGTTTCTTTGATTATCTTGTTTGACTGTCTTTCTCATTAGTTGGCGTGTGCTTGGTTATCCTCAAGGTCAGCTTCTTCTAATCTGTTGTCACAGTCTGTTAACTTGTTATTTGCTTTTGTTATCTCATCCCTTAGCTCTTGTATTTTCCTTTGCCATGTGGCTTTTATCCACTCTATTGTTTCATCCTTTTTCTTTAGTGCTTTCCTCATGTTTTGTGTGGCTCCAAACAGCGTTCTGAGGAATTTTTCTATGATAGCTCAACTTCTACTTGTTCTATGCATGTCTATAGATCCAGATCCTCCTCTGACAATGCATTTTGTTTCTCCTGTTTTTGTTGTTGTTGTTGTTTAGGGTAGTTACTGTCTGTGTGTCATTTTGGAGGAGCTTAGCGCCATTTTCCAGGCAGTCAACAATCCTTGGGCTCTCTCTTTTGGGGGCTGGTGGGAATGCTTCTGCCGGCTGCCTGAAGCCAGCTATCCCAGAGGGTTGGACTACTTCTTTATCTCATTAGGGTTTTTTTTTTCCTTAGACAGCTGTGATTCCTTATTTTGAGGGCAGGTCTGGTGGGTGTCTCAGGGCACACAAGTATGGCAGCTGCAGGCAGTGAGTATAGCTCTGTGTATGGGTGTGCCATACAACTGTGGGGGAAGCCCCGCTGCCAAGGCCAGGGGTGCCAGATGAAGGTAAAGAAAGCTCTGTTTCCACTGGTGGATGTGCCAGGCTACCATAGAGAAAGTCTCTCTGCCATGGGTAGAGGTGCTGGGCGAAGGTGGAAAAAGCCCTTTTGCCATGGGAGGGGATATCAGGCGACAGTAGGAGAAGTCCTGCTGCCACTGGTGAAGATGCCAGGCTACCACTTGGAAAGACTTGTTGCTGTGGGTTGGAGTGCTGGGAAAATGTGAGGAGTGCCCTGTTGCCCCAGGAGGTGGTGTTGTGTTACAGTAGCACTGGAATTGGGGAGAGGGGTGTGCTGAGCACCAGTGGGGGCAGCTGTCAGAGCTTCAGGCGGGGGTGTCATGTGAGTGTGGGACAGTCTGGCATGGCATTGCTTCATGTGTGTCAGGAGAGGCTGTGCCAGCATGAGAGGCCTGTGGCACTGCTTGGATGTGGAAGAGGTGGCTGCTACAGGGGTTGGGGGTTGTTAGGCAATTGTGAGGAGAGCCCTCACTGCTACAGGTGACCAAACTGAATGCAGGTGGACTGCTGGCTGGTCCCTGGGGCCCTGGGTGGGTGTTGGGAAGGAACCAAGCTTGGCACAAAGATCTGTTGTCACATGGGGAGAGGGGAACCTCAGCAGAAGGGAGCAGCTCACCAAGGGAGGGCTGAGGTGGACAGTTGCTGTGTTTGGGTCCAGCCAAGGTGTGGGGGAATTTAGCAGTGCAGCTGGCCAGCCCCTGGCATGGTGATCAGGCCAGGCACGGAGTGGAGGGCAATCGGTGTGTGGTAGCCGAGGCAGTATCCTGAAGCAACATGGCTGGCAGGGACCAGGGAATCCCAGGGACCAAGTTGAAGATCCTTGGACTCTGGAGCGAGGCCAGCTATGGGGAGGGTCACCTCCTGGCCAAAGGAAGTACTCCAGGGTGTTGTGGGGATCTTTTCATTTACTGTAATCCTCCAACTCATCCTCCTAGACACTGGGCTCACTGATCACCCTGGAACTCCCAGTGTGGGCTGCTTACTTGGGTGTCATGTTGCCAGAACTCCACTTTTCTGCCATTCTTATGAATGCTCCAACTTGATGCAGAAGTTTAAGAAGCATCTCAAGGCCTTTCTCCATTCACAACACACCCTATTGTGTGCTTCAATTATTAGACCCAGAATTCCTTTATTGGATTAACATTCTTTTGGATTGTTGTCTCGTAGGTCAAAGAGTTACATTCAAATAAATAAACAAACAAGATACATCCTACAAGCCAATTTCACATTATGCCTATTCCTGTAAATAAAGTTTTATTGGAACACAGTCACAGTCATTTGTTTATGTATCGTTTATGCTTATTTCAGTACTACAACAAAAGAATTGAGTTATTGAAACATAGACTGTATGGCCCTCAAAGCCTAACATAGTTACTATCTTGTCCTTTACCAATAAGTTGCTGAGAACAATTTGATAGTATTTTTCTAAAAGTATGATAGAGCAATATTTCTTTCTTTTTTTTAAGAAAAAAAGCCATACCTTCATCATTGTCTTACTTTAAAGTGTGCCTTTTTGTTTACTTAATGTTGCCAGTGTAGTGATATCATCACAGTATTAACAACTTGTTATGTTTCAAGAGGAGAATTAATGTGTCACTCAGACGATGAAAAGGCAATCCAACATACTATGAGCACAGTTAATGACATTCTCACCTACCTACTATTTTGAAGGTGGCTTGGTGGCATAGTGGGCTGTTGACCACATAGTTAGCAGTTAAAAATAATCAGTGTGCTTGGTACGAGAGAGTCTATATTTTGTACATATATAAAGGATCAAGACTCTTGGATACTCACAGAGGTACTTCAATATTGTCACCATGAGTCTGAATTGAGTTGATGACAATCACTTGAGTTGACTCACTCTTTTACTTGTTATTATTTTTCTGGAAATGCTGATCATGTAATGACTTCACACTAGCATGGGTAAGTTAAGAGGGAGTTTTACCTTAACTGGAAAAAAGGAAATAAAAAAAAAAAAAAAAGAAGAAAGAAAAAAGAAAGCAACAGATAACAAATCGACTCTATCTTATAA
>NW_022111373.1:29177529-29180163 GCF_000313985.2 Echinops telfairi
TGTGCCTGGGTGTGCATGTGTGTGTATATGTGCTGAAGTGTAATTTTGGAATTTGGAGTATAGAAGATAAGAAAAGAGACATGAAGCAGGGAGCAGAAGGAAGTGAAGATCACTGTGCATGAACTACTCATTTGAGAAGGTCAGCAGTGAGTGAAAGAGGAGAAATAGCATACGTGCAACTGGCAAGAGACAGCGAAATTAAGCAGTCTCCCCAATCTGACCCACACTAGGCTAAGGGAGACCTGTGCACATTTTTCAAGTTGCTTCTTTTAAGGGGACAGGCAAGAGAAGTCCATTTTAGTTTTCCTTCCCTTGACAGTCTTCTAATAATTTAAAAATCCTCTTATCTAGAGAAAATGAGACATTCCCAATCTGAAGAATAACAAATTCACAAAGCCTTTGTGAATTTCCCTCATATGGTAAATTGTTCGATTTTTAAAATTATCCTAAGAAGTAGGAGTTCGTTCCCTTATAGGAATGAGGAAATTATTGCTTAAAAGGGTTTGTGACATGTGTAAATTCCTCCCAGAGATAATTGCTGCGTCTTTTTCAATGACTAAATTCTGTATCCAGGGTCAGATCATAGGAGTGTGAATTTTACTCAGAATTCAATGAACACATTGCATTGGGTAAATCTGCTGTGTTGAAAAGCAAGGACGTTACTTTGAGGACTAAGGTGCACCTGACTGAAGCCATGGTATTTTCAATCACCTCATATGCATATGAACAGTTGGATGTTGAATCAGGAAGACTGAAGAAGAATTGATACATTTGAATTGTGTTGCTGGGGAAGAATATTGAAAGTACATGGACTGCCAAAAGAACAAACGTCTGTCTTGGAAAAAGTACAGGAAGCGTGCTCTGTGGAAGCAAGGAAGGTCTCACGTACTTTGGACATGTTACCAGGTGAGACCAGTACTTGGAGAAGGGCACCCTTCTTTGTAGAGTCGAAGGGCAGCAACGACGAGGAAGGCCCTTGACAAGATGGATTGACACAGTGGCTTCAACAATAGGCTCAAAGACAGGAACATTGTGAACATGGTGCAGGAGTGGGTGGTGTTTGTTCTGTTGTACATAAAATCTCTATGAAATGGAACTGCTTCAATGGCACATTCCAAACACAACATTGTTGTGTTTTAGCAAAAATTAGCCTTTGAAAAACCTTTAAAAACAAAGTTGTCATTCTGATGACTAAGGTGCTCCATGGTATTTCCAGCTATTTCATATTCAAGCAAAAGGAAGACTGCCTTAGAATTGATACACTGGTTGAATTATATTGAATTTTGAGTATGCCACAAACTACTGGAATATTAATTAAATCTGTCTTGCAGGAAGTGCAGCCAGAAAGTCTTTAGAAGTGAAGCTAGACAGATTTCATTTCACTTTGGACATGTTATCAGGATGAATCAGTTCCTGTAGAAGGATATCATCCTTTGTTAAGTAGACCAAAATACATCCATTACTGTCTAGTCAAATCCAACTCACAGCAACCCTATACGACAGTGCATAACTGCCCCATAGAGTTTTCATGATCGCAAATATTCATGGAAGTCAACGGCTACATCTTTCTCCCAAAGAAAAGCTGGTGAGCTCAACTGCTGATCTTTCAGTTAATAGCTAACCACTTAATTACTATTCCACCTGGATAAATAGAGGGTGAGAAAAACAGAGCAAGATTATCAGTGGTATGGGCTGACACAATGGCTACAATAATGGGCTCAAAACTACTTACTATTTACCACTGGAAAGAAGACTAAAATCCTCACAATTGGACCAATAGGTAGCATCATGATAATGGAGAAAAGATTGAAGTTGTCAAAGATTTTGTCTTACTTGGATTCACAATCTACCCAACAAATTCCACTAGATTGATTTCCCAGGAAATCTACCTTTTTCTCCACTCCCCCTTCCAGCTCTCCTCTGGGTTCTGACCCTCCAACCAAAGCAAACTATTTCCCCACTCTTCAGTTCTTTATTATTTTTCTCATCCTAAGCCTTTGTTCAAGCTTTATTTCTTTTCTGATTCTCTTCTGTCCTTGCCTCTGTTTGCAGAAATTGTAATTCCCCTTTAAGATGCAGCACAAATATCCTTTCTCTTATGAAACTTACCCAGAGTTTCCTTCTTGACTTCCTGGCTCTGTTTTTTAAAAAAAGTCAATGTATTTTCCTTCTATTTTATTATTCTATATTTATATTGTTATTATTTTTTGAGGTGTAGATCAGATTTAAGTTCCTTGAGGATGAATTGAGACTGCTATGTATCCTTACTTAGCATAGCTCTTCTAGACATTCAGAAGAGGTCTGTTGAAAGGAAGACAGCTTAAATAAATGTGACTAAGAAAGGCAATGCCTGAGCCTCTAAGAAATATCCCCAAATTTACTCCCCTCAAATTGATTCCAAATTATTGTGACCCTACAGAACAAAGTAGAACGGTACCTTTGTCTTTCAGAGATCTCAAATCTTCCTAGGAGTAGAGAGCTTCATCTTTCTCCCATTGAGTGACTGGTGGGTTTGTACCACTGACCTTAGGATTTGCAACTCACTCTACCACCAGGGTTTCTTCCTAAGTAGTATCTGTGAGAAATAAAGTAAATATATTGCTACTAGGTTCATATATGCCCTGGTTTATTTTT
>NW_022111373.1:29181176-29184436 GCF_000313985.2 Echinops telfairi
AATGGAAGTTAGTCCTCCCTAGAGAGAGGTTTTAAGAAAATGGAAAACTACATTGATGAGAAAAGACCAGGGAAATTGTACTGAGGAATGAATGCCTCCCCAAAACCGGCCTGGATAGCACGAGTTGTCTTAGGAGAAGTTCATTAGGATACCCCTCACCCCACCCACCCTACAGGCCTGTTCTTACCCTTTTGGTCTTTTTTTTTTTGGTTGTTGTTCCTTAAATTCAAAGAATATTGAGAAAGAAAGCTATCTGAGTCCATCAAGAATGCTCAAAGTACCTTTGTAACATGTGTAAGTCAAAGAGCACAGAATTCTTTTAGACAGAGTTGGAGAGATGGAAAAACTCCCACTGGAAGTATATAGACCTAGATGGAGACTATGTTGAGAAACAATAACATCACATTTTTATATCTTTTTAATAAACGTTTCTATGGTTTTGTATCAATTCTTTGTTACTTACCTTAATATTTATTCACTAGTCTATCACAGCTTTTAGAAACCTTGCGGGTCTTCATTTCAGTGGATTTGAACTCAGACAGGGTTTGTTCCATTCTCCCATGCAATAGTCTTTCTTACTCATTGCAATTTTATTTTGTTCCCTTCCAAGAGCCCTTTCCCTCTGCTGGCATCAGTCCTTCAGGTAAAGTTATCCTTCTTGCTTGATATGCCCAGTGCATTTTCTTCTTCTATCAATCTTTTAGAGCTCCATATGTAGATGTGGACTTCACCTCTCAGAGTGTACTTCCCAGTTAGGGTCCTTCAGATTGAGTTCAGTCTGCTGCTTGGAAAACTGTGTTTTCTGAATGAATCAGTGAAAAGAGGAGAAAATGGGGCTGTTTTATTAGATTCTTCTCCCTGTTTTGCTGCTCTTGTTGTTGTCTCTAGAGTGATATGTGTTTGTTATTTTAGGAATCATTCCTTCTGTGTGATTACTCTGCAGCAGCATGATCAGGACGATTCCATTTGTTAAATAAGTCTAGGTTACATGTGCCTAAGTCTGACTGGTCTTTGTTCCATTTTTATTTATTTTTTTCCATTTGGACTAATGGAGTAATGCTTATTTTATGCTTAATTTGTCTTTTTATTGCCACCCGTGTTTTTTTGTTCTCCAAACACAAAGGACATTAACTAGGAAAACAACCTGAGTCCCTCTGAAGTGCTTTCTGAGCATGTAATAGATTTGTCAGGGCTTTCTAAGCATGCGGCTGATTTTCTGTCTCTTTCTAATTCTACCATATGGCCTAGTTTACCACTTATTTATTCGAGTTCTTTAAATTGGAATTGGCTAAAATCTGTGTCCATCCATTTATACTTAGTTTTCTCATTTCCTCTTTTGTAACAATGGTGAGACCAAAGATATTCTTTGTATGCCATGGAAACTTCTGAACTACATTATTCTCATGTGTGCATACTAAATTAGGAGGCTTTTATTAATTACTGCTCGGTATTTTTTTTTTAAGGTATGGTTTCTAAAGACAAACAGCAGTTGCTGTCAGTGAATAGATTTTAAAAGGCTGCAAGGAATGGTAATGTAGACCTAGCATAGTGAAGATTAGTTTCAGTTCCTGGCTAATTTCTTTTATCACCTGGAGTGGATGAACCTGTTTGAAGATAAGATGTTTAACTTCCCCAATGCTCTTTCTCACTAAAAATTAGAATAAGACTCTATCTTTTAGTAAAATATGGGCCCATGAGCTATAGAGTTAAAAGCATGGTTTCTGGATTCAGAGTTGCTTCATTCAAATCCCAGCACCATTATGTAATATAAGTGTTGGTTTGGGAACTAGTTACAACTTTCTGGCACTTTTTTCCCCTCTCCATCTTTAAAATAAAGGTTGATGTGTGAATCACATGTGTGGGAACATACATGAAGCCTTTCCTTGGCTTAGTTACTGTAGCTATTAAATAAAACAAAGGGTATTATTATGATAATACTGTTTTGATCTTTGCTTCAACTTTGCCCACATGTTCATCAGAGTACAAATTACAGCTATGACATTGTTCAAGTGAGGAAATGGGTAAATATTTCTCCACATCAAATTAGGAATTGCACCCTTTCCTCCCCCATTATCCTTACAATTTTTTCCCCACAAAATAATGAGTGAGAGTATACTAGATTACCACCTTCACAAAACATATAAACATCACATGCTAGGAAGATACTCTTCATGAACATAATCTTCCTTTATTTTTAAGGGCAATCAAAATCATGGTATGGTTAACATATCTTCACTGATTTTCTGCATGATTTACTAAGAGATGTCACAGTTACCATTTCTAGCCTTAACTGATAAAGCAGACACTTAATATTTTTGTAGCAATACATTTCATAAATGCTCCTATGAATGCTTTAAAAATGTCATTAATAATATTTGAAAATGGGATTTTTTGGGGGTACATAAGTGTCCATTTTATAAAAGAAAAATGGCTTTCTTTTCTACAGTTGACCAATCTACCAAATGATATTCTTTCATTAGACTGAGGACGGTCTCCAAACCAAGCCAGGAAAGCTGTTCAAACAAAAAGCCATTCTTGTTAATGGATAGGAACAACCAGGGTGCCTGTCTTCGGTTGTATGGAGTATCTTGGGCAAACAGAGAGCGTTTTTGTTCATCCTGCTTATGGTCAGAAAATATCTGGATCCTCTGATCTTCCTCTAATTCTGAGAGAATTAGAGAGAACAGAGAAAATAGAGAGGAAAAGAAAAGGCTCTTGTGACTCAGGGCCTTCGCTATTCCAGAAGTGAAGTGGGCAGATTGACTACAGTGCTAATGACTGTACAGATCTTCAAGAGACAAATCCAATTTCCTGTTATATTATGAATTTTTAATGAAGTCCTACGCTAGAATATATTAGTGAGACATACTCTTTCGACTTTTATGCTTTAAAACTGATCAAGTGGAAAAACCATCTGATCTGGTTTTCATCTCTAGAGGAGAGTGGATTATCTTAAAATAACTATTGGCTGTGTGATGCTATATTTTAAAAGCAAGCAACTAAAATAAGTTTTTTAACCTAATCTCTATTTTTGGTTAAGGATTCAGGAAAAGTAGCAATTCAACCATGACTTGGAAAGTAAAGGGGCTTTGGGCTTCAAGTATGGAGTTTGGCAGAAGCAACAAAGCCCACATGGAAGAAGCACACCAGCCTATGCAACCACGAGTTGTCGAAGGGATCAGGTGTAAGGCAACATCAGAACAAAAAATCTTACCATAGTGAATGATGGGGGGAGTGCAGAGTGGAGATCCAAAGCCCAT
>NW_022111373.1:29185004-29200383 GCF_000313985.2 Echinops telfairi
ACTATCATTTGTTTGAGGGATTATAGCTATAATAACAGAGATGATATTTTTTTGATATGTAATAATATGTAATAATAATAATCTCTGTGTTATTCTCTCTCTATAAACTCTCCATTTGTTGTTCTCTATATGGATCTATAATGACAAAGCCCTAGTAGTGCTGTGGGCTAGACATGGGACTGTGAACTGAAAGGTCAGTGGTTCAAACCCATCAGCTACTCTGCAGGAGAAAGACAAGGCTGTTTCCTTCTGTAAAGATTTGCAGCCTTGGAGGCGCTAGGGACTGTTGATACTCTCTCCTATGTTGTTGTTGTTGTTAGGTTCCTTTGAGGTGGTTCCAATTCATAATGACTCAATGTACAACAGAACAGAACACCAGCCGGTCCTGTGTCATTCTCACAATTGTTTTTTGTTTTTATATTTGAACCCATTGATTCAACAACTGTGTCAATCCATCTTGTAAAGGGTCTTCACTATTTACTGTCCCGGCACTTTACCAAGCATAATGTTCTTCTCCAGGGACTGGTCTTGCCTGATTACATGTCCAAGTACATGAGATAGTCCTTGCTTCTAAGCAGCATTCTTGCTGTACTTCTTCCAAGACAGATTTGCTTGTTCTTCTGGTAGTCTATGGTACTTTCAATAATTTTTTTTGCCAACATCATAATTTAAATACATTGGTTCTTCAGTCTTCCATTTTCAATGTCCAACTTTCACATGCATATGAGACAATTGAAAATAACCATGGCCAGGGTCAGGCATACTTTAGTTCTCAAAAGTGACATCTTTTCTTTTCCACAGTGTAGAGATTTTGTGCTGATTTCTCAATGCAATGCATTGCTTCATCTCTTGACTGCTACTCCCATGAGCATTGAGTGTGTACCCAACCAGTATGAAATCATTGACAAGTGGGTGAGGGGCAACATAGGATGATATGGATATGGAAAAAATAATCTATAACTTTATAAAAGGTTTGTGAGGGAGGGTAGATGGAGGAGGGAAGGGGGTGAATGGGGGAACTGATATCAGGGGCTCAAGTTGGAAGAGAATGCTTTGAAAAGGATGATGGCGGCATATGTGCAAATGTGTTTGACACACTGGAGGAATATATGGATTGTGATAAGAGATGTAAGAGCCCACAATAAAAGTACTTAAAAAAATCCAAAACTCAAAGCTATCAGGATTATCAAGAAAATTGAGAAAAATCTAAGGGCCCTAGTGCAGGGCATACCCTGGCTTCCAGATATAACAAAGGACGCACAGACAGTGGAAGACAAAATAGATGAATGGGACCTATTAAAATTAAAATACTGTGTGCATCAAAAGATTTCGTCAAAATAGTAAACCGAGAGCCCACAAATTGATATTTAGTAATAGCATAACAAACAAGGGACATCCTTGTCATATTCCTGTTTTCAATGGGAATGTTTTCAACTTTTCTCCATTGAGTGTGATATTGGCTGTTGTTTTCTCAGATACAGCCTTTATTGTGGTGAGAAATTTCTCTTCTCTTTCTATCTTATTAAGTGCTTTTATGTGGAATGGATGTTAGATGTTGTCAAGTGCTCTTTCTGCATTAATTGATATAATCATATGGTTCTTATCCTTTCACTTGTTTATGAGGTGGAATACATTAAAAGTTTTTTCAAATGTTGAACCATCCCTGCTACGTTGATATGTTGTTACATTCTATTGGCAAGGATTTTGTGGAGAATTTTTGCATCTATGTTCCTGAGGGATATTGGTCTATAATTTTCCATCTTTGTGGGGTCTTTGCCTGGTTTTGGTATCAGGGTAATGCTGGCTTTGTACAATGAGTTTGGGAGCTTGCTGTCTGTTTCTATAGTCTAGATATTTTGTGTAGAATTGGTGTCAGCTCTTCTCTGAATATTTGGTAGAATTCGCCTCTGAAGTCATCTGGTCTTGGGTTCTTTTTGATTGGGATTTTTTTGATGACCTTGTCTGTTTCTTCTTTTGCTATATGTCTGTTCAAGTTCTCAGTGTCCATCTGCGTTAATTTGGAAAAAACATGCATTTCTAGGTATTTGTCCATGTCATCTAGATAACTGAATATTTTGGAATGCAGTCTTTTGCTATAGTGCTATTATTTGTTTTATTTAATTTGGATCTTTTGTGATGACACCTTTTTCACTTCAAATTCTAGATATTTTCAAGTGCTCTTTATTTTTCTTTGTTTCATTTGCTAGCAGTTTGTCAATTCTGTTGATCCTTTCAAAGAACCAATTTCTTGCTTTGTTGATTTTTCCCTTTGTTTTTCTTTTTACCAGCTCATTTTTTTCTCCTCTAATTTTTATTATTTCTTTTCTTCTGTTGTTGGAGTGTTTACGCTGTTGACTCTGTTCTAATTGTTGGAGGTGTTGTATTAAAATGTTGAAAATTGTCTTCTCTTTTTTGAATGTGCGTATTAATTTTTATAAACTGACCACTGATAACTGCTTTTATTATGTACCAAAGATATTAGTATTTTGTGTTGTCATTCTTGTTTGCTTCTAGGAACTTCCCAATTTCCTCTCTTAATTGGGGTAATACCCAGTCTTTTTTTAGTAGTGGGTTGTTGAGTCTCCATGTGTTTGTCTTTATGCTTTAATTCTTTCTATTATTGATTTCCAGTTTTATGGCAGTGTGGTCTGAAAAGATGGTTTAAATGATATCTATGAGTTTGAATTTGTTAAGACTTGCTTTATAGTCTAGTATGTGGTCTATTTTAGAATATGAGCCAAGTATATTGGAGAAGATTTATTTTCTTGTTGGCTGGAGAACTTCGTAAATGTCTATGAGGTCGGGTTCTTTGTGTTGTTCAGCTCGTCAATTTCTTTGCTGAGTTTCTTTCCTGTTGATCTATCTGTCTTTGAGATTGGTGTATTGAAGTCTCCTAATATCATTGTTTGTCTGGTGAGAGACTTGGTTGTTATATTTCAAGGGTCCTTTGTTGGATGAATATGTGTTTATTATGGTTATGTGTTTTTGGCACTTTATAGGAGAAAAATGTGGCAGTCTATTTCTGTAAAGAATTGCAGCCCTATAAACCTCAAGGAGCTGTTTTACTGTGTCCTGCAGGATCACTAGGAGTCAGACTAGATGCAATGGGAATGGGTTGAGTTTTTAGGTTTACTCCAATGTGACCTCACATTAACTTAAGATCCATTTTCAAACAATGACAGGTTCACATGTGTTAGGGATTAGAACTTCTATATATTTTTTATTAAAAAGAAAACTATAAAAGCTTGTAAACTGTTTACTTCAATGCCACATGCACACACATACTTTCTCTCTTGCGTGTGCCATAATTGATTGATTTTATTGTTGCAACAATTGGTATGTGTGGTGGTCCATATCTGATCTCCTCTGACTTTCATATTGCCATGAGATAGAAGACAGGCATGCCTTCACTTTCCACCTTTCTTTACCTATTCTGATACCAACTTCCCCTCAGGCACATACATGGTCCTTTGGCTTCCGCCTGTGTGCTCTGCCCCACAGTTCTGTAGTCTTAGCACAGCTCTTATATTCTATCTCTTGGTCTCTTTGCCCTAGTTTTGATCTGAGTCTCTACCACTTTGAACATGTTCTAGTGGTGGCTTTCATTCTGATGGTGCTGGGATTTCTCTCTGTGTTCTTGCTTCTGAGATGGCTCTTATAAACTGAAGCACTATTTTGTTAGATATCTGGCTTTTGTCTTTAAGGAGACCAGACCCCCAAGGAAACAAAGGGTGTTGACTTGTGTACATCTTCTACTGAAGTGGAGAATTATTCCTACCCTAATCCTGCCCATTAGCATAGGAAAGACCTCCCTCTAAAATGAATGATCACAGGCTTAGAGGCCAGAATTTATAATCTAAGGAATTAAATAAGGAATTCTTTGAATAAGGAATTTTGACGAAAACATCCATATTAATGGACTACATCTTAATTGTACATCATTGTAGTGTATGCCTTCAGAGGTTCAGTGTGCTGTAACCTGATTTCTTTTGTATACCCAGAAAATTTCACCTTGGAGACATGAGGGAGGATTGTGAATATTCTAATCTAATCACTTATGCACAACAAAGTATTAATTGGACTTTTCAGGAATGGTGCTCTAGGCACAGCAGAATTAAATTGAATACCTATAGAACAATACATCTCAAAGGCTGTATAAAAAATTCTTACACCCAAAGGAACACAAAGCAACATGTAGGATTCCTAAATTATTTGACCACTATCACACAAGGATTTTAATAGCTATTGAAATAGTACACACACTCTCATGATGCTTACTCATTAATTTATTCATGCTGAAAAATGCTTAATTTAAATTTGAGTTGGTGTCAAACATTAGAGTAGATGTTGGAAATCCGATGATAAACAAGGCAGAGTTGATGACTTCTCACATGAATTTAACATTTGAAAATGGGAAATACAGGTAAACACTTTGAAGAAAATAACAAAATTATTACAAACCATGCTCAGATTAAAATAAAAAACCAATCCGATGACTGTCGAGTTGATTCTGACACATAGGAATGGAATCCTTTAGGATGGAGTAGAACAGAGCAGTAGGGTTTTCAGGGTTTCTATCTTTATGGAAGCAGATTGTCACATCATGGAGTACCTGGTGGATTTGAACTGCCAACCTTTTGGTTAGTAGCCAAATGTTTAACCATTGTGCCATGAGGGAAATTGCTCATAAATATGATGTAATAAAGAGACCAACAGGATTCAGATAGGAAGTAATAGTAACAAAGTGAAGCAAGTGAGTGCTTTTGCACAAGTAGGCTTCAAAAAGTTCATGGGACAATAGAATAAAAAATTCCCATGAATATTTTTGTAGGACCCTCATACTTGAGAAAGGATTGATAGAACTAACTGTGTGAAGACCATTCCAGAGAGAGGGAACATCACGTGCAACAGTCCTGAGACAGCAAAGAATTGAAAAAATACCCTTGTGACTGGATAGTAGTAGGAAATTAGTTTGAGACTGGCCAATCCAGAGTGTGTAAGGCACTGTACTCAGTTATGTCTATTTAAGGACTTTTTTGGGGGATGCTATGAAAGGTTTTGCCTAAACAAAAGAAAAAAAATGTACTCTTTATATCTCTAAGATTCCTCAGGCTTCTGATTGTAGAATAGATGGGAAAGACCAAGAATGTCCATATGGAGAAAGAGGCTATATGGGTCATTCAAGTAAGTTGGAGAACGTTTCTATTTTCTACTAGAATTGATATCACTTGAATAAGGATTAAAAGTTTAATTGCTGCTGGTTGTGGTTGCATCTGTTCTGCCTCACAGTGACCCCAGGCATGCAGAGTGGAATGTTCTACAGGTTTTATCAAAGCTATGACCTTTTGGAAACAGCTTACCAGATCTTCTGAGGTGTCTCAAGGTAGATTTGAACTGCCAATCTTTTAGTTAGTAGTCCCTGCTTAACTGTTTACACCACCTAAGAACTCAGATGTTTAGTGTGCATTTAAATAGGAGAGTCTTGATCCCAAAGGAGAGAGCTGACCTAAGATACAAATTTAGAAGTTATGGAATTTTATGTAATCCAGAATTTAAAGCCATATTATAGGAGAGGGCTTAGGAAATGTGTGCAAAGAGAGAAAAAAGAGTTTTGATTTTGAGGTCAAGAGCAGCAAAGGACATTGAAAAGGAGAAACCAGAAAGAAAAGAGGACATCTTGGGGCATATAGAAAGAGTCTAAAGAAGGAAGTAATTATCAACTTGGTTGAATTCTGGTGAGAGATTGAATAAGATGAAGACAGGGCTTATTATATTTGGTAACATGGAAAGAATTAGGGAACATAACATCTGTCTCAGTACAGTGGTGCTTTGGGATTCTTTAGTGTTGTGTTGGAATCAGATTGGAATGAGTTGAAGATGGAATAGAATGAGTAAATTGACATACTATATGTAGCTCTCTTTTGGAAAGTTGATCTTTGATAAAATCAACAGAAAACTTTCTTAAAATATGGATTTTAGGAAAGCATGTTTGAATCTTAGGGACATGTTCCTGTAAGACTTAGATCTGGAATTAGATCCAGAACACAGATGACAAGATTGGTTTTCCAGAAGTAGGACAACTTCTTATTTTCTAACAGGAAGGAGGCAGAGTTACATATATGAGGAAGTATGTGGCTTGTCCATTTGCTTGTCAATGAAGAATGCAGAATGAGACAAAAATCATCGGGAGCACATAGATAGAGGAAGGAACATTGGATATTTTCAAGAAAGCAGAGCCATAAATTAGTCAAATCAGGTCTACATGAAAAAAAGCAAAGGGCTACTGGCCTTTCTTGAATGCACATCTGAGTGCACAAAGCCTGTCTTTTGGAATATACTATCTCTCCTGAGTTCAGGTGTTTTGTTTTCTTGTTTATCATTATCTCCTTGGGACCCCAGTAGGACCTAGTAAATAGTACGTACTCAAAACATATTTAACATTGAGCTCCTTGGATTTCTTCCTTCAGTATCATCAGTTCTTGATCATATGGCACCCTTTGAAATGGGTGAATATTATCAATTTTTTTAGGTACTGTGACTTGTGTATTCTTATATCTTCTTTTAATATCTCATGCATTGCTCATTACTTCACCTAAAAGGTACTTTAATATTTCAACTCAAGGCTTGAATTATTTCTTCTGTTCTTTCAGCTTGAGATATACTCAGCCTTTTATTCTTTTTGCCTTTCTAACTCCAGCATTTGCACATTTCATTACAATACTGTATTGAGCTGCCCTTTGAAATTTTCTGTTCAGTTTTTCACTTCATTTTCTCTTCCACTGCTTTAGCTAGTCTATGTTCCATATCATTTAATATCATATATAAATTAAGTTTCACTGAACATCATTGAAGAACAAGATGTTGACAGGGAGCTGAGAGAGACACAGGGTGGATTCAGAAGAGGATATGGAATAATGAATATCTTGCTGACTTCAGATAGATCTTGGCTAAAAGCAGGGAATGCCATAAAGATATTTACTTGTGCTTTATTGACTATGCAAGTGTATTTCAACTGTATGGACCATACAAAACTAAATGCATTTGGTAAAAATTTTGAATTTTATAGAAAGAGGAAAAAACGTGCATTTGTCCAAGTATAAAGTACAACTTAATAACATCAGAATTCTGATCTGCAATACTAGAAACTTGAAGTTAGCGAAATTATATCTACATGCATGTGATAGAAAATGCCTACAACTTAACCTTCCTATGTCAATAAAAGATATAATAAAGATATGTACACAGAATTTTGAAAGTGTATACTTAAGTGCCTCATATAAGGAGAATACGAAAAAAGAAAAAGAAAAAGACTGTACTAAAATAAAATTTAAAAGCTATAGAAAGTTGAAAGAGAGAGAGTGTTAGGTCAGGTAGACTAGAGAAACAAAATAGTGACACTCAAATAAGTGTAAGAAAGAGCTTAATATCAAAAAGTAATTGTATACCAGGAAACCAGTCCAGCCCAGTCCAACTCAAATACATAAGTCTGAAACTAGCCCATAAGTCCCTCTTCAGACCTATTGCAGACAGGCTAAATTCCATCCCTTCACTCATAAGTCTCAAATTGACAACAGATTATGTAACTACCACATTGCTATTCAAATGGATTCCAGTGGTTAATCCTTCAGAAATTGGCAGCCTCTTCCTTTATCATAGTCTGTACTTAATCTGAAAATAAATCTGAAACCTGTTCACTCTGGATGACCTCGCTGGAAACCCCTATACCACCAGAGCTTTACTAATTCTACTAATAGTATTGTGAAACTCTCCACCATAGAATTAAAAATACCATTGAGATAAAAGGAATATTCATCTATGGGAAAGCTTTTTAGATGAAAATAAATGGGATATTCACTTATACATATGAAAAAACTTAAGTAACTAATTCCTGTTTAAGAAAGCAACGAGGGTTAGTTAGGGTGTTAATACATCTTGTTGAGGGTCTTCTTTCTCACTGCCTATTTACCAAGCATGGTGCTCTTTCCCAGGGATTGGTCTCTCTGACAGTACGTCCGAAGCACATGAGCTGAAGTCTCCCCATCCTTACTTCTGGAGCATTCTGGTGGTACTTCCAAAACAGATCTGCTTGTTCTTTTAGCAATCCATAGTACTTTAAGATTCTTTGCCAGCACCGTAATTCAAATGTATCAATTATTCTTCCGTCTTCCTTATTCAGTGTCCAACTTTCACATGCAAATGAGGCTATTGAAAATACTATGGCTTGGGTTAGTTAGGTGTATGTTAGTCCTGAAAATATCTTTCTTGTTTTACAATACTTTCAAGATATCTTGTGCAGGAGATTTGCAAATTTCATTTCTTGGCTGCTACTATCATGAGCTTTGATTGTGGATTCAAGCAAGATAAAATCCTTGACTATTTCAGTCTTTTCTCTGTTTATGATAATGTTACCTATTGGTCCACTTGTGAGGATTTAGGTTTTCTTTACATTACGTTCTAATTCATATTGAAGACTATAGTCCTTGATCTTCATCAGCAAGTACGTCTAGTCCGCCTCTCTTTCAATAAGCAAGGTTGTGTCATCTGCATATCCGAGGTTGTTCATAAGCTTACCTCCAATCCTGATGCCACATTATTCTTCGTATAGTCTCACTTCTCTGATTAATTGCCCAGTATACAGATTGAATAAGTATGGTGAGAGAATACAACCCTGACATATACCTTTCCTGCTTTAAAATCATGCAGCATTCCCTTGTTCTGCTTGCACAATCGCCTCTTAATCCATGTATAGGCTCTGTATGAGCACAAGGATGTGTTCTGGAATTCCTATTCTTATGCCAGAATTCTTATTCCTCTTTTGGAATTCTCCATTTCTCTAAGGAGGATTGTCATAGCGGTTATCAAATTCCTGCTATTTTAATTAGAAATGTTAATGGTGGGTGGAGGAGGTGACAAAAGAATCTCCAGAAACATTTGTGGGCTCCAGTACAAAGGAGCCTACGTCCTATTTCATTCTTCATTGCTTGCGGAGGGTGTAAGGGCTTCAGAATTTGATGTCCTTTTAGAACCTGGAAGAAGGGAGATTAAGCAACTCCTCAGAGTTGCCAAGCAGAGGGTCCTGCGGTATGCATGAGCCTGGGTGAGGCACCCCTTGATGGCATGAGAAAATGCCATGTGGCAATCAGAGTAACTGAGAGAAGACTAGCACACAGGTAGGTGCCTTGCACTAACTCAATGACACCTCACAACAGCCTTGCCTTTGAATTCCTTGGCACTTAACTCTGAAAGCTTAGGCAGGCAGACAATGGGTTCAGATCAGCAAGAAAGAATTTATATTTCTTACACTACTCATTCTCAGGTATGTTGTATTGATTTGATACCATGCCATCAGTTAATTTCCAAGATTGTATTTTTATTTTGATCATCATAGAAGCTGGGCACAGTCAGAGGTGCTCTGGGAAAACTGGATGAGATAGTGGAAAAGAAGAGGCATTGGGATCTTTGGCTAGCTTTATTTTGAACAACTACTCTTTGAGGGTTTAAACTTGACTCTCAGCTGCTCCTTCATGAGTGAGCCCTCTGTCTCCTGGGACACTTCATTTCCAGGATCTTGATTGAGCTCATGGCTAGTACTGATCTAATGGCTTCACTTCAGTGCCAAATGCTAGCAGCATCGTAAAGAGTGCTTTCAGATATCTGTGTTTCAGTTACTTTTTGGTAGCTTTCGGAGAATGGATCTGTTTTATTAATATTTTATTTTATCATAATAATAACAATAAAACAATGATGATGTATAACAATATATTTTTTAGTATCTGATTTGATCTACACAGGTTTATTATAAAAAAATACTTGCATACCACATGTTTACATCTCTCTCTACCTTCTCAAGTTTTCAAACCCAGGAGCATATTACAATGTTCTTGTTTTTTCCATTTTTGTGCTTTGGGGCATCATTTTACTTAGAATGTCTACCTTTTTCTTCCTCTCATTCCAGTGATTCTGTGTCTTTCCTTCTTGACCCTCACTGGAATTTTCTGCCTTATGTATGTTGAGCTTATTTTCCATGATTTTTCCTTTTCTTAGTTTCCTCACTCTTCTCCTTTCCTGTTGGGTGTTTTTCCAACTATTGTAATTTTTCTGAAGCAGGTCCTACATGACTCCATATCTCTGTATATATTTTAATATCTCCTCTCTTCTATACTTCTTGTTCATCTCAGTCACTTCCTTTCTCTTTGCCTATTACCTACCCCAAGGTCAGCAGTTTGAACCTACCAGCTTCTCCATGGGGAAAGATGAGGCAGTCTGCTTCTCTAAAGTTTTATAGCTTTGGAAACCCAATGAGGCAGCTCTACACCATCCCATAGGGTTGCTATGGGTTGGAATCAGTTCTATGGTAGTGGGTTTGGACCTATGTGTTAGTCCAGATTGACTAGAGAAACAAATCCAGAGACATTCATATGTATAAGAAAAAACTTTATAGCAAGAAGTAATTGAGTATCAGAAAAACATCCCAGTCTAGTCCAGATCAAGTCATATGTACAATACTAGTCCATAAGTCTAGTACTAGTCCATAAGCCCCTCTTCTGACTCATGAAGCCACATGTAATGATGCGGAATGCGGGAACATCACCCGGCTGGTGGGTGCAAAGACCTGTGCATCCAATGACGGTGGCTCTGGCAGCTCTCCAAGTGACTCAATGGCAGAAGGTGAAGGCAGAGATAGAGGACGAATTTCCCAGGCCCCTCCTTATGAGGAGGTCATGTCTTTTACAAAAGGAGGCACATCAAGCTGTGACCTGACTGACAGGCTAGACTCTACCCCTGCACTTCAAGTTGACCCAAAATTATGTAACTACCACAGCCTATATTAATTTCATAAGCCTGTTGTAACAAAGTACCACAAAACAGGTAGATGCTAGAAATCCAAATCAACCTGTGAATATGCTTACTACAAAGTTTCTTGAGAAAAATCTTCCCTTGTCTCTTGATGCTTTTGGTAGCTTTACATGGTTTTGGTATGTAAAAGAATTTTCTTGGAGCTATCTATTCTTCCTCGGTCTCTCTGTATCTCTTTTCCTCTTTTGTAAAAGACATGACTCAGATTGGGTGAAGACCCACCTGACTCTGCTGTGACCTCATATGTTTACCTTCAGAGGTACCAGTGGTTAGGCCATTGACATTTCTTTTTGCGTGGCCATAATCCAACCTATTACCCTTTAAAAATATATTCTTGATTCTATTTCTACTCATACCCCTTTCCTTAAGTACCCCTAACTTACCATATTGGACTGTGTCCCTGTATCTTCAGGGTATCCATTTACAGATGCTATTATTTGATATTCACATTTTTCTTGCTCCTTGAACGTAGATCAAAGTTCCTTGAGACTATTTTCTGGGCTTGATTTGAAGCTCTGCATAATTTTTCAACTTCCTGGCTGGCTACCTTTTACTTTCCTTCTCGGAATGCCCCAAGATTTTCATTCACTATATTCTAACAATCTCCCTCCTCCAAAGTTGCTTCTTAGAGTTTAGAAGCTGAGCCAACAGACTCTCCCTCTACTGTTCTCACTCCACTACCATTTTACTTCCAATCCAGGAGCCCACTCATTTACTTAATTCTTATGCATATTTGATGAGAGAACAATACACTTTTCCCATGCCAATGCTTTCTGCTCTATAGAGTAATAGGACTATGTCCTTCTCTATGACAGATTATACTTTACATAATCTTTTTTTCAATGAGTCAAAAATTTCAAGTAACTCAAATCCATACCAAATAATATCAACATACATCCCACTTTGTTCCTACCCATTGACTGAACTGTTCTGGGCTCCAGAACTGATGTAGTTCCCTTGGAGAAAGTTTTCCTTAGAGCCCTGGTGGTGCAGTGGGTTACACATTTGGCTGTCAACCTGCAAGTTCAGCAGGTAGAAGCCATCAGCTGCACCTTGAAAGAAAGATGAAGCTTTCTGCTCCCATAAAGATATATAGCCTCAGAAACCCAGAGAGCAACTCCACCCTGTCCTAGTTCGATTCTGTCTCAGGGTCACTCTGAGTCCGAGTTGATGGAATGGCAGCGAGTCCTTTTTATTCATGGTTAGAGTGGAGTGCAGTTCTGATCTTTTATGTTCTCGATGGGAGAAATGGTCTACATTGGATGTTTTCTCTATCTTCTTTATTACCACATAACATTATTAATGAAGTCATTAACAGAGAAAGACTTAAAACAAGTAGTGTTTAGTTAATAGTATTCTCTCACCTTGGAGACATTGTTGGGGATTTGCTAATAGAATAATAGACTGCTTGTTCTGTTTTCTATCAGGAGGAAATATTTCAATGTGGGGAGGGAGTGGTTCAGACTCCCATAGATCAATTTCCTGAGGGTCTCAAATAATGGCCATCATATCACTGGCTCCCCAAAAGGGAACAAGGGGCCATGCTTTAGTTGTATTGTCATTATCTGTGAAGTATGAATTCCTCCAAAGCAATAGTATTATCTTACTCTTGATGGTTACAATTATTAGAATTCAACAAGTGTTTATTCAGTGAATGAACAGATAAACAAATAAACAAACAAAGAAATAAGTAAATTGAACTCAAAGGGAGTAAAAAGCTGGGTGATCCTGAGCTGTCTGCTAACCTCGCTGGGGCCCATCTAGAATTTTGGGATGCTGGCAGAAATGTTCTAAAACAGCTTTTCCAAGTCCAAATTCCAATGACTTGCCCAAAGTTGTGTAAGAAGTCATTGGCAATGGTGAGACTAGTACTAAGTGTGCTCATTCATGTTACAGACTCTTTTTGCCACCTCATGTTGCATTCTAACTTATACATTCAGGCGTTGGAAAATTTGCTATGTAGGCCACTAAATTTCCTTCTAGAGCTAATGGTATTGAGTGGAAGAAGAACTTATATTTAGAAGGCTTTGCTGAGAACATACAGGTCAGATTTTGATTTAAGGGTTTGTCATATGCGTTTGGATAATTATGTGAGATATTTATTGTATTTCTCCAACCAACTGCATTCTCTCCCATTACACTTTCTTATACCAAAATCATTTTGTTCTCATTAAATAAAAGCTATCATTTTCTCCAGAAATGGTTACTGTAGCAGGAAAGTAAAGAGAAACAAAGAGTTCCAACTTCAACTTTGAAAATCAAGGCTGTTTGGGGTCTAAAAATTAAGCTTGTTAATTTTTTCTCCAGTGTTTTAAAATCTCTCAACAATAGCTTATGAAGTACATGTGCTTTCCCCCTACTTTCCTAACAAAGGTCTATACTTTGGGGCATTCCTTCTTCACGTTCCAGCTCCTGGGTTAACTCCGAACTATCTCTTCTGCTTCTTCTGCCCAGTAAGATTGCCCATGTTAAAGGCATTTTAGCTAGCCAAATTGTGACACTCCTTCGGTGAACAGCTAGAAAAAGAGGAATTAGTAATGCCAATCCCTTCCTCAGAGTCCCAACCCCACTCCAGTTTCTCTGGCTCTTTCTATGCTGTTTGATGATCGTTTTTGATACTTTGTTCAGAGTTTATATTTCTTACCTGCAGTTGATTTTTTTTTAATTTCAAAGGTATCATTTTATAGTTTTTAGTGTTTTCAGAGAGTTTTGCAACCATTATCACAATGATTCGAACGCTCACTACATCAAAAAGAAATTTCATATCCATTAATTGTTACTCCCCATTTTATCCTCAGTACTGCCACCCCTCTTGCTAGGCACCACTTACAGCTCATGACATTGTTAAATGAAGCAGAACAAAATGCTGTCTGGTCCACTGCCTCTTCAAAATTGTTATGCTTTATTGCAATCACTGCATGTGATAGTTACATAATTTCATGTCAACTTGAAAAGTAAGTGCCTACTTGTGAGCGTGGTCTTCCCATGAGGCTTCTGGGAACTTCCTCTCACTCTCTCTGCTTCACCTTCCAGTTGGGAAGCCATGTAGAGCCATGCTGAGTCCTGAGGGAGCCATGTAGCAAAGGCCTGTGCTAGCCCTGTGATGCTTCCACCACCACTGGATCCATAAGACTTTTCACCCTCCTCTGTGATCTTCCTGCATTCTGCATCATTACATGTGGTTGTGTGAATCTGAAGAGAGCTTTATGGACTAGTATTGGATTTATGGGCGAATATTAGACTTATGGACTGGATCTTTTCTTGATACACAATTACTTGATGTTTTCTTGATACACAATTACTTTTTGGTATAAAGCTCTCTCTTATACATATCCAAGAGTCTCTGGATTTGTTTCTCTAGTCAACCTGGGCTAACACACTGTACAAAGTCATTTTCTTGAGGAGCTTCCTCTGTTTCACTCATCTTTTACATTATCAAGCGTGATGGCCTTTTCCAAAGACTGATCTCTTCTGATAAGTATGTTCAAAGTATTAAGATAAGTCTTGCCATCCTTCTTTCTAAGGGGCATTATAACTGTATTTTTTCCAAGGCAGATTTGTTTTTTCTTCTTCAGTCCATGATACTTTCAATATTCTTCCCCAACATCAACATTCAAATGCATCATTATTCTCTTGTTTTTTTAATTCATTGTCCAAATTTTGTATGCATATAACGTGATTGAAAACACCATGGCTTGATCAGGCACAAAGCAACAGCCTTGTTCTCCAAGAATGCAAAGAACTCTTGAGTTCGATGCAATATGTTGCTTGACTACTACTACTACTACTACTACTACTACTACTACTACTACTGCTACTTCCTTTTATATCTCCCTTTTTCTCTTCTGCTCCTCCTCCATCTTCTTACAATTCAATGATTTATATATACTAAAAGAGTTGTGCAATCATCACCACAATCAATTTTAGAAACATTTCTTCATTTTTCACTCATTGTTATTAGCTCTCCATTTCCCCCAACCTCCCCTGCCACAACGCTAAGAACCAATGACTTTAGTTGCTGTCTCTGTAGTTTCACCTATCCTACATTTCATATGCAGAAAACCACACAAAATGCTCCCAACCACAGTGATAAAATCAAATACAGACAAGCCTCAGTATATGAAAAAGCAGAAAACAAAAAACTAGAACAAATTAAAAATGGATCAAAAGGGAAAATAAATGTTAAGATATTACCATTTAGCCTTACTATATATATATATTAATTCACTTTCTGATGCATTCTGTCTATTCACATCTCTGGTCAATGACCAGAGGGAATTCAATGGAGGCTTAATTCCTGCTGGGAATCTGAAAAAGGATTTTGGGCTTTCAGTGTCACCTGTAGACGTCTGCAACCTGGGTGCTCAGAATTTAAGCTCTAAGTCAATTACTTCCTCTGATCTTGGATTTTATTATTCACAACCCTTGGAGCACATAGGCTGGCGTATTTTTTCTGTGTGGACTTAGGCGACACCTCTCTTACATGGCTTCTTGTTATAGGACAAGCTCTTAAGACCCCCAG
>NW_022111373.1:29202099-29203618 GCF_000313985.2 Echinops telfairi
GGAAGTATCAGGCAAGCCAGGAAGTCATAGCATGTCTAATAACCATCACTGTGTGCTGATAATCAAAAATTCATTGTCACTGAGTTGATTCCAACACATAGAGACCATCTTCTTGGATAAAATATAACTGTCCCTGTGGATTTCTGAAGCTGTAAATCTGTACAGGAGCAGAAAGCTTCATCTTTCTCCAGAGAAGTTGCTGGTTGGTTAGAACTGGTAACCTTGCAGTAAGTAGTCTACTGCTTAATCTACCAGGGCTCCAACTATCGAACCCAATGCATTGAGTTATTCTGACTCATAGTCACCCTATATTGAGTTTCCAAAGCTGTAAATCTTTATGGGGTCAGACAGCATCGATTTCTTCTTGCCAAGGCACTGGTGGGTTTGAACCACTGAAGTTTGGGTTAGAAGTCCAATGCTTACCCAATAAAGCCACCAGGCCCAAGCCAGCAATTTCTTATGGTCTGTGGTTGGTCACTGTGAAAATGATTTCTTTTAGAAAAATTAGCACAAAGACTAGTCCTAAGGAGGTAGAGAGTAAAGATGTCCTAAATGTCTAACTTTTCAAAAATGTGATATCATTCCATTGTCCCTCTTCCCCTCAGTATATCTCGCATGTCCCCAACTTTTGTAATTCACTCCAATGTCTCACAGAACCAATGAAGTGTTAAGGAAATGGCTCACATGGTTGTGGTTACTGTTAAATCCAAACCTGGCATTTCAAGTGTCTGTCTGGAGGATCATCCCTATCCACAAGGCTGTGGAAGCTAATGAAATCAGGTGAGGTGACAGATCACAACTAAAGCCTCAGGTACTAGAGATCAGGCCAAGGGAAGCTATAGATATGGCCCAACGCCTGAATCAAAACCGGTGTCCTTGCTTCTGCACATGCTCAGTCAAGAAGGGGGAGTCAGAAGAAGAAGGACTTTGATGGGGTTGTGGTTTTTGCCTTCTGCAGGCCATACCCCTAAGAAAACAAAGGGTGGTGACTTGAATCACATCATCTGATAACGTGGAGACTCAAAAGACATCTCATTTAATCATACCAATTAGCATACAAGAGAATCTATCCAAAGCGAGGTTATAACCACAGGCATGTTCTTGTCATTAGGGCTATGTGAGTTATTTCTGACTCACAGCATCCCTGTGTAAAACAGAACGAAACATTGCCTATCCTCACCATTGTCATGTCTGAGGCCATGGTTGCAGACACTGAATCAATGCATCTCTCTGGAGTCTTCTTCTTTTTCACCGCACTTCTATTTTACCAAGCACGATGCACTTTTCTAGGACTAGTCTCTCCTGATAACATGTCCAAAGTACAAGGGGGTGCCCCCCCAAAACCTGAAATTATTTTTTCAAAGCTATGTAATTTTTTTAAACAAAACAACCTTATCAGCTTCAAAGTACTCTCCATTACACTTCATACATTTGTCAAATCTGCAATTCCATTCTTGGAAACATTTTCAAACTCATCTGTTTGGATGGCTGACAGCACTTGCCTTGTTGTTTTCTTCAC
>NW_022111373.1:29205656-29207308 GCF_000313985.2 Echinops telfairi
ATCTCTGGATGCCAGTGGAGCAGAAACACATTGAACTCTAGTGGTTTGAATAACGGTCACTGTTGACATACACCTTGTTTTTGCTGAAAAGTGTTTTCTGAACTATGGGTATGTTTTCATTCTTGGCACTTCAACAACGTAACCTCTATTTTTATTTATTTATATTTTAGTGGTGCTGACAGATGCTAAAGAAACAGCCCAGGTCTAGTCCTTTGTTTTGCAGAAGAAATGTGGCCATGGAAGTGTTTACCCAAGACCACATGTTTGTTTAGAGATAGAGGTAATGTTAGAACCCAGGTATCCTGACACTCGTTTTTACATTTATGTATGTCATTGCCTTACCTGTCTCTCTGATTCATGAGCCAAGGTAACTTTTACTATATATCGATGGGTAGAGCATGGACGATTTACTTTTCTTCTTGTTTAAAATGATGATATGAAAGTAAAGTGCAGTTAACGGAAGTTGTGTATTGGGGTATCAGAGTAGGGAAATGGGAAGGAAGGTAGTATCATCATCTTTAAAGTGAGAATCAAGGGCTACTGATTAGTTAATGGAATAATAAAGAATATTTGAATAAGCTATGCAAAGTAACAAGCCTCCAATAATTATTAAGAGAATATGTATATAGTCTCAGACAGTATGTATACATCATATGGCAGTAGCAGTCAAGAAACCAAATGATGTATTGCATTGGGGATATCTGGTACAAAGACTTCTTTAAATTATTAAAAAGCAAGGAAGTCCTTTGAAGGGTAAGGTGTGCTTGACCCAAGCCATTTTAATTGTGTCATATATATGTATTTCAAATTGTTTTGTGTACATGTGAAACCTGGACAGTGAATAAGGAAGACCAGAGAGTAACAACAAATAGTATATAGCCTGGCACACTCTTCACAAAAATTAAATAAGAAAAATATTCTGTTTTTAAAATTGTGGATACTAATTGAACATAACTGATAAATCAAGAGAGAGATATAAGCACATTTACCAGAGTTATGGAAATAACAACTAGATGGTCAGAAAAAGAACAGTTAAGAGGTTGCTCCTGGTAGGAGTGGTGTGTAGGGAAAGTTGGGTTGGGAATGGGATGAGCGAGGAACCGCTGCTTTTCATCACAAGCCCCGTCCTGTGCCATCTTCATAGTTGTTCCCGTGCTTGAGCTCACTGTTGCCACCACTGTGTCAACCCATCACCTTGAGGACCTTCCTCTTTATGACTGTCCATCTACTTTACCAAACATTATGTTATTTTCCAAGGACTGGTCTCTCCTAGCTAAAGTATGTAAGACTAAGTCTTTCCCTCCTTGTATCTAAGGAGCACTCGGCCATATTTCTCCTAAGACAAACTTGTTCATTCTTTGCCAGTCGATGACACTTTCAGCATTCTTTTCCAGCACCATTATTTAGATGCAGTAATTCTTCTTTGATCTTCCTTATGCAATGTCCATCTTTGACATGCAAATGAAGTGATTGAAAACACCATGGCTTGGGTCAGATGAGCTTTAGTCCGTGCTTTCCAACAATTTAAAGAGGTCCTGTGCAGCACATTTACCCAATGCAATGCAATGTTTTATCTTTTGACTGCTGCTTGCATGAGTTTTGATTGTGAAATCAAGCAAGACAAAATCCTCGACAAAATCCAGCTTCAACTT
>NW_022111373.1:29209110-29231571 GCF_000313985.2 Echinops telfairi
AATATTTTGATATAGGGATGTCAGTATTTCTTTCATGAGACTTTACACAAGTAAATAATTTTTACAGTTTTTTGTGACCTGATTGTTTATCATTATATGGGGACTCTATTTCTAACAAATGAACGTGACTTTGCCTTCGATAGTTAGTATCTAATTATATTTTATGATAAGTCTAGAATGGAGAGAGGCTGTCTGTCACGAGAATGTGTCTTGCAGACACTTGTGTGGATGCCATGCTTCCCACAGGCTGCTCTCAGCCAGTGACTGCAGATAAACCATCTCCATTCTTGAAGACACGGGACTCCTTTGGTAGCTGGCTTTGACTCATGGACTCTTTGAGAGCCTTTGACACTTTTACCGGTTCAACCTCCTCTCCCACTCTTGAGTTGGGGAGTTCACTTTTCCTTAAGTCCCCAAATAGAGGGTCATTGAACAAAATTAAGATTCTATTAGGAAGGAATTGGCGATGGCTATTAGGTATGCAATCAGCTGTTTTCGTTAGACTTAATACCACTTTTAGTTTGAAATGTGCATCATAGGATGTCATTGTAACCATATCACCTTTCTTTTGGGTATTATTTTACTTACTTATCTTTACTCGCAACTTTCTGATTTTTGTTTTAGTTATCTCTATTGTGGGCAGTACTTGGCTTTATTTTGTTTTAATTCCATATAAAATTCTTTTATTTTTCATTAGTATAATAGGTATAATAACACTTAATAAGATTATTGATATATTTGAATTTATTCTACTATTTGATCTTCTGCTTTCTACTTATTGGACCTACGCCCCTCCTGCCACCCCCACCCCCCCTTTCGTACTCCAGCCCCTTCTGTTCTTCTGGATTATTTTTCTATTTATCATGAAAAATCTCAAAGCAGATATAAAAATAAAGAAAATGATTTCACAGTAACCAATATTTTTCTGCACTTGCTTTATCTAACCCTTCTTCCTTTTTATGTGAGAGGATCTAAAATCAAATTGCAGGTATAGTGACATATTAGTGTAAATACCGAAGTATGTGTGCTGAATTTCTTTATTTTTCTCTAATCAAAATAATATTTCATTAATTTTGATATGTACTGTTAATCAGTATAGGCACTATTCTTTCAAACAAAGCAAAGCGTATCAGTTTTCTAATGGGTGTCTTTAACAAACAGAAATTTATTTTCTCACAGTTTAGGACATTAGAAGTCTAAACTCAGGGTCCTGATTTAAAGGAAAGTGTTTTTTTTTGTTGTTGGCTCTAGAAGGAGGGGCTGGTCTTTCTTTACTATCTGCTCCTACACCGTTCTTCATGTTATTGGGAATGTTCTTTCCTCTGTATCTACTTTTCTCCTTTGCTTATTTAATTTCTTGTACATATAAAAGTAGATATATTTAAGAGACACCCTCCTCTAATTGAGAAAAACTCATTACCAAAATGGGATTTTAACCACAGATAGAAGGGGTAGAATTTACAACACATAGACCGGGAAGCTCTTCTTCATAAGAGGAATCCCTCCCGCTTTCATCTTGTTTGTATTCTAACCAGAACACGTGACTTTCAAAATTTCAGGTGAAAGGAAGAAAAAAATATAGGGTTATCAGGGATTATTTTAGGGCCAAACCCTTAAATCCAAGCACTTTCTGTTTCTTTAGCTCTAATTCTGTTACTTAGATTCTGATCCATTTGCAATGCAAGCTCAGAAATGTGCTTTCCTATATTGTTAGGGGAAAATGTGTTATAGTTAGGCTTTGTGCTAATTTGGCTAGGCAAGCATTCTCATTTGGCTAGGTTTAGCATTTAAGCCCTAGTAATCTCCTATGAGCTCACCTAACACATTGTTATCCCCTCCATAATGGAATCTTATATGAGCGGCCAATCTTTTGTCAGAATATTAGGGTGGGATGTAATCCCCATACTCAGATCACAACCCTGATACTATTAATTGAAAAGAAGTTTCCTCAGGAGTATGGCCTGCATCCAATATAAGTTGATGCTGTAAAACTACTTCCTTGCCTTTTTGCTAGGTTTGGATTCTGCATCTGGTTCGTTGATCTTTTGTTTCTTGGACTTAAATTTTCTGACATTTTCCCTGCTGATTCTGGGAGTCATCATGGCCTGCTATCTGACTTGCTGAACTTGAATTCATTTGTTTCTACAACTACTGGTTTGGGGTCTTCCTGCTGATATTGGGGTCACCAGTGCCCATAGCTATACCAGTAGGTGAAGCCTCCAGCCTAATGTCTGGCCCACAGACTTGGAACCTGAACTTGAACTTATATCTTTCTCTAACTCTGTGAGCCCTTTTCTGGATATAAATATCTTTCTGTACAGACATATATGCTTACATGTATATCTATTTCACTGGGTTTTCTTCTCTAGAGAACCCAGTCTAAGTCAGATATAAAGTTAGTTTAAATGAACTTTTTTTGTTGTCTTTTTTCTTTTCCTTGCTGCTATTCAGATAAGGAACAACTCCAAAAGAGCACCAGTCAAATAGCTTCTTAATGATTTCTACAGATGCTGATCAAGAAAGAATGACTGCTGCATCTGCCACGGTGAGTATTTAAAATTGGATCTGCTTAGCATCATTGTTGCTGCCATTTGGGTAAGGCCCGAATGAGAGACTTCAGCCAATTCAATATTAAACAGAATTGGGGAAGAGGGACAGAATTCTAATAACATCATTAGGAACTGTGAATTTAGCTGTACTGAAGTTAGATTTCATCTTTGCGTTTTCCACTTATGTTAGTCAATAATCTCTGTGATTTGGCTTAGGATTTCTAGCACTTGCAATGAAAGAATTCTGAAAACACGGTAGTGTCAGAGACTGATAATATAGGCAAACCTATATCCATAGAATCAGCGAACTTACTGACTGACAATATTGGATCACATGATATGAAAATGTTAATGTCCTCTTATTTACTCTACTGTGGTGTTGTTATATTGTTAGGTGTCACAACAGAATAAAACACCAACTGGTCCTGCCCATTCTCCCAATATTTATTATGCTTGAGTTCGTTAGAGTTCATTACATTCTTTTTTTTTTTTTAATACCAAGCATAATATACTTTTCCAGGGACTAGTCCTTCCTGGTGTTAAAACAAAATCTTACCATTCTTGCTTCTAGGGAGCATTCTGGCTGTACTTCCTTCAAGATCATTTAGAAGTCAATGGAATAGTCAATATTCTGCTCTAACACCAAAATTGAAATGCATGAATTATTTCTTAGTCTTCCTGATTCATTGCCCCGTTTTCCCATGCTTACGAGGCTATTGAAATACCACGCTCTGAATCGGGCGGCTCTGAATCGGGCGGATCTTAGTCCTGATCGTGACCTTTCTTCTCTCACACTTTAAAGAGGTCTTTTGCAGCATAGTTTCCCAATGTCATGTGATTTCTTGACTGCCGTTTCTAGGAATGTTGATTCTGGATCCAAGTAAAATAAAATCCTTGCCTACTTAAATCTTTCTCTGTTTATCATAAATTTGTTTATTGCAGGGCTTCTTAAGTTTTTCCACTTGTGACCCTTTTTGCCTGAGAAATTTACCACATGGGCAAGCTCTATCAAACACCTAAGATTCATTATGTGTTTGATTTGGAATTAAGATCTTGTCATTGCCCATTCAGAAATGTTTGACTGCTGCGAATTTGTCATGACCCCCGCATTTGGTTACATGGTCCCATATGAGGTCAAGAACCACACTGCCAGAAGCTTTGGTCTATTAGTTTAGTTGTAAAGACTTTTGTTTTCTTTATACTAAGTTGTAATCCATACTGAAGGCTATAGTTATTGATCTTCATCAATAAGTGCTTCAAGTCCTCTTCACTACCAGCAAGCAAGGCTATGTCATCTGCATATTGTAGGTTGCTAATGAGTCTTCTAATCCTGAGGCCACATTCTTCAGATAGTTCTTCTCAACTTATTTGCTCCGCATAGAGATTGAATAAGTATGCTGAAGTTATACAACCCTGACACACACCTTTCCTGATTTTAAGTCAGGAAATATACTCTTGTTCTTTTTGAACAATTGCCTGTTGGTCTAGGTATAGGTTCTTCATGAAAACAATGAAATGTCTTGGAATTTCCGTCATTTGCAATGTTAACTATGGTTTGTTATGCTCCACTAAGTCAAATGTTCTTGCATAGCCAACAAAACATAGCCAGTAAATATCTCTATGGCATCTGCTTTCAGCCTAGATCTATCTGATATCAGCGGTGATATCTTGCATTCTATGTCCTCCTTGGAATCCAGCTATCATTTTTGGCAGTTGCCAGAAATTTAATACACTGCTGCAACTGTTTTGGATTTTACTTGTTTGCGATAGAAACTATATTAAATAAGTTCTACATTCTTTTGGGTCACCTTTCTTTGGAATGGACAGAAATATTGATCTCCTCTAGTTGGTTGGCCAGGCACTTATCTACATTTCTTGTCATAGACTAGTGAGTGCTTCCAGGGATTCATCAGTTTGTTGAAACATTTCAGTTTGGTATTCTATAAAGTCCTGGAGTTTTTATTTTCACTAATGCCTTCAGTACATTTTCAGTGCCTTCAATCCATTGGCTCTTGACCATATACTATATCTTGAAATGGTTGAACGTTGACCAATTATTTTTTTTACAGTGACACTATGTATTCCTCCCATCTTCTTTTGATGCTTCCTGTCTCATGCAATATTTTTCTTTTAGAATCCTTTATTATTGCAACTTGAAGCTTACATTTTTCTTTAGTTATTTTTCTTCAGGCTGAGGTATGTTGAGCATAACTTCCAATTCAGTTTTCTAACTCCAAATCTTTGCACATTTCATTACAACACTTTGCTTTCTCGAACTATCATGGAATTTTCTTTTCAAGTGTTGTGCTTAATTTCTTCTGTTAGCTTTAGCTACTCTACATTCAAGAGCAAGCTTCAGATATCCACTTTGGTCTTTTCTTTCCTGTTTCTTTCTTTCTTCTTCTTTTTTTTCATACTTTAGGATATAATGTTCTTGCTTCACAGAACTTCTTTCTTGTTTCTTAATGATCTTTTGCTTCCATATTCTACCACAGTAAACCATATTTGCATGACAACCACACCTTAGCGTTCTGAGTTGCAGTGTGTCGAAGACTAGTGGAAGAAGGGTGTAGGAGAGCAGGACTGAAGAAAAGTGTCAAGAATTTAATTTGTACCCCCCACATGTGTGACAATTGGCCTGGGCTAAGATTGTCAGTATTACGTAAGTAACTTCAATCTTGTGATCTCATGTCATTTACCTGTTTATTGTGAGTCTTAGCCTCTATAGTGTTAAAGAGGAGCTCTGGTAATGCAGTGGTTATGAGTTGCATGGTTATGAGTTGCATGGTTGGTAGTCCAAAACCACCAGCAGTTCCTTGGGAGAAAGACTGGTCTTTCTACTCCTGTAAACAGTTACAGTTTCAGAAACCCACAGGAGGCTCACTGTGCATTAGCATTGACTCAGTGGCAGTAAGCGAGTGAGAGATAGTGTTAAAGAGGCAGGATATAATCCGCAGAATTAAATCCTAACTTGAGTCAATCTCTTTTGAGATATAAAAGAGATTGAACAACTGAGCAGAGATGAGAGGGAAGTATGGCACTGGAATTGGAGGAAGATTTATTGACAGCCTCTGAGATGAAAATGATACAACCTTGCACGCTGAAAGTGAGCAAGCCTAGAAGCACTTGCTGATGAAGATCAAGGATTTCAGCCTTCAGTATAGTTTTCAATACTATATAGAAAACCAAAACCCTCACAACTGGACAAATAGGCAACATCAATATTAGTGGAAGATTGAAATTGTCAAGGATAAAGGCACTCAAGAGATTGCCTTTAGTAAGTTTGCTTCACAAGAACTCTTTAACGTGTTGAAAAGTGAGGATATTACTTTGAGGACTAAGGTGTGCCTGACCCAAACCGTGGTATTTTCCATTGCCCAATGTACATGTGAAATTGGACATTAAGGAAGACCAAAGAAGAATTGATATATTTGAATTATGATGCTGGTGAGGAATATTGAAAGTACCATGAAGGGGCAAAAGAACCAATAAATATGTCTCGAAAGAACACAGAATATCCCTTAGAGGCAAAGATGGTGAGACTTTATCATGCAATATGGACATGTTGCCAGGAGAGGACATCATGCTTGGGTCTTGCAAAAAAAGAGAAAGGACCTCAACAAGATGATTTGACACAATGGCTGCAGCAATTAACGTAAACTTAAGAGCAATTGGAAGTATGGCACAGAACCGGGTGATATTTTATTGCTGTACATAGGGTCGCTATGATATGGAACTGACTTGAAGGCATCTAAGAACAACAACTATCAGCAATAGGAGAACTATGGGACTATCTGTTCCTATAAAGATTTACAGCCTTTAAGCTTTACTTACATAGGGTCATTATGAATCAGAATCAATTTGATGGGACTGGGTTTGTTTTTGTCTTTTGGTACTATCACTAAGAAAGAAGAGTCAGGAGTAGAGTGGGTCCTTTGGTCCTTTGGATTCAGGATTCCTAAAGTGGGAACCTTCTTGAGTCAGGGAAGATTGATGCCCAAACACATGGAGATCTTCAAGGAATCCTGGAGACAAGGACCTTCCTTCTAAACTGTATGTGTTAATCTGGGTTAAATAGAGAAACAAATCCAGGGACACGTGTACAAGAAATAGATTTATATGCAAGAGCAATTGAACATTGAGGAATCATCCCAGCCCAGTCCAGATCAAGTCCATAAGTCCGATATTATCCCATATGTCCAATACCAATCTATAAAGTCCTCTTCATACTCACGAAACACATATAATGACGCTGAATGTAGAAGATCACAGGCCAGTGGGTAGAAAGTCTTTGGATCCAGTGGCATTGGAAACATCTTAGCATTGGCAGGGGTCTCCGCATGGCTTCTCTGGCTTCCAGGGTTGCATCAGGGTGGAACCATGTGTCTTTTCAGCTGCTATGTCTCCCAGGGTGTGAGCAGAGTCTCCCACCTCTAAGGAGGAAATACAGATTTCCCAGAATTCTCAGGCCATACCCACATAGAAGCCTCATTGGCTATGATCCAATTGACAAGCTAGACTCCACCCCTACACTCTTACTCCTCAAATTGACAAATGATTATATATCTACCGCACTGTAAATCAACAGAGGGAGAATACCTTCCTCAGAGCAACCTCTTGAATTCAAATTTCTAGCTCCCCAAACTGTGAGAGAATACGTTTTTAATTTAATTCACTCAATTGTGATATTTCTGTCATCACAGCCATATACATAACTGAAATTAAGCTAAAAAAATTACAACAACATTATTTTTCCTTTTGGGTGGATAGATACCTTCTTCTTAACCATTCTGTAGCTTACATCAGTTAAGAAATTTTTGGTTGCAAAAATCATAACATTCTGATTCAAAATGATGACTTAATGTGTTATTCTGGGTTGACTAGAGAAGCAAATCCAGAGATACTCATATGTGTTAGATAGAGAACTTTATATCAAAGAGTAATTGCATATTGAAAAAACATCTCAGCCCAGCCCAGATCAAGTCTATAAGTCTGATATTAGCCCATATGTCTGGTACCAATCTATAAATTTCTCTTCAGACTCCTGCATGCAACACATGCAATGGCACTGAATGCAGAAAGATAACAGGCTAGTGGGTGGAAAATCTTGTGGATCCAGTGGCAGTGGCTGCAGGGGTGGCAGGGGTCTCCACATGGCTCCCACAGCTCCAGAACTCGAGCCTATCTCCATGTGTCTTGTCAGCAGGAAGACAAAGCAAAGAATGTTTCTCACCTCCGGAGAGGAATACAGTAGTTCTCAGAATCCTCCGGAAAAGGCTATGCCCACACAGAGGCCTCATTGGGTATGGCGTGATTTACAGCCTAGATTCCACCCCTTTGCAAGTTGACAGGAGATTATGTAACTGTCACACTTAATAAGGATATTTATTATCCCATTTATTGAGAAACTAAGGGGTTGTGTGTGATTTAAAGCAATGACTGACTAATGCCATCATGGACCCAATTTTCCCCATCTGTACCTCAGGTAGCCTTCAGCATCACTGAGGCTACCTGATTGCATACCTGTGTTGACCTGTCCAAACCAGGACCAATAACAATGGCCAGAGAAATATTATTTTCTGATGGACTGAGACTAATAAGGAGCTGAGTTGGTGTTCATCAAGGGACCATGTAATTGATTTATAAGTTGAATCTCTGAGTCCTCCAACTGTCTTCAGCGGCACCTGGTGGGCTGGGGGTTGGATAGTTATATAAATTTGAGATTTTATAATAAGGAAAAAGAGGAGAATGAGTGGTAAGGCAGCACCATCTGTGTCCACTAGCTACCTTGGGTGTACCTTGAGTGAGGAAACCTGAATCTACCCATGAATTAGAGAGACCACTAGCTTGATAGTTCCCATAGCAACTTGAATTTAGGTGAGTCATTACAACTGTACTTAACTGTTTACAAAAAAGAACATAATGTTGAACGTGTTGTTAGTTTGATAGTGTATATTTTAAGCCTTAGATTCTAATTTGCGGGCCCAGAATGGACTATACAAAAGCTAATGATGAGCAGTAGAGGTAATCTTTGATTCACATTGGGAATTTTAAGCTATTTCGGAGCTTGTGGAATGAGAAATCAAACATGCTAGTTGGGTAGGTTTAAAAATTAATAGTCAACACTTTAGTAAGTCACTTAAGATTAAAAAATTATTTAAGTAAGTAGTTTATATTTTAAATGCTTGAATAGAGAAGTAAATCAGAAAAAGAAGTCCTGTGCTAACTGGACACCTGAACTGCAATGTGCGTGTGGCTGTGGGAAGCCTTTCCTCCAAATTAAAGAAAGTGTTAGACACATAATGATGATGAAGCAGCTGCTCCATCAAGCTGCTTTCCAAATGGGCTTTCACCATTATTGCTGTTGTTAGACAGAGGGAAGTGATTTTAGTGTGAAGATGAAAACGAATTAATGTTGCCTGTCAGGAAACAAAACCCGTGCCAGGAGATCAGTGTATGCACAGCGGAAAGATGGAAAAGTGGATGCTGGGAAACCAAAAAGCTACACAGACAACAATCTCAAATTTTACTAGTTTTGAAAAGTGGAAGTTCATGATCTTCCTCAGAGATGGGACTGGACTTAGTTAAGGCACATTTGGTCCCCATATCCATGCAAATTTGGAAAGTAATGGTAGCAGAGGCAGTAAGCTAGTCTCATTTTCAACTTGAAAATCAGATAGAAATACTGATTCCTAGACCATCTGGGATCGAGCTGCCAGATTTAGCAAATAAAAATACAGGATGTCCAGTTAAAATAGGATTTCAGAAGATTTAGAAGAAATATATGCGGAATATTCTGGGGACATTATTATATTACAAATAAAATTCACTTTTATCTGAAGTTCAGATCTTACTGGCTATCTTGTACTTTATCTAGCAACTCTAATGTGAAATAATTAATAATCTTATGTATGATTTCATATGAAAAATAAATAATCTGACCTCATTGTAAAGAGATTGAGACTCCTTTTAACTGGAAGGATAAACAACATTATAAGAAGCATAGAAGAGATTTAATTTATCAAGGTTTATCTTACTTAGATCCACAATCAATGCTCAACCTTCAAGAAATCAAATATTGTTGCACTGGGCAAATCTTCTGCAAAAAACTCTTTAGAATATTAAAGACCAAAGGTGTCTTTTTGAGAATTAAGTTGTGGCCTGACACAAGCCCCAGTAGGAAGCTACTCAGTGGTAGTGGGGTTGGTTTTGGAATATGCATTGAAAGCTGGACAGTTAATAAGGAAGGGTGGAGAAGAACTGGCACATTTGAAAGATGGTCTTGGTGAAGAATACTGAACGTATCGTGGACTGCCAGAAGTATAAACAAATCTACCTTGGACGAAGTACAACCAGGATGCTCCTGAGATGTGAGGATTGAAAGACTTCATTTTAGGTACTTTAGACATGTTATCAGTAGAGACCATCTCTGGAAAGCACATTCTGTTTGGTCAGCAGAAAGAAAGAAAGCCCTCAGTGACATAGATTGACACAGTGGCTTCAGTAATTAGCTCAAACATAACAGCACGTGTGAGGCTGGTGCAAAACTGGGCAGTTTAATTCAGTCATAAATTGGAACAGAGTTGACAGCACTTAACAACAACAATGGCAGTAATTTTGAAGCGATGTGTGACTCATAGATAGACACTGATTTTTAGTTAAGTCATCCATTTTATCACAGATGGCTCATGAGGAGACTGAAAGGATGCCTGAAAGACCTCCCCATTCTAGTCCCTAGCTATTCCAACCTTCTCCATTAGGTCCCAGACATCCGAGTGAAGCTGCCCCTGAGATAATCTCAGGTCCACCACCGTTTAACTCTACCTTCATGTCTCTGAGCAGAAGCACCCACACAGTGAAGCCAAATTTTTGACTCAAAGAACTGTGAGAGATAATAAATGATCATTGTGTTTTAATCTGTGTTTTGGCTTGATTAGTTACGTAGCAATAGGTTTTGTGGGAAGAGGAGTAATTTAACTTTTTATTAAAAAAAATTCATCATTTTATTGGGAGCTCTTAGAGATGTCATAACATTCCATACTTCAAATAGATCAAGCACAATTGTACAATTGTTACTAAAATCAGTTTCAAAACATATTTTTTCTTCTTAAACTCTTTGCTATCAGCTCCCCTTTATCCCCTCCACCCCACCCTTCCCCAAGGAACCCTTGTTGTTATTGCTATATATTATTATTATTATATTTATACATATATAGACACATATATACTATATATTAGCCATATCTTACCAATCCAATATATCCATTCACTTAAAATCCTGTTATTTGCTCCCTTTGAGTAGGGTTATACAGCCATCATTGCTACTAGTTGTCACATCCCCCACTCCCCACCTGTCCTCCTGTATCCTCAGGGAATCATTACTCCTATTGCCATTCCTGAAGAGTCATTCATCCTGGCATTCCTGCATCGAATTATCTAAATTGTACACATGAACATATGTAGATCTAACAGTATTGATGAGATAAAACATAAGCCTTAATAGTAAAGGGTTGAAATATTTAAAAAAACTCATAAGGTAGTTATGTATTTCATCAGTGCTATACCCCAGCCTAAATTCCTTATCCCCCACCCACTGTGTGGCCCCTCTGTGAGGACCTATCCAATTGTCTTGCAGGTGGGTTTTGGGTCTCCTCTTTGTCCATGCTCCCTCATGTCAATCTGATTGCTTGTTTTTGAACTTCTTATACCTATTCTGGTCAACACCTCATGCTCACACAGGCAGGTGTGCTTCTTCCATGTGGGCTTTGTTGCTTTCCTGTTCAATGGCTGCTTGTTTGACTATAAGCCTTAAAGAGCCCAGATGCTATATATTTTAATAGCCAGGCACCATCAGCTTTCTTTACCACATTTGCTTATGTCCCCATTTTGTCTTCAGTTATCATGTCAGGAAGGTTATCATACATTTCCACATTATAAGAACAGACCGCTCTTGTACTTAGGTGAGATTTTGGTAGAGGTGCAAAGTTCATCTGCTTCCTGATTGAATTTACATATATGTACATGCACAGACAACTACACCTATATTTTTATAATTATATTTACATATTTATATATTTTTATTTATATCTATGTATATAAAATTTTGCATTCTTCTTCATTTTTTTCCTTTTTCCTTTCCTTCTGTCCCACTATCATGCTTACTCATCCTTCACCTCTCAGACACTTTTCAATTGATCAACCACCTCCAGGAACTCTGTACCCTCCTCACTGTCCATTATATAACCCTTGCTATTCCTCTGTCCCTGTCATTGCTGGCTCACCACTCACCTTCCTCTGCCTTCTGTCCTCCCATTACCCCTCTTCCCCCCAACCATTGGTCCTGTCTCTGTCTCCATGGTGATGCTTATCCTGCCTGTCTTATTTAGATAGACACCACAAGAAAATAAATAAATAAATAAAGATAAAATTAAAAAATAAAAACCATAAATAAAAAAGAATAAAAACCATACAGATAGTTTCAAGTCTAACTGGTATCCTGACCTCTATAGAGTAGGTAAATATCTCTCTCTTACATAGCAATATGTATATAATCCCTGTTATAATCCCTCTGTCCAATCCCCTTTTCTTCCAGGGTTCCATATCCTGGGACCGATTACCTAACAGCACTTATACTTTTTTAGACCTCAGCCTTCGTATCCGACAGGTGCTCATCCTACAGGTACCTATTTCTTTTCCTACAGTCAGGGGTGGGGCAGTCTTGTGCCCCACTACCCCCTTACACCTTTAGACTTTCAGTATAGTCCCCTTGTGAGAAACCCCCAACCAGACTGGGTGAGGTGCCATGTGCTGCCACCAGAATCAGAAGTCTACAGTCAGGGTTCCTCAGGGACTGTGGGGCTTTTCTCCCATTGCTGGCCTGTTACACTTTCCTCTTGGTTTGTCCCCATGTGTGCGCGTCATACCGGCCACTCTAGACTTTATCTTTAGGGCCATCCTCTATAGCGCTGTAATCTAGGGAGAGGACATCACATCTAGAGCTGAGGCCAACCCTGCAGTCATCTCTGGGAACAAGATGAAGTTGCTCTGAGCAGGAACATTGCCCTTAAGGATTGGCACACCAGAATGGGATCTACTTTTGGTCTCCCTTTCCTGTGGAGACATATACTCTACCCTTCTCTTGGGTGGATTAATGCCCTGGTTCCCCATTACCATCTTTTTCTTCTCCCACTCGTATGTGGACCTTAAAGGCCTATGAAAGGGTGGGAGGGGGAGAATGCCTTTCAGCACAGGTGCTATTGGAATCTTTATTCATTTTTAATGTGTTTATTTTATTTATTTGATGATGAATGTATCATTAGGATTTGTCTGGCTCATGCCAGAGTACCTGGTCCTCAGCCCAGGAGTTGTGTGTTCTGTGCATTTTCCTTTAGGCAAGTGGTTCTCAACCTTCCTAATGCCATGACCCTTTAACACAGTTCCACATGTTGTGGTCACCCTCCAACCATAAAATTATTTTCATTGCTACTTCATAACTGTAATTTTGCTACTATTATGAATTGTAATGTAAATATCTGATATGCAGGATATATTTTCATTGTTACAAATTGAACATCATTAAAGCATAGTAATTAATCACAAAACAATATATAATGATATATTTTGAAATATTTATTTCTAATTACAAATAAATGAAATTTTGTCTTGATGCATGGTATAGTGTGGGTAGCAGTCTTCACTCCGGGTACTTGTATGCGGGTATATCTGCATGTGGGTGGACCCGCCTGGAGATAGATAGAAGAGCAGTCTCTTGGTTCCTAAGACCATCGGAAATATGTATGTGTTTTCCAAAGGTCTTAGGAGACCCTGTGAAAAGGTCATTTGACCCCCAAAGGAGTCGTGACCCACAGGTTGAGAACCATTGCTTTAGGCCTATTCTGCTATTTGGACTTAACTCAGAGGACTCATGTTGTACTTCACCTTTTATGCTTGGCTAACTTCACTCAGCATAATAACATCCAGTTCCTTCCATGAGATACGGTGTTTCATATTTTCATCACTATTTTTAGAGATGCATAGTATTTCATTGTGTGTATATACCAGAGTTTTGTTTTTTATTTAATTAATTAGTCTATTGATGTAAATTTAGACTGTTTCCAATTTTTTACAACAGTGAACTGTGCAGCGATGAACACTGGAGAGCAGATTTTTCATCGTGGTCTATTTCTTACTTCTTCTGGGTATATGCCCAGTAGTGGAATTGCTGGGTTGTAGGGTATATCAATTTACATCTGTTTTAGGTATCACCAAATCGCTTTTCACAGTGGCTGTACATATCTACAAGACCACCAGCAGTGAATGAGAGTTCCCATCTCACCACAGCCTCTTTGCTGCTTCTGTTTTTTTGAATTGGGCTATCTTTGTGGCTGTTGGGTGGTATCTCGTAGCTGTTTTAGTTTGCATTTCCTGGATGGCGAATGATCAGGAACATTTCTCATGTTTATTGGCCATTCGGGTTTCCTTCCTTGTGAATCTCTGGTTCAAGTCTTTTGCCCACCTCCTCAGTGGGCTATTCATTTATTTGTCTTGTAGGCTTGGAGGATTCTATAGATTTTAGTAATAAGTCCTTTATCTGATATGTAAATATGTAAATACCTTTCCCCATTCTGTGACTCTCTTATTACTCATTTGATGAAATCTTTCGATGTGCACAAGTGTTTTATCTTCAGTATGTCCCACTCATCTATTTTATGTTCCTCCAATTGTGTATCCTTCCTTAATTCTGATAGCCCACGAATTCCCTGCCCTAAGGTTCTTACGTTTGTCCTAATTTTTTATTTGACGATCCTTATAGATTGGGGTTTTACCTGAAGTTCTGTGATCCACCTTGAATTTGTTCTTGTGTATGGAATGAGGTAAGGATTGTGCTTCATTCTTCTGCAAGTTGATATCTAGTTTTTCCAGCACCATTTGTTAAACAGGGCCTTCACTTCACATTTGATATTTTTGGGGCCCTTATTAAAGTTCAGTTGTCTATATGCTGCTGTTTTTATTTCTGGATTTTCTGTTCTTATTCATTGGTCTGAGTATCTTTCATTATACTAGTACCATGCTGTTAGTTTTAATAAATTTTAAGGTCCTGTAATGCAAGCCCATCCACTTTATCCTTCTTGAGGAGCTCTTTGCCACTTCTGAGTTTTTTCCCTTTGTGGGCATGTTGTTCCCTATGAAGTTGGTAATCAGTTTTTCCATTTCTTTGAAGAAAGATGCTGGTATGTGTATCATGATTGTGTTGAATTTATATAGTGCCTTAGGTTGGATTGATATCTTTACAATATTGAGTCTTCCAATCCATGAGCATGAGCATTCTTTCATTTTTGAAGGTCCCTTGTGGTTTCTTGTAATAATGTTCTGTAGTTTTCCTCATACAGATTTTGTTTTGTTAGGTATATTCCTAGATATTTCACTTTATGTTTGGCTATTGTGAAGGGTAATACCTTCTTGGTCTCTCTTTCTGTAATCCCTTTAGTTGTATATAGTACTCTAATTGGCTTTTGCTTATTGATCTTGTATCCTGCCACTCTACTATATTCTTCTATCACTTCCAGGACTCTTATTGTGGAGTCTTTGGGATTCTCAGTATATAAAATCATGTTGTCTGCAAATAATTATAATTTCACTTCTTCTTGCCTTAGATGTATACTTTGGATATCATTCCATTCCATGTATATCTTTGATATAATTCTATTGGCTAGGACATTGAGGATGTTGTTGAATAAAAGTGGGGACAACGGGCAGCCTTTTCTGGTCTCCCTTTTCAGTGTGAATGTTTTGGGCTTTTCTTCATTGATTGTAATGCTTGCTGTTGGCTTTTCTTATATAGTTTGAATTATATTGAGGCAATTGCCTTCTATTCCTATCTTCTTGAGTGTCTTCATTAGGAACGAGTGTTTTATATTATCAAATGCCTTTTCTGCATCGATTGATATTATCATATGGTTCTTATCCTTTTTCCGTTCAATGTGATGGATGATGTTAATGGATTTTTTGATGTTAAACCATCCCTGCATCCCTGGTATGAATCCCACTTGGTCGTGATGGGTAACTCTTTTTATATACTTTTGTATTCTACTACTAAGATTTTGTTAAGAATTTTTGCATCTATGTTCATTAGATATATCGGCCCATAGTTTTCTATTCCTGTGGGATCCTTGCCTGGTTTTAGTACCAGTGTTATACTAACTCCATATAATGTGTTTGGAAGTTCACCATACTTTTCTATGTTCTGGAAGAGCTTGTGTAGAATTGGTGTCAACTTTTCCCTGAATGCTTGGCAGAATTCTTTTGTGAAGCCATCTGGGCCAGGACTTTTTTCAGTTGGTAGTTCTTTGATAACCTTTTCTATTTCTTCTTTTTCTATGGGTCAGTTCAAGTTCTTGACATCTATTTGGGATAATCTTGGGAGGGTTTGTTTTTTAAAGTATTTGTCCATGTTTTCCGAGTTATTGTATTTTTTGGAACACAGTCCTTTGTAATACTGTGTGATTAGTTTTTGAATTTCATTAGGGTCCATTGTAATTTCCCCTCTTTCATTGATCATCCTGGATATTGATGTCTGCTCCTTCCTATCTTTTGTTAATTTGCCAATAGTTTGTCGGTTCTGTTAATCCTTTCAAAGAATCAGCTTTTTACTGTGTTAATTTTCTAGATTGTTCTTTTGTATTCCCACTCATTAATCTCCACCCTAATTTTTATAATTTCTTTTGAAATTAGAAGGATTATTCTGTTGACTCTATTGCAATAGCTGAAAATTTTGTGATAGGGTTTCTACCATAACTCTTTTCCTTCTTCATATGTGCATTTATCGCTATCAAGCATCCTCTGATAACTGCCTTTGCTGTATCCCATAGGTTTTAGTATGTTGTGTTCTCAGTCTCATTAGTTTCTAGAAACTTCCTAATTTTGTCTCTAACTGGGGCCAATACCCACTCATTTTGAAAAAGTATGTTATTTATCTTCCAAGCATTTGCCCCTCCCCCTGCCCCCTTTTCCTTTATTGATTTCCAGCGTTATGGCACAGTGGTCAGAGAAGGAAGTCTGAGTGACCTCTATATGTTTGAATTTGCTCAAACTTGACTTGTGTCACAGCATGGGATATATTTTTAAATACGTACCATTCTTTCCCTCTAGCTGCTCTTATGATTTTCTCATTTTCCTCAAAGTTGGATAATTTGACTATTATATGCCTTGGTGTGTTCTTCTTGGGGTTCAGTCTAATTGGTCTCCTCTCTGCTTCCTGGATTATTGTCTGGTTCTCTTTCATTAAGTTAGGGGAGTTTTCTTCCAGGAATTCCCTCGCTATTTTGGCTGTTGATTTTTTTGTTATGTTTTGCTGTGGTATCCCAATTATTCTACTATTGATCCTCTTCATTGTGTCGCTTATTTTTCTCAGGTGTTCTTCAGCTTCTTTGATTATCTTGTTTGATTGTCTTGCACATTGTTGAATTCTGCTTCACTATCTTCAAGGTCACTGATATGATTCTCTGCATCTTTCAGCCTGTTGATAAGGTCTTTTACCGTTCACTTGCTTCTGCTGCCTCACCCCTTAACTCTTGTATTTCCATTTGGAAAGTGGACTCTATCCTCTTATTTTTTCATCCTTCTACTGTATCAATTCCCTCATGTTCTGAATAACGCTAAGCAGCATTCTGAAGATTTCTTCCTGTGGTGGTTTTGTTTGCTTCTTCTATATATGTCACTAAGTTCAGATCCTCTTCAGATATTGCAGTTTGTTTCACTTGCTTTCTTATAGTTACCCTTGGTATGGGTAGTAGTTTGCTTGGCATTTTGGCATCTCTGTAGGTGATATATTATGAATAATGCATATGGCACAGGAGACAGGGCTGACCGGGTCTGTGTGTGGCTCATATGGTGCTGTGGTATGGGTTTGGGTGACTGGGGTCTGCTGGTGTGTGTGTGTGTGTGTGTGTGTGTGTGTGTTGTGGCCATGGATCTTTGGTTACACCAGAACTCTAGGTCATGCCACTGTGAAGTCTATGTCACTCTCCATGGGTGGAAATCAGCAAGAGAACCCTGAAAAGAATCTTAGCATGCCAAAAGGCCAGATCCCGAGTCTAGATTCCCAGTACTGGCCACCTCACCATTGATTACTATACCTCACTCATGGAGCACTAGGGAGGGGATCCTACTTTGTTGCCATCTTCCCAGAAGTCCAGTAATGCAACTTTTGTTGTTAACATTTCAATATTTTTACATGAACAATTCAGTGATATTATATCATTAATCATCATGCTGTAACAAAATTTTAGGTTAACCTTTTAAAATAATATATATATTTAGGATATAGTAACTGTTTTTAGGAATTGGACACATGATAATATGCCCACATTTTTGTTCAACGAGTTAAGTTTTGATGGTTTTGCAGTAAATGAATTATTTAATGTGTTCTTCTAGCCATAGACTCTGTAAATCCAACCAAATGACCATTTTCTGATGGATATGACTAAGGGAAGAAAGACGAAGACACTGATAAGATTCAATTGTGAGTAGCTGTTAACAGGGTTCATTGTGAGTGTCATTATTTTGGGTGTAAAATGAATATATTCAGAACAGGAAGTGGGGGGAGTTCACTATAGCAAGAGAAGAGCCAGGACTGGAGTTTGTTTGTACTATGAGATCAGTGGACATTGCACTTTCTTGATTCAGGAAACAATTTTGACATAAGAGTAGCATCAGAGGCACAGTATCAGCAGAACCAGGAGCCAGAGCACAAGAGAGCAGGGACCTGCCAGTCCACAGAGCAAGTAAAGCGGAGTTCTAGGATTGGAGGTTGGCTTGTGGAATGAGGTGCCTCTGGTGCTTACTAGGAGAGTTGGGTTTGCTGACTGATGGAATTGGAGCTGAATGCTTTTGAGCTGAGGCTTATGGATGAATGTTCTGTCCTTTGGGCACCTATTGGAAATCCTAGACACTAAATACCTAACAGACTTGGGCAAGGTATTTACTCTCTAAAACACCTATATGAAGGCATTATCCTGTCTAAAAGATAGCTGTATACAAAGCCACCATTTTCCCCAAGATACATCACTAATATTATGAAAGCTCTCTTCCCACAGGAAACCACCTTTGAGTCCTTTCCAAGAAAGTAATCACAGCCGGTAATAAAAATAAAATAATGTTTCCTCCCCAGACCTAGTACACATTAGTGCTACTTTCCATGTTAAAATTTATTAACTCTATAATTGAAATTATTTACACAAGTTCTTTTTAAAATACTGCTAGAGTGATTATGGGAGTAATGTTGAAAGTATCTGAAGACTCATAGAGCAACATGAATTGAGCCTCATCATGTGCCCCTAAGAGCTGAATAGGTGTGATGGAGACAGTGATGAAAAATACTTTCTCAAGGAGAGAAAAGGAAACACATAAATAACTCCAAATGAGACAGTTTTCCCACTTTGATTCAAATTATACCAATTTTTCCCAGATTGTCAGCTGAGATGCTTCAGTTTTGAAAACAATATAAGAAAAGAGGTGATGAGGTGTCTCAGAAATGCCTAATTCACATTTGGTCTGAGGGTGTCTAAAGGATCCGGTTGGATGGCAGCTTCACATCCAACTATAATAGAGGAAATTCTGAAAGAAATCAATAGTCAACTTTTCTCAGTGAACTACACCTGGGCTTATTGCTCAAGAATCTGCCACTTCTCTACTGTTGCTGTCAACTCTCATCTCTCACTCTTGGCTTACACAGCTCTTTGCTTGTATTTTAGACCTTCTCTCAACTGTATTACTATCTGCTTATTTCTCCATACCAGGTTTGGAAATGAACTTTAAAGGATATCACCAACCCCCTTTTCATATGCCTTCTTGTTTGATCATTAGTTATTTGTTATTATTCCTTATCTTAAGTCTTATTTTCAAGAGTTTTCTCTAAGCATATGGATAGATTTTTTTGAAGCTAGAAGTGATTTTAACTTTTGCTTTTATATTCTAGAATGGTAGTTTATATAAAAATCCTGATGCAAAATAACAATATATTATTTTTAACACTTGAAATGTTTAACATAAGCATTTCAATTTCACAGCTTATACACAGTAACTTATTAAATATTGACCTCTTCTACTCCACTTATAACACAAATAATAAAGTAACTCATTTCAGAGAGCAGTGGAAAGAGGCCCATTTCTAGGTTGGGACAATTGGGGAAGGAACTATAGGCAAGGAAGCCATTGTCCTTGATCTTGAAAGACAATTAGGCAATGGGAGGTTAGAAATAGAGAAGTCATTCCAGGTTGAGAAATAGTGGAAACAAAGTAGAAGACCCTGGGAAATGTGGGAGCGCTGGGGAAGTTGGGGGTGGTGGGCCAGCCTTCCAAGAGCTGGCGGGTGATGAGGATTTTGATCTTTATATTGAATTGCAGTCCATATTGAAGGCTGGTGTCCTTGATCTTCATCAGGAAGTGCTTCAAGTTCTCCTCATTTTCAGCAAGAAAGGTTGTGTCACCTGCATATTGCAGGTTGTTTATAAGCCTTCCATCAATTCTGCTGCCACATTATTGTTCATATAATTAACTTCTCTGATGATTTGATCAACATATGGATTGAATAAGTATGGTGAGAGGTTGTAACCCTGACACACACCTTATCTGATTTTAAACCATGCAGTATTCCCTTGTTTTGTTTGTACAATTGCCTTTTGACCCATGTACAAGTTACACATTAACACAACCAAGTGTTTTGGAAATCCTATTCTTCTCATAGTTGGTTCTGATCCACACAGTTGAATGCTTTGCATAGTCAATGAAACACAAATAAACATGTTTCTTGTATTTTCTGCTTTGAGCCAAGATCCATCTGACATCAGCAATGATATCCATTGTTCCATGTCCTTTTCTGAATCTGGCCTGAACTTCTGATTGCTCCTTGTCAATGTGCTACTGCAACTGTCATTGGATGATCTTCCACAAAATTTTACTTGCATGTGATATCAATGATATTGTTTTATGGTTTGAGCATTCTGTTGGGCCACCTTTCTTTGGAATGGGCACAAATATGGATCTCTTCCAGTTGGCTGAATAGTGGTCTTCCAAATTTCCTGACATAGATAAATGAGTACCTTCAGTGCTTGTTGAAACATTTCACTTGGTATTTCATCAATTCCTGGGACTTTGTTTTTGGCTAATGCTTTCAGTGTAGCTTTCCATCTTCTCTTGATGCTTTCTGCATCATTCAATATTTTGCTCATAGAATCATTCAGTATTTCAACGTAAGCCTTGAGTTTTTTCTTGAGCTCTTTCAGTTTCAGATATGCTGGTTTTCTAACTCTAGGTCTTTTCACATTTCATTATAATTATATATATGAGTACAGGTGACATAGAAGTAATTGAATATAACAATTAAAATAAAAAGTATGGAGATTTGCTCATTGAACTGAGCTTGTTCATTCTCACACCTAATTTCTGCCCAAATGACGATAGAATTGTTATTTTACTTTTTCATAGGTTTGAGTACAGGTGACGTTGTTCATAACCTATTCCGCCACTAATTTTTCCTCTTCCAATTTTCTTGTTAATGTGCTCTCCTTCCCATCCATTCTTGGGGTTGGACCAAAGCACCATTTGCAAAGTCGCAGATAGTCTTAGTTTTTCTGCCATCAGCTATAGCTTTTCCCAGTTTACAAGAATACTGTGTTGTTTTCAAAGTACTCTTGGTTTTCATGGTGCAGGTTTTGCCTCCAGTAGAGATGACAATAGTCAGGCTTGGTCATTGCACCCAGTTTTCACAGAGCCATTCCCACTCCTAGTTCCTTCATGGATTCTTCAAAGCCTTTGCTGTCTACCAGGCCCCGTCTTCCTCTGAGCTGCTGAATGGTTGCCATAGAGGGCGCTGATGAGTGGGCGTGCAGATAAGGTAAAGGAAAGTCTAGTGGGAGAACGTGGCGTCTCAGTAAATTTGTACCTCTGTCTTCTTTACCTGCCCTTTGAAATTTTCTATTCAGCTCTTTGATGTTATCATTTCTTCCATTTGCTTTAGCTACTCTATAATTAATGGAAGAAATGATGAAGTCAAAGAGCTGAATTGAAAAGAAAGCTCTTTGGTTAGAAGTAATTGTTTCTTTCTTATTCATCCATTCAGGGAATGTTTGTTGGACATCTATTAGGTATGAGGCATGGTGCTAGATATTGGATATATACTGGTAGACAAAATAGGATATCCATTTTTCTTAGGATAAAGAATAACCTAATTTGTTAGGCATCATCCACCAGGAGATTGGCATCCAAGAGCACAAATTTTGGCAAGCGCCAAAAAGAAAACGAAGAGGCAAAATTTTTTCACAAGGAAAATAAATTGGGAGAGTGGATCAAGTTGATATGCTCTAGGCAATCTGGACCTCAACCCTTAGGAATAAGGGAGAACGCTTGTTAGTCAATATATTAGATAACATTAACTGCTGTAACAGATAAGTCCCCCAACTCTCAGGACCTTATACAGCTGAATTTTATTTATTTCATAAACTTAGAATGAGTATGAGTTGGTGATCAGAATGATGAATTGGTGTTCTTTTCCCAGAGGTGTTTTAGGGACCCTTACTCCACCTTGCCTCATATGCATGTGATTGTTTGACAATGAATAATGAAGACCCAATAGGAATTGATACATTTGAATTATGATGGAGGAGAAAGTACTATGCCAGAAGAAAAAAAATCAGTTTTGGAAGAAGTACAGTCCGAATACTGCTTAGGGGAAATAGATCTACATGCATATATTTATAGGTTTAGTATTAAAGTGGCAGATGGACATTGGGCCTCCACTCAAGTATTCCCTCAATGCAAGAATATTTTGTTCTATTAAATTGGCATTCTATAATGCTCACCTTCCCGACATGATTGCTGAAGACAAATGTGTGTATAAGTAAATGTGGTGAAGAAA
>NW_022111373.1:29232934-29233920 GCF_000313985.2 Echinops telfairi
CAAATGCATCATGCCTCATAAAATAGAGTGTTTTTGAAAAAAGGAAGGCTTTCAACAAAATTGATTGACACAGTGGTTGCAACAGTGGGCTCAACCATAATACTAATTGTGAGGATAGTGCAGGACTACGCAATGTTTTATTCTGTTTTACATAGGGTTGTTGTGAATGGGAACCAATTTGACAGAACCTGACAACATAATTGCACTTTGAGGAGGCCTGTTGGGGATGTGGGTCTGTCAGGCATTGGGGCTGCTAACTACAAGGCTGGTGGTTCAAAATCACTTCCTCCTTCATGGGAGGAAGATGAAGCTGCAAGCTACAGTAGAGATGGAAAGTCTGAGGAACTCTAGTGGGTACACACTGAACTACTAACTGCAAGGGCAGCAGTTTGAAACCACCTCTCTGGGTGAGAAACATTGAGGCTTTACTCCAATAAATGGTTACAGTCTCCGAAACCCACAGGACCAGTTCTACCCTCTTCTATAGGGTCACTTGGAGTTGGCATTGACTTATTAGCATTGAGTTTGTTTTTTTGGTTTATTATAGGGTTGCTATGAATCAGAATAAACTTGATGGGTGAGTTTCTTTAGCCCAAGGGCCCTGATGGCATAGTGGTTACAAGTGGGGCTGTTAACCACAACCACAAGGTCAACAGTTTGAAACTGCCAGCGTCTCAATGGGAGAAAGACAAGGCTTTCTCTTCCTGGAAACAGTTACAGTTTCGGAAATATGTCAATATGAGACAGAATTGACACCACATCAGTGAGAGTTTTTTGAGACACAGCCTTGTGGCTTTGTCATTTTTCACATTTCGTCACCGTGCTTGTTGACTGGCGCCTCAAGGGAAAAGTGCTGGAGGTTAAAATGGAAGGTTTATAGTCAACACTTGAAAGTGGACATCTCATTTCTTCTCTCATCATTGGCCATACCTGCCTGGAAGGGAGTTCTCTGGGTTTCACAAAATTCTCACTTAGAACTAAGAAAC
>NW_022111373.1:29234224-29235282 GCF_000313985.2 Echinops telfairi
ATAACCTTAATATTTGGCTCCCTCTCCCTTATACTAGCACAGCGTATAGAATGGCCGGAATAAGAGACTTCCAAAATGGGATTCTGGGAGTTCTTCAGTATGCAAATCAGTTAACACCAAACTGTTGCTTTCACAGTCACAGTCATGGTGCCCAGAGTAATCATTTCCGTTCCCACTGTTGGGTGGGTGTAAGCATTAGGCTCATTTTTAAAACATATGAGTAATGAGCATGTATCCGGATGATGCATCTGGTCTTGATGGGGCTGATTTGAAATGATGGCAATGCAACCCAGGCCCAGGAAAACAGCTTATGGGCAACTGACTGAGGCTTCATGACTTTCAGTAATGCGGGTTGATGGTGGATACAGAAGGCACTAGGGGCTCCTAGGTCACTCAGAATACTTTCCTTTCTGAGGACACGAGTTTAAAGATTTCCAAGTTAATTGGTCTTGAAATAAATGTGTCATGAAAATTTGAAGACTTCTCGGGAAAGGAAAGTCATGCAAAGCTCATTGAGATTAGGTAGATTTCTGTAGGAACTCTCTCTGGTCACTACAGTTAATACGATTTAACATTGGGTTAGTTTCATTTAAGAAATAACTTCATTTAATAAATAATAGTCATATTCATTTAAGAACATGACTATTAACTCACAGAAAAGTCCTATGTATTAATGGCTACCTTCACAGAAATAAAGTTAAGTTCAAGGATCCATTTTAATAATTAAGAATAGGAAACCTAGATCCCAATCTGGAAAATACAACATATAGAAAAAATGTGTTTAATTTCTTTGTTACAGGTTACATGAGAGGGGATAGAGAATTATATTATAAATTATATATTAATATATTATATTATAAATGAGAGAAAAAAAAAGCTAAAGAATGGAAGAGAATAAGACAAAAAAAGCAACAAATTTCCCTCTTCACTAAAAACTCATTATCATCGGGTCTTTATCATTTTCCTCATTTTTATTTTCTTTTACTTTAAATTTTTCCTGGAGAGAGATCCAAACTTAGATAAAATCAAAATTTTGTAGTATTGATTAAGATGTGTTA
>NW_022111373.1:29236826-29238105 GCF_000313985.2 Echinops telfairi
ATCTTTCTCCGGAGGACAGCTGGTAGTTTTGAACTGCTGACCTTATGGTTAGCAGCCCAATGTGTAACTCAGTATGTCACCAGGGCTACCTGTGCTAAAGATAAAGGGATGACGGGGTTGTGTTCCTTTTTGGAGGAACATGGGAAAAATCTGTCCTTCCCTTTTCCAACTACTAGAGGCTACTCATATTTCCTAACCCCCTTTATCTCTCAAACCAACAGTGCATCTCTCTGTCATTATAACATGACATCGTGGTCATTAAAATGTGATGTCACATTTTTCTCTGACTACAGCCAGAAATAGGAAACATAGAACCCACTTTTAAGAACTTTTGTAATTAGATTGAGCCCAGCTGGGTGATTCAGAATAATCTCACCAGTTTAAAGCCAGCTGATGTGCAAACTTAATTGCATCTGCAATCATAATACCCTAGTAGCAAGTTCTAAACCTTAGATATCTTTGAGCACCACTATTATACCTGCCATGCTTAATCACTTCTTGGAATAATTAATTTCTCTTTTGCTGTTGTTAGGTGCCATTGAGTCAGTTCCTACTCCTAGCAACCAATATACAACAGAATAAAACACTGCCTGCGCCTATGCCAGCCTCAACATTTTTATGCTTGAGCCATTGTTGCAACCACTGTATGCATCCATCTTTTTGGAAGTCTTCTTCTTTCACACCGACCCTCTACTTTACCAAGCATAATGTCCTTCTTCCACCTGGTCTCTCTTGAAAACATGCCCCAAGAGTGTGGGACAAAGTCTCACCATCCTCTCTAGAAGGACCATTCTGACTGTACTTCCTGCAAGATGGATTTGTAGATTCTTCTGGTAGTCCATGATACTTTCAACATTCTCTATTAACATCATTCAAATGCATTGACTTGTATTTTGTCTTCGTTATTTATTATGCAGCTTTCATATGCATACAAGGAGATTGAAAATGGTATGGCTTGAGTCAGGCATATATACCTCTATCCACTTGTGCTCTTTGGTCTTGTGTTGGAGATTGGTCCAAAGCAATGCATCATTTGATTTCTTTACCACTGCTTCCATGATTACTGACTGTGGATCTGGGTAAAATGAACTCCTTGACAACGGCAACTTTTTTTTCACTTATCAGGTTGTTGGCTGCTCTTCTGTAGTCTTTATACAATTGTAATCCGTACTGAAGCCTGCAGTCTTTGATTTTCGTCATGAAGTTCTCCTGATCCTCTTGGCTTCGGCGAGCACAGTTGTGTCAGTAGCATATATCAGAGTTTTAACGAGCTCTCCTC
>NW_022111373.1:29238632-29240528 GCF_000313985.2 Echinops telfairi
TCAGTTTTACTTCACCATTTCTTCCATTCCCTTTAGCTATTTTATGTGCAAGGGCAAGTTTCAGAGTCTCTTCTGATGTACACTTTTGTCTTTTCTTTCTTTCCTACCTTTTAAATCATCTTTTGCTTTTGTCATGCACAATGTTCTTGATATCAATCCGCACAGTTGTATCATTAGTGTTCAATGTATTAAATCTGTTCTTGAAATAATCTCTAACTTGAGGTGGTACATACCGATGGTCATATTTTGGTTGGAATTGATTGGTTTTAATTTCTTCACCTTTAACTGATCTTGCCTATGAACAATGATGGCCTGTTTCCCAGTCACCCCCTAGCCTTGTTTTGGTTGATGATTTTGAGCTTCTTCATCAGCTCTTCTCAGAGATATTGTATTGATTCCTGTGTAATTCATCTGGTAAGGTCTACTTGTATAGTTGTCAAGCAAACATGTCTTCAATGAAGAAGTTATTGGTCTTGTAAAATTTTATCATGGGAGCTCCAGTTTAGTTTTTGTTATCAAAGCCATATTTTCCAACTACCTAATCTGACTCTTTGTTGCCAAGTCTCACATTCTAATCATTTGTAATTATTGATGAAGCTTGATTGTATTCTATATCATTGGTAGAATTTTCCATTTCTTTATTACCAAGCTTTAGTGTTTGATCGATAAATTTGAATAATAATAGTAGTAATGGCACTCATTCCTGCTTGGTGGCCACCTTTCTCATGGCAACCAACATATTGCTCAGCTCCTCCCTCTTCCTCTTGGTGCGGATATGTGTCCCCACCCACTTCTTGATGAACTTAGCATCTGCTTGTCCTTGGAGAACTTGAGCAGCTCCAGGAATTGGCAGAATACCAATAGAAATGATTCAACATGCTGATGAAGCACTGGAAGCACTCACTCACCAATGCTAAGAAATCTGAAAGACAGCTACCTAGACAACTGACTGGAAGAGATCCATGTTTATATCGATTCTAAAGGAAGGTAACCCAACAGAAGGTAAAAATTATTGAACAATATCATGAACATCACATATATGTGAAATTTTGCTGAAGATAATTGAACAATAGTTGCAGTACATAGGCAAGAAGCTGCCAAACATTCAAGGTAGATTCAATAAAGGACATGGAATGAGGGATATCATAGCTGGTGTCAGGTGGTTCTTGGCTGAAGCAGTGACTACCAGAAAGATGTTTATGTGTGTTTTAGTAACTATGAAAAGACATATGACTATGTGGGCCATAAATTGTAGATAACAGTGAGAATGTTGGGATTCCAGAATATTTTATGTTGCTCACATGGGTTCTGTACATGGACCATGAAGCAGTTGTGTGAACAGAACTAGGGAATGCTGCATGGTTTAAAATCAGAAAAGGTGTGCATCAGGTTGTATCCTCTATCCATACTTATTCGTTCTGTTTGCTGAGCAAATAAACTGAGAAGCCAGACTATATGAAAAAAGATTAGAGGAAGGCTTATTAACAATCTGTAATATGTACATAACACAACCTTGCTTATTGAAAGTGAAGAGGACTCAAAGCATTTGCTCACGAAGATCAAGAATTGCAGCCTTCAGTATGGATTACAACTCAATGTAGATCAAACTCCTCACAACTGGACCAATCGGTAACATCATGCTAAAAGGAGAAAAGATTGAAGTTGTCAAGGTTTTCATCTTGCTTGGATGAACTATTAATATTCATGGAAACAGCAGCCAGGAAACCAAGCAACCAACCTATTGCACTGGGAAATCTCCTGCACAAGACCATTTAAAGTGTAGAAGAGCAAGGGGGCACTCACTCTCACTCTCTCACTCTGTCTCTCTCCCTCTCTCACTCACACTCTCACTCACTCACTCACTCTCTCACTCACACTCTCACTCACTCACTCACT
>NW_022111373.1:29241957-29243867 GCF_000313985.2 Echinops telfairi
CTTTTTGCTTGACCTATGTCATAGTTGATTTGCCTACTTACATAAGATAGGCATGGGATGCAAGCCCGAGGAGAATGCAGCAGGACCACTGGTCCCGGTTGCAGGGGTGGGGTGGGTATTTGGGAGGGAAGGGTGGCAGGGGAACTGTGTAGGGAGCCATAGACAAGGGAACAACTAGGGAATTAAAATCAACAAGGAGGATATAGAGATCCTGAGAGTGTCGGTGCATCAGCAAATTAGCTAAGAGGAAGTTCTGAGAGGCAGAAATAGGGGGAAAGTGATGGTGGGGCAGGAGGAAGGTAAAAGGAAACAGAGGAAGGACCTAGGAATCAAAGAAATAGATAGAGGTATAAGCATAGGTGTGTACATATGTAAATATATTAATCCACAAAAATAAAGGTATTGGCCTATGCACATATATTTATACAGCAATACACTGTGGTCGTAGATGGACTTCGGGCCTCAGCTCACACTATCCCTCAATACAAGAACATTTTGTTCTAACAAATTGGCATTCTGAGATGCTCACCCCCCTGACACAATTGCTGAAGACAAAATGGTGCATAAGCAAATGTGGTGAAGAATGCAGATGGTACCTGGATATTAAAGGATATAGCATCTGGAGTCTTAAAGGCTTGAAGTTAAACAAACAGCTACCCAGTAAAGAAGCAACAAGCCCACATGGAAGAAGCACACTGTTGGTGTGATCACGAGGAGTCATCAAGACCGGGTAATAGGCATCAGAAGACATATAACAAACAAACAAACAAACAGGCAAACAAACAAACAAAGATATTATTGGGAACGAGGGGCAGGGGCGGCAGAACAGAGACCCAAAGCCCATCTACAGACAATGGAAAAATCCCCCCACAGAGGGGCCACAGGGAAGGGATGAGTCAACCAGGGTGCAGTAAAGCATGGATGAAACACACTATATTCCTTCAGTCCAGTTGCTTGAGGCTTCCTCACCCGCCACTACCATGACTCAGTGCTGCTTCTCAATTCAGACTAGACTGGAACATGTACACAGGTATAGATAAGAGATGGAATCCAGGACAGAAATGGGAATAGCGATACCAGAAGGGTAGGGATAAAGGGGGCCGGGGGGAGAGGAAGGGAGTAAGGAGGAACCCATCACAATGATCAACACATAACCATACACCCCTCTCCAGGGGGAGGGACAGCAGAAAACATAGGGGAAGGGAGACAGCAGTCAGTGTAAGATATGAAAATAATAACAATTTATAATCTACAAAGGGGGTATAGGGATGGGGAGGGAAGGGGGAAAATGAGGAGCTGATACCAAGGGCTCAATTGAAAGAAAATGTCTAGAAATGAATAAAGGCAGCATATGTACAAACATGCCTGATGCAATGAATATATGGATTGTAACAAGAGTTGTGAGAGTCCCCAATAAAATGATCCTTTAAATAAAAAAAAAAAAAGAACAAATAAATCCCCAAAGGCACAAACAAATCTATTTTGGGAAAAGTATAGCCAAAATGCTTCTTGGAAGCAAGGATGACAGAACTGTGTCTTATGTACTTTGGATATACTGTCAGAAGAGTCATGCCCTGGCTAAGGACATCGTGTTCGGTAGAGAGGGAGCTAAACAGAGGAAGATTCTTAATCAGATGGATTGACGTGGTGGTTACAACCACGAGCTCAATCCTAACAACAGCTGTGAAGCTGCTGTAGGATTAGGTGGTATTTCGTTCTGTTGTATATAGAGTTGCTACAAGTTGGAACTGATTGCACATCCCATAGGAACAAACAACAAGTGTCAATTTGATCCCATATTGATAGATGTTAAAATAGGTCAATAAATATTCTTTACTAGTTATGCTAAACAAATCACTGTTTGATTTTAAGGGAACTTTAGGGCATATATTTGGTTTATGATTTAAAAG
>NW_022111373.1:29247833-29248980 GCF_000313985.2 Echinops telfairi
CATCTGCTACCTTAATACTAAAACTATGCATATATGCACATCAATCTATTTCCACATCCTCATATATAAATATATTTGCATATGTACATGCCTTTTTTTAGACCTCTATAAATGCCTGAGGCTTTCTTCATCCAGGAGGGTGTCTTTGGTTCCTCCAATGTCCCTCCTAGGCTCAGGGTTCTCCACCTTCTCATTACCACACCATCTAGTGAGATTCCAGTTCACATAACTGAGTATTAGATAATGTACTTTCTCCTAGTGCGTCTTATTTACTTCGTATGTTTCTTTTGTATTTTTTAGGACCTGGTTTACTTGCTGATGGATTACAGGGTTTAGAATAACTTTTAGAGTGAAATTAATTGCTGATATATGAAATTCCATCGGAAAGATTTGATCTTCTGTTTTGTAAAACTCCTGGCAGGATAAAACTGAAGGGTTAAGAAACTTCTTGTGAGTTTCAGATACACGGGCATGTAAGGGAGTGGAGAGGCTGCCTGTGCTGCTGAAGAGTCATAGAGAGGCCTGTACAAGGATGAACGTTGGACTTGACAGGAGCCAAAGTAACAGCAGTGAGAATCCAAAGATTTATAAGATCAGTCTGCACAGAGGAGTGTGAGAAACACGAAGGGCCGTTGTTTGTGTCTAATGTGTTTCCCTTCACAGTGAATGAGCCAAGGGAATATGTGATTTAAAAGCTTCCCTTCTGTTCTCCAGCTTTTGTGACACCCCAGCAAATGCAAAGCATTGTACATGCGCGAGTTTCTTAGTCAAACAGGAAGAACTTGGGAAGCAATGACAAATACTCCACAGTACCTCCTTGGCATTTGAGATGGTTTTCTGAGAGAGAACACAAGCTTCTACTTTGTGGATTCTCAGAAGACATCTGTGGGAGGACCTTTGCCGAGCAAATATGCACACTTTCATCATGCCCACAGTGCAAGTGTCATGAGACCTCATAAAATCTGGAACAAACTGAAAACACTTAAGGGAGAGTTAGAGAAGTCTCAAGAAAAACCATGACCACCTACATCTTGTCCAGAATGCCTACTGAAGTTTACAATCATGGGATGTTATTTCCAAGAAATCAGAGTGAATGAATACAGCAGAGGGAAACTCAAGAGAAGTAGCAGGCGGCAGTTGGGGGCGG
>NW_022111373.1:29249080-29250977 GCF_000313985.2 Echinops telfairi
AAGCAAAAACAGTATTACATTTCTGAGGGAGTAAGAAGTAACTTTTGGAAATTGCTCATGTGGAAAATGACAGCTTTGGTCTTTAGGAGAAAAAAATAAGACAACCCAAAAGATGTCAATCTTTAAACAGCTGCAGAAACCTGGATATGGCTTTATTGAGCATATCACCACCCCCAAATGAAATCATAGCCTCATGTCTTTACAGCTAAAGAACCATGGCTACTTATCTTCTTGGCAGATATATTTAGATTTTTGTTCAGTACATGCTTGATGAAGTAATACTTGCCAACTTAATTCAAGTTGGCTTAGATAAGAACTTAGTCATGTGGATCTCAAACGGCGTGAACCTGATGAATAATAAATTTCAGAGTTAAAAAAATACAATGTAAGAAATGTAGAAGAGAAGGCATCCTTTTGACATGATTTCTCTCCTTTTGGAGTAGTGTCTGTTTGCTGTACCCTTTCCAAGGAGGTAGAATGGCTGCCAGGTTGGAAGTGATGCCTGGGGAACAATGATTATTTGTGAGCTAGTCTTGCCCTTTGTATACTTGCACATGTCGGAATAGCCAAGTTTGTGTTTTTGTCTCCTGAGTTCTGGGACTGCCTTCATTTGACCTCTTTTCTACATTGTCAAGTGCAATGTGTTTGTAGAACAGGATCCTGCCAAGATTCCATTTCTGGTAAACTTCCCCCAACTTCCAATGGTCCTTTCTTTCCTCGGGGCAAAATAAGGTCTTAGTGCCTGAGCTAACCAGCTGGGGTCAGACCATACAATGATCGATCTCTCTTCAGCCATTTACTTTAGCCATGCTTGTTCATCTCAGGCAATGTGTAGAAGAAATAAGGTCAATGAGACAAGCAGCTCACACTCTAGAGGAGCCGGGAGACCAGTTACAGAATGGGCAAACGCACACTGTGTTTGAGTAACGTAGAGGGTGCGATGTGGACATAGCGGAGAACTGCCTCACTCGGGCAGGAAAAGCATAAACAGGGTTGGGGTTTGTTCCTGGAGGGCGCAATACACTTGGAAGAGTGGAAAAGGGAATTGCTTGCATTCAGTCATCAAACATTTATTGGGTATCTATGAAATATCTGGCATTTGGTTACTGAGAAAATAGAAATGAACAAGACAGGGATAGCAAAAAGAAAGGGAGGTGGGTGTTGAATTCGGAAATGAACCTATTCTTGCTTTGACACACCTATTCCTGCATATACTGGCGTGGTTGAAAGGTGAGAAGTAAACTTGACATTCAAAGATAGCCATTCCCCCACCACCCTCCCCAATTCCAAATGGTCTCTTGAAGGTAAACTCAATATTTTGGGGTAAATTGGGAATCTTTGAGAGCTTTTATCCTCTCCCTTCTCACTTATTTTTCTCACCATGAAGCTAGTCTCTTGCATTGGGAGAGTTGAGTTTAATCTAGGACAGCGGTTCTCAATCTGTGGGTCGTGACCCCTTTGGGGGTTGAACGCTCCTTTCACAGGGGCCGCCTGATTCATAACAGAAGCAAAATTATAGTTATGAAGTAGCAACGAAAATAATTTTATGGTTGGGGGATCACCACAACATGAGGAACTGTTTTAAAGGGTCATGGCATTAGGAAGGTTGAGAACCACGGGTCTGGGTGATGGTCTTTTCTCTTGGTTCCTACTGAACTCAGCTTGTCTGAGCTAGTTTCTGGGAATTGATTTCTGTCATTGCTTCAGCCGGTGTAAGTAGTTTTTGGCACAGGTGGTGATGATGGTAGTGGTGAATGAGGAGCTCACCGTTCTCCTCTTGCTGAATAGGCAGCACCTCAGCTCGCAATGAGTCTGTTGATCCTGTGAGGTGGTTTGTCAACTCCTCTGCATCATGGCTTGATTGGTCTTCCCTGCATCTTTTGTTGTATGGACCTTT
>NW_022111373.1:29251452-29253985 GCF_000313985.2 Echinops telfairi
CTCAAGACTTGAAGGACTGCCAGTGTCTCACAACTCTCTAACACGTTTGAATTGTACTGAGCCATTTGTACTGCTTTATAATTTAACTGTTTATTTCTTGTGTTATATATTTATCTAAAAATATATTTATAAAATTATTAGCAATTTGGTTTTGTCTCTCTAGAGGACCCTGTCTAGCACACTTACCTTCTCCTTTGCTTTCTAGAGGTATTCAGGAACTGACAGGTTGCTTTCCTTTCATGTGAAAGCCAAGGGAGTCTGAGGGAACCATTTTCCTTTTAACTCTGTTGCACTACCTTCCCATGGCTCTCAGTGGTAAATGGGACTTGTACTCCTTTTGATTTGGGCTTCCTCATCAACTTATGTGATAATTTGTATTTTCTCAAACTATTCTCACTGGTGTGTAAGTTGGCTGTGGGTGTTGGAATTTGTGGTCCCAGGAAGCATCTTATCCCAGAGTTGGCTTTCTAATCAGGCTCTAAAGAGTCCTAATATTGCTGTGGGTTCTATATTGGGCTGATAATCTCAAGGTTGATGGTCCAAATCCATATTGTGCTCCAAGGGAGAAAGATGAGTTTGTCTGACTCTAAAGAATTACAATCTTGGAATCCCATATCCCCTGCCATCAAATCAGCAGGGCTTCATAATGACTCTCTGGGACAGGGTAGAACAGCACCAATGGGGTTCCCATGACTTTTAATCTATATGGGAACAGATGGCCTCATTGTCCTCCGGTGGATTGACTAGTAGGTTTGAACCATTGACCGTGCGGTTAGCAACTCAGTGTGTGTAACCCATTATATCACCTTGTAAACTCATATAGGAAACCCATATGTAGGAATTGATTTTATGCCAATGGGTAGTCTGAATCATACCTCCAACTGATTTTTTCTTTCTTTCGTGACCAGTAGTCAGAATAGACTTGATAGTAGTGGGTTTGGTTTCTATGGAGACATATAAAAAGGAGCCCTGCTTCCACAGTGGTTAGAACTCAGCTAGCAGCTGACAGGTTAGCAGTGCCAAACCACCAACTGCTCTGCTGGTGCATGAGCTGACAGTCCAAAGCTTACAACTTTGGAAGCTCTACGGTCCAGTTCTACTTTGTCCTAAAGGGTCACTATGAATCAGCATAGACTTAATGTCAAAGGATTTTTAAAAAATCTTCAAGGATAATTCCTGGTATCGATAAGAGCAGTTAAGATAATATAAGAAGTCACACGATGGAGCATGACTTACTGTGGAGCAGTGGGGGCAGGAGTGGGGATTTCCTTTTGTAGGCTTGTCTGAGAAGGTGCTATTTCAATGATGAAATGAAAGGTAAGAAAAAAAACAGCTGTGCAGAATTATGAGGGGAATAAAATTACTGATGGAGGCAAGATTTAAGAATAAATAAGGTTTCATTGGACAACATCTCTAAATAGGAATCTATAGTTGGCTCCATAAATACTGTCAGAGATCTTCCTTGTGGAGCCAGAATTAAGTAGACTAATTGTATAAACAATTTTATGAAGGTGGCAATACATTGATTTAATGGCTGGACATAAAATTAAGCATAAATTGAGGGCTAACCAGCTTTTAGGATAACAATAACAGTAATGATCATCACAATTCTGAGTACATGTTGCTTGAAAGGTAATACAAATGTGATGAGGGAAAATAAGTGAGCAAATTAGCACTTCCATCAAGGAGTTAACAGTTGTAATGTACGGTAAAACAAGTAGATAAATGACAAATCCAGAGGTTTTTTCATCTCTTAGGGGAACAAGTAACAGATCAAGGTCCCAGGTAGAGCCCTGATACCCTGGCAGAATTGCTGCCCATAGAACTGTAGGGCAAGATCAAAACACAGTGCTGGTAGACTTGGGCCAGCCCATTTGCTTACCTCATTCAGGCCCTGTGCCTGCCTTCATGGGGGCCTCTGAGGCTACAGGGGAACTTGTCTGGGTACCAGGAGGCCTGAGAAGAGATTTGACAACCTGCTTTGGAGATCAGAGCAGAGCATGAATCTATTCAGTTAAGAATCAATGCATTTTGGTGTTGGTGAAGAATACCCAACAGCAACCTTATTGAATGCTATGAGTCAGAATCCACTTGATGGCGGTAGATTTTTTTAGGCTTTGGACAGAAGAATGTATAAATCTGCCTTGGAAGAAGTGCAGCCTGTGCTTCTTAGAAACAAGGATGGCACAACTTCTTATCACATAATTTGAACATGTTATCAGAAGGCATCAGTCCTTCGTAAAGGACATGATGCTTGATAAATGAGAAGGCGAGTGAAAAAGAGGAAGATCCTTAATGACACAGTCCCTACCACACTGGGTTCAATGAGACCAACAATTGTGAGGATGGCATGGGATTGGGCAGTGTTCTGTTCTATTGCACATGGACCCATTGTGAGTTAGCGTGACCTTGATGGCATTTAACATCAAAATATTAAAAATACTCCCCCCAACTACCAGGACCCCAATTCTGCCTTGCAGACCTGGCTAGACCAGATGATGCACAGCGGTACAGATGGGAATTGGAAACGCAG
>NW_022111373.1:29254119-29274433 GCF_000313985.2 Echinops telfairi
GGGATGGGCAACAGAGGGGTAGGTGAAGGGAGACGCCGGGCAGTGTAATATAAGATGTAATAATAATTTATAAATTATCAAGGGTGCATGGGGGCGGGGAGAGGAAAGGAGGGGGAGGGGGGGAAAGGAAAAATGAGCTGATTCCAGGAACCCAAGAGGCAAGAGAATTTTGGGAATGATGAGGGCAACAAATGTGTAGATATGCTTTAGACAATTGATCTATGTATTGTGATGAATTTTATGAGCCCCAATAAATTGATTTAAAAAATATAAAAAATACATAAAATATATGTGAATAATTATTTTATACTTATGACATGTTGGAATATCATGTTGTATATATAATATTCAATATAAACATGTTAGGTACCATGGAGTTAGCTCCCACCCATAGTGATCCTATGCACAGCAGAGTGAAACCCTGCAGTCCTCACAATTGTTCCCAAGGCTGAGCCCATTGTGGCAGCCACTGTGTCAATCCATCTTCTCAAGGACCTTCCTCTTTTATGGCACGCCTCCACTTACCAAATCTAATGTCCTTCTCCAGGGACTTGTCTCTTCTGACAATATGTCCAGAGTATATAAGACGAAGTCTTGCTATCCTTGCCTCCCAGGAGCACTACGGCCTTACTTCTTCCAATATGGATCAGTTTGTCCTTTTCGTAGTCAATGGTACTTTCAATATTCTCCAGCACTACAATTCAAATGCATCTATTCCTTATTCATTGTCCAAATTTCACATGCATGTATATGATGCAATGGAGAATACCATGGCTTGAGTCAGGCACACTTTGAGTCCTCAAAGTAACATCTTTGTTCTTCAGTACTTGAAAGAGTTCTTGTGCAGCAGATTTACCTAATGCAACATGTCTTTTGATCTCTTGACTGTTGCTTCCATGAGCAATGATTGTAGATCAAGTAAGACAAAATCCTCGACAACTTCAACCTTTTCTTCATTTGTCAGGATGTTACCTACTGGTCTGGTTGTTAGGATTTGGGTCTTCATTATATTGAGTTGTAACCAATGCTGAAGGCTTCATTCAATCTGTGATCTTTATCAGCAAGTGTTTAAGTCCTCTTCACTTTCAGCAGGCAAGGTTGTGTCATCTGCATACCAAAGATTGTTAATAAGTCTTCCTCTAGTCCTGATGCTGAACTCTTCTTCATATAACCAGCTTCTCTGCTGATTTGCTCAGCATCATATAATCAGCTTCCCTGCTTATTTGTTCATCATATAGATTAAATGAATATGGTGAGAGGATACAACCCTGGTAGACACCTTTCATGATTTTTAAACCATGCAGTATTCTTTTGTTCTGTTCCCACAACTACCTCTTGATTTATGTACAAGTTCTAAACAAGCAAAATGAAGTGTTCTGGAATTTCCATTTGTGATAGTTCAGGTTTATTGTGCCAATCTGGCTGATAAACACATGTGGGATTAATTGAAGGTTGGAGACATAAATGGCGCTGTGAGCTTCATCTTTCTTGTTTTCTGGTCTCTTGTTCTCTGATGGTCAGACCTTAGCTAGTTCTTTGCCTCAGCTGGTAAGGCTCACTTCCTGTGAGACATCCCTGAGGAGAAGCCACATGGACCTATCCTGATGCAGCCCTGGGTGCTGGAGAAGCCGCATGGAGATCCCCACCAGCGCTGAGATACTTACACGCTCACTGATTCGGCTTTCCTCCTGCATTTGGTGTTATTGCACGTGTTTTGGGAGTTTGAGGAGGACCTTGTAAATTGGTGTTGGACATATGGGCTAATGTCAGACTTATGGGCTTGGACTGGACTGGGTTGGAATGTTTTCTTAATGTACACTTACCTTTTATAAAAACTCTCTTATATAGTTTGTACTATAGTAATGTACACTTACCTTTTATATAAAACTCTCTTATATACATATGAGTTTCTGTGGATTTGTTTCTCTAGTCTACCTAGACTGACACACCATTCTTTCCAAGGTTATCCACAGTTTATTAGGGCCCACACAGTCCAAGGTCTTTGCATAGTCAATGCAACACAAGTAGAGATCTTTATGGTATTCTCTACTTTGACCCAAGATACATCTGACATCAGCAATGAAAGCCCTCCTTCCACAGCTTCATCTGAATCTGGCCTGAACTTCTGGCAGCGCTCTGTCTATGTACTGTTGTTGTAACTGTCGGATGGTTTTCAGAAAAATTTTGCTTACATGTGATATCAGTGAAATTGTTCTATAGTTTGCGAATTTTGTGGGGGCACCTTTCTTTGGAATGGGCACAAATATGGATCTCTTCCAATCAGTTGGCCAAGTAGCTGTCTTCCAAATTTCCTTGCATAAGCAAGTGAGGGTTTCCAGTGGTTCTTCAGCTGTCTGAAACATTTCAGTGGGTATTCCATCAATTCCTAGGGCCTTGTTTTTGGCTAATGCTTTCAGTGCAGCTTGCACTTTCTTCAGCACCATTGGTTCTTGCTTATATGTTATCTCCTGGAATGGTGGACTATCGACTAGTTAATTTTGGTACAGTGACTCTGTATTGTCTCTATCTTCTCTTGATACTTCTGGCATCATTCAAAATTTTGGCTCTAGAATCTTTCAAAATTGCAATTCAAGGCTTGAATTTTTTTCTTGAGTTCTTTCAGTTGCAGACATGCTGAGCATGTTCTTCCCTTTTGGTTTTCTAATTCTAGGTCCTTGAGCATTTTGTTATATTTGGATTTGTCTTCTTGAGCTGCCCTTAGACAATTTCTATTCAGCTCCTTGTCTTCATCATGTCTTCCGTTTGCCATAGCTACTCTACAATGTAGAGCAAGTTTCAGAGTCTCTTCTGACATGCACTTTGATCTTTATCTTTTTAATGACCCTTTGCTTTCTTCATGAATGATGGTCTTCAAGTCCTCCCGCGGCTCATCAGGTCCTCTGTCATCAGTGTTCAATGCATCAAATCTGTTCTTGAGAGGTTCTCGACATTCAGGTGGGACAGCGGCAAGGTCATATTTTGATTCTTGTGGATTTGTTTTAATTTTTTTCAGCTTTATCCTGAACTTACATCTGAGCAAAGGATGGTCTGTTCCCCAGGTGGCCTCAGTCTGGTTTTAGCTGCTGCTATTGAGCTTCTCCATCATTTCTTCCCACAGATTTATGTGTATTTTTGTGATTTCTGTGTATTCCATATTGGGTAGTCCATGTGTGTAGTTGTTGTTTGTGTTGTTGAGAAAGGGTATTTTCTATGAACAGTCATTGGTTTTGCAAGATTTTATCATGTGATCTCCAGCTTCATTTCTATCACCAAGTCCATATTTTCCAATTACTGTTCCTCTTTGTTTCCAACTTTTGCATGTCAAGCACCAAAAACTATTAATGCATATTAATTGCATTTGACATGAGTGTAGAAACTTAGGTATCATAATAAGTTTGGCCCATGCATTAGGAAGTATTTTTAAAAATAAATATTATAAAAGCTAGGGAGGGACACCATTAAAAAAGGGGAAACAGAATGAGTAGGTACATAGAAAGTGAGTGAATAGTTTCAATGAAGAGCAAAATTTGCACCGCTCAACCAATTTAAGCTTTGTTCTTATGTTTTGGCACAGGGATGTAAAAATATTTTACATACATATATACTCACAATGGAACTGTCTGAGGGCCCTGATTATGTTGGTCAACCTCCCATTCATCTCTATTAGGGGCCCTGGATCAATCCTTGGAATCTAGGCCCCATGGAATACAAGCATACAGCTATGACTCAGGGATTGTGGTATAGAAACTCTTTAGTGCCAGCGTTAGGATTTTAGACATAATTCAAGAAATTAAAGGTATAGAGAATATTTGAGTAGGTAAACTCACAAAGTATGTTAAGTGTCGGTTATGCCCTAGGGCATCTACTATTGCTTTTGAAAAATTAAAACTCAACCTCACCTCCCATCAAGCCAATTCTCGCTCATATTGACCTGGAGAACTGCTCTGTTTGGGTTTCCATGGCAGTCAAATCTTTACTGGGACAGAAATCCTCATCTTTCTTCCCTCGAGCTGGTAGCGAATTTGAACTGCTGACCTTGTATTAGTAGCTCACCCCATAATTCACTATGTCACCAGAGCTCCTTACTAAAACTAATTCTGTAGGATACAAAATATAACAGAATAAGCAGTGTTCTGTAATGGACAATGGGTATATTGTTTAAGGTGGTGCAAATGTTAAGCATTCAGCAATTAACCAAAAACCTGACTGATCAAATCCAACCAAAGGCAGCTGCTCAGAAAAAGGCCCTGATGATCTAAGTTTTCAAGGTCATCACCACTGAAAACCCTATGAAGCATAATTTCACTTTGATACACACAGGGCCACTATGAGACAGTTTACTTGATTACTATCAAGTAACTGGTTTTGCTTTTGTTTTTTATTTATAATATAACCTTTAAAAAAGAAATAATTTAAAAAACAATCCATACATCCATTGTATCAAGCACATTTTTACCTATGTTGCCATTATCCTTTTCAAAACATTTTCTTTTTACTTGAGCCCTTGGTATCAGTTCCTCTTTTTTTTCCCTCCCTCCCCACCTTCCCACCTTCATGAACCCTTGATAAATTATAAATTATTATTTTCATATCTTACACTTTCTGTGTCTCCCTTCAAGCATGTTTCTATTGCTTGTCACCTTGGGGTGTTGGTAGTGGTTATACATTGATCATTGCAATCAGATCCCTCTGTCTCCCTGCACCTTCCCCCTACTCTCATGGTATTGCTACTCCATTACTGTGCCTGAGGTGTTGATCTGTTCTGGATTCTGTGTGTTGAGAGATTTTATCTGTACCAGTGTACATGCTCTGGTCTAGCTGGATCCGTTGGGGGCGGGGGGCAACAAACCCAGAGACAAGGGAACAACTGTGATCTAAAACCTGATGGGGTTTGATCAAGTGCAATGTAGTCAGAGGAAGTACTGAAAGTTGAGTGAAGGTCAAACATAATAGTGGGACAGGAGTAAAGTAAAAGGAAATAGAAGAAAAAACTAGGAGGCAAAAGACATTTATAGAGCTATAAATGCAGGCACATACATATGTAAATATATTTATATATAATGATAAGGGCATAGGTCTATGTACATATATTTATGTTAAGTATTAAGGTAGCAGATGGACACAGAATTAAGTATTCACTCAACACAAGAACAGTTTGTTCTAATAACCTATGATGCTCACCTTCCCAACATGATTGCTGAAGACAAAATGTGTGTACAAGCAAATGTGGTGAAGAAAACACACAGTGCCCAGCTATTAAACGAATAGCATTCTGGGGTCTTAAAGGCTTGAAGACAGCCAAGCGCCCTAGAGCTGGGAAGCAACAAAGCCCACATGGAAGAAGCACACCAGCCCATGTTATCATGAGATGTTAACAGGATTAGGTATCAGGCATCAAAAGACCCCAGATAAACAATCATATCGATGCAAACGAGGGGGACAAGGGACAGAGTGGAGAAACAAAGCTCATCTGTAGACAGTTGGACATCCCCTCACAGAAGGGTCACAAGGAAGGGGCAAGTCTTCCAGGGTGCAGTATAGTACCAACAAAACATACAACATTCCTCTAGTTCAATGGTTCTCAACCTTCCTAATGCTGTGACCCTTTAAAACAGTTCCTCATGTTGTGGTGATTCCCCCAACCATCAAATTATTTTCGTTGCTACTTCATGACTGTAATTTTGCTACTGTTATGAATTGGGCAACGCCTGTGAAGGGGTCGTTCAACCCCCAAAGTGATCACGACTCACATCTTGAGAACCACTGCTCTAGTTCTTTAATGCTTCCTCCTCACCACTATCATTACCCCAGTTCTACCTTACAAATAATATAGCTTTTTTCCTGAGACTCTTTTCCTGGTGGACTACTTTGTGCTACACATTCCAGTGCCCCTTTTTTTATTGCATTTCTCAAATGGCAAGTCTGTGCTGAGTTACCAGGAATTCTTCCACTATCCTTGCATGTTTTCTCAGCTTTGCCTAAAATTTATACCCCAGATAAAATTTGGGTAAGAGCACAAGGACCACAATATTTACCAATTCTACCACATATTTCTCTCTTAGCCACACTGTCTTGCTTTAGTCTAGTGGAATCCATCTTCTGTCTGGATGTTTAAAGTCTGATAGATTCATAATGCGGGTCAAAGACTTAGCGATCATTTCGGGGTCACAGAAATGATAGCAAAGAAGGGCGTATGGAGGGTGGAACTGGCCAGGTGAGGGCACTGAGTTGAGAGGGTCTTTGTACTAGTCCTCCCCAACTTTGTCTTTTGGTGTTGGGTTATTATTTCAGACCCAGGCCACACGTTTGACGTCAGTTAGATAAGCTCTTGAATTCCGTTGAAGAGGATGCCAGCAAAAGAGACCTTGATCTTTTCTGCTGTTACAGCAGGAGGAGGATAGAAACTCATGACCAGAGTCAGTAACCTTTCCAGCACAGCAGAGTTCACTCTGGCCCTTTTGACGCCTGTGTCCGCTGCTTTCCCCTTTGCTGCAGTCACAGGACTAGCATCATTGAACACATGCCACTCAGCACAGAGAACTAACCTCTCGGTCCCATTCTCTGAAAGGAAGTCATTTTGCAGAGCCCAGGCAGGGTACTTTCCTTCACCCTCCTTTAGTTGAAATGCCACTGCCCTGCTTAGCCATTCTCATAAGGCAAGCACAATTCTCTTAAGATTTAGAGATAGAGATGTTGGAGTAGTTTTGTGAGAGTCTTTCACAAGAGAAAAGCGTTAGCAATGTGTAAAGGATATATAAGCTTTTGCTTTCTCTTCTGATGTTTTGAGGTTCTCTTCATTGTCTGCTAATGTCTGCACACACGGAACTGATGGGTTTGATAATATATATAAACTTTCAGTTGGATAAATATTATTTATCTAAAGTTGTCAATTAAATCAGAGTCTGGCTTTCTTTTAAGTCAAGGTTTGATAAACCTTATTTATTTATGGAATATTTGTAAGTCATTCAAGAATTTTCATTGACCTATATATAGTCTAATTTACTTAATATTTTAAAAATTGACTTAAAGTAGACCAAAAAAAACACATGTCAGTAACAGCTTGAAATTACTGGTACTTGTTTGTTACACATTAAATTAAATATATAACTATTAAAATGTGTGTATGACCTAAAGGACTTTGTTTAGGTCAATTGACATAACCTAGTCCAGGAAGACAATGTTCTATATTCTTCGGTGAATAGCAACTGGGGTCTTAAAAACTCACGACTGGCCATCTAAGATGCCACCATTGGTCTCTCCTTATCTCAAAAAAGAACAAAGAAAATTGAAAATGCATGGTAACAGTTCATTGGATGGAATAATGGGCCAAGTAAACATCAGTGTTCATGACCCTAGGGCCAAAAGTACCAGATTGTGCTCGTCTACAACTACCCCCTATTATGTCTGCAGCTATTAGAAAGTCCTGGATAGAGTGGGAGAAAAATGTACAATAAAACTCCAAATCACAATAAAGACCAGGCTTACTGGTCAAAGAGAGATTAGTGGAACCTCTGAGACTATGACCCCTACTTGCCCTTTAGGTCTGTAAATGGCTCAATTTTCAGCCAAATAGACAAGTCTGTAAGGGGAACAATAGTCCTAGTGAGGTATGTGCACCTTAACTAGTTGGGGTCAAAAGGGTAGTAGCATTTATCCAAAGACAAAGTTCAGCAGGGTTATGACAGAAGGAGAAAGGAAATAGGAAATATAGGCTTTAAGTACAATATATGATATTACATTGAGCATTGCAATAATGATGTGAAACAAAATGATTATGAATTATTGAATGGAAAACTGATCTGCTCTGAAAACCTTTCCCAATGCACATTAAAAATAAGAGACTTTGCTTCTAGAGAAACACACACTAGACTTATCTTCTTCATTTGTTCACTTATAAGTCCTCATTGTCAAAAAAGAGTCTCTGACTAAACTGAAAATCAAGGCTTATCACCCCCACTATCCCCATCAACCTTAGTGATTACACCATCCTCCTAACCAGTTGTTCAAGCTGGAAACCCAAGGATCATCTTTGATTCCCTTACGCCATATCTAACCAGTCACCAGTCCTATTAATTGTATCTCCTAAAATTTAGCCCTTTGACTTGACTTTATCCTAGTCTGATATATTATTCTTAATTTACAGTGTTGATTTTAGGCAACTTTAACCCATGCCCATTTTCCACAATGTTTCTTTTTTTTCTGTTTATTAGGAGCGCATACAACTCTTATCACAATCCATACATACATCAATTGTGTAAAGCGCATTTGTACATTCATTGCCCTCATCATTCTCAAAACATTCCCTCTCCACTTAAGCCCCCGGCATTAGGTCCTCATTTTTCCCCTCCCTCATGAGCCCTTGATAATTTATAAATTATTATTTTGTAATATTTTGCCCTGTCCGATGTCTCCCCCCACTCACTTTTTGGTTGTCTATCCCCCAGGGAGGAGGGCATATACAGTTCCTTTTAATCGGTTCCCTCTTTCCTACCCACTCTCCCTCTACCCTCCCAGTATCGCCACTCACACCACTGGTCCTGTAGGGATCATCCACCCTGGATTCCCTGTATTTCCAGTTCCTATCTGTACCAGTGTACATCCTCTGGTCTAGCCAGACTTGCAAGTTAGAATTCGTGTCATGATAGTGGGAGTGGGGAGGAAACATTTAGGAGCTAGAGAAAAGTTGTATTTTTCATCGTTGCTACATCGCACCTTGACTGGCTCATCTCCTCTCCGAAACCCCTCTGCAAGGGGATCTCCAGTGGCCTACTAATGGGCTTTGGGTCTCCACTCCGCACTCCCTACATCATTCACTACGGTAAGACTTTTTGTTCTGATGATGCCTTATACCTGATCCCTTCGACACCTCGTGATTGCATAGGCTGGTGTGATTCTTCCATGTGGGCTTTGCTGTTTCTGAATGTTTCAGTCACATTTTCCAACTAACTAATTAATGTAGCCAGAATGAGAATTTCAGAGAACAAACTCTTTGAAAAGACCCTCCTGCCTAATTTCACACTGTACTCTCCTTCAATCCCCTTTGGATTTCACACTCTATCCTGCCATGTTTTTTCAAACTCTTTCTTCCCTCTATGTAGTCTTTAGCTCAGTGACTCCCTATACATCTTTAAGTCAGTTAATTAGTACCCCTCCAGGGTTATTTCTAAAAAATTAATCGCTAGGTTTAACTCACTCATCTTCAGTTCTCATACCATGTAACAACTCTACATGATACCATTTACCAAAGTTACCATTTTACATTGATTCATGGGAGTATTTGATTAAATCTTAATTCCTTCATTAGACTGGACAGCAGAATGTGTTTGTTTTCATCTCTTTTATGTTTAATCAGTTCCTCTCATGGTTCCCAGCACATAAAATGGCCTCAGTAAACATTTTTCAAAACTAAATGAATTGTAATGGATTGTAAAGATAGAGCCTGAGAAAGAGACATAGGTTTCAGGACTTGCCAAAAGAAGAAATTCCGTGAGAACCAAGATTTTAAGTTTTCCCTAAGAACTGGTTACATCATTAAGAAGCCAGTCAGCAGGCTTCTCTCAGCAACTCTCTAAAGAGTGATTGAAACGGCATCAAATATTGAGTTTTGACAGATGTTTCAAGGAAAAGAAGAAGGAAAACTGAAATGAAAAGACAGATATTGATCATTAAGATCCATGTTGAGAAACTGGAGAAATCCTGCAGGAGAGTTGAAAAAGTGGTTGGAGGTAGAGCCTGGAAATAAGCGCTAAGATGTTAGGTTTATTTCATCTGAGCCATCAATGACGGAGGTGTCATGGAGCAAACACCTCTAATGTCCTCCTCTGAGACCCGAGCAAGAGAAAGCAGAATGAAAATGTGCCTAGAGGACTCTGTTTGATAGAGGAACATCTTTCTGTCTGCATGGATGATTAAACCTTAGAAGAGGCTAAACGGAGGGATGATGAATCTTACTCAGAGATCCTTTAGGAGCAGAAGAAACAACCATTTATCTGGGATAATGGCAAGTTATAAACTCGCCTGCCCTGTAGGTCCTTTTTGCTTTTGGAATATGTAGTTTTCTCACCTAGGAATTCTTTCCCCACCTTTTTGCCCAGATATACTCAGCCAGAGAGGAAATAGCTCTCCAAAAATATACTCTACTTACGGCAAGTCTCAGAGACATACCAAAGCCAGCACCTCTACTACAAGAGGCTGTTGTTTACAGGCTTGATTCTCCCCTTCTCAGTTTCACCCTTCTCTTATTTCATCTGAATTTGTTTGGAACTTCTCTGGAATCTCTGCTGTTCTTGATTGATGCTGCCTACCCAAGACACTGGAATCCCAAACATCCATTTAATCCTTAGACCTCTAACATCTACTCTTCTGGCTTCATCTCTCTGCTATCTTAGATTTTGGTTTGTCTATTGGTGTTTTCCCACTAACACAGTGGTTCTCCACCTTCCTAATGCTGTGGCCCTTGAATACAGTTCCTCATGTGGTGGTGACCCCCCCAACCATAAAATTGTCCTTGCTACTTCATAACTGTAATTTTGCTACTGTTATGAATCAGGCGACCCCTGTGAAAGGGTTGTTCAACCCCCAAAGGGGTCACGACCCACAGGTTGAGAACTGCTGCCTAGTATTTTACTATGCTCAACTGCTTCCATCTTATCAAGGAAATGATATCCTTTTACTATCAATGCCCCAGCTAGTTGCCATTTTATCTCTCTCTTCTTTTTTAGGGAAAACCCTTTAAAGATTTGTCTACATCTGCCAACCCCACTTCTCTAGCTATTTCTTAATCTACTGCATCCTGATGCCACCCCTCCCCTCTGCTCTGAAGTACTTCCTAATACTACAAAGGGCATCCTTGTTGCTGCGGTTAAAAGTGTACTTTTACTTCCTTATCTTACCACACCTCTTAAGAGCAAACAGCAGTTGACTTCACTCTTATTCTTTAACCAAGGACCCCTCCCTTGTACTTTGTCTTCTAATTTTCCTCCTTTCTCTTGGTCTCTTCTCAGATTTCCTTCCTCTGCCCATCACTTCAACATTGGTACTCCTTGGCTACTGCCCTAGATCCCTGTATTTTCTTGTCCTATATATTCTATTGGTCACTTGTAATTTGACCTCTGATTTCAAAGGACACTGAAATTTCAGATATCTTTCTGAGTCCTTTGTTATAACTCCTCCCTTACCTCTTGCCATCCCAACTTCACAATTACTTTCTCTTCCTCCAAACCAAACCAAACCAAACCAAACCAAACCAGTTGCCATGAAGTCAGTTCCAATGGACTCAGCAGAAGTTTGCCCTGTAGGGCTTTCAGGGGCTGGATCTTTTGGAAGTATATCACTACACTTCTTTCTGAAGTGCCTCTGGGTAGAATCAGATGGCCGACTTCTTTAGTTAGTAGTCAGGCATGAAATCATTGGCATCACCCAGGGACTCCTCATTTATGTTACTTCTTGATTACTTTGCAATCGCATTTCCCTGTGCTTGGAATTCCTGTCTCCCTTTGTTCTATTCACTTCTTCCTATTCTTAAATTCTCATCTTAAAGGTCACTTTTTACAGGAAGGTAATTAGGAGCTCTTTTAATGTGCTCTCACTGCACAGGTATGAGCCACATATGTGTCCAGGGGGTGGGGCAGAGGAGCTTGCTAAGAGGGGCAGTCGGTGGTGAGACTGGGGTCAAATTTGGACACTGGCAGTCTTGGCTCAACTTCTACAGCTGTTGGAGTGCTTTGTAACCTTTGCACCTCAGGTGTTGCAGCTCCCATACTGGCTGCTCATACACACCCTGCTGGCGACCCCTCCAATCATTTTGTTTTTTAGGCTTCTGATTCTGACCAGACTCTTTGGGCATGCTCAGAGTGTTACACATCCCGAGGCAACCAATTACAGGAGCAAGTTGGCAAATCACAAGTATCCAGGAGCTACTGGTGAGCAAAAGATTCTTGTATGGAAGTTACTTTGATATACTCATTGCCATTGAGTCTATGCCAACTCATAGTGACCCTATAGGACAGGGTGAACTATCCCTGTGAATTTCCAAGACTATAACAGCATAGAATAACTCAGCCACCAAGGTAAGAATGGTTGTAAGAACTAAAAGATTGTAACCAACATTACTAAATTAAAAATGTAAATGCTGTTGAATTAGTAAGAAATAAATAAAATTTAGAATAACAAGGAATTCATCCGAGAAAATTAAGTCTTACAAACAAACCATTAATACCACATAAAAGGCAGAACAAAATGGCAGCAGTAGATTAATATCTATCTATAACCACATGAAATATAAATGATTTAAATGTACCATTATAAGCAGTAGATTAACATCTACCTATAATCACATTAAATGTAAATGGCCTAAATGTACCATTGTAAAGACAGACTGCTTAAAAAACATGACCCATAAATATATTATCTACAAGAGACACACCTTAGATATAAATATATAAATATGTTAAAAATAAAAGGATGGTGGAGTATATCACAAAGAAACAGTGAACAAAACAAAAGTGTTTTAATAATAATGCTACGATAGATTTTATGTCAAAGTCTATTATAAGAGACAAAGAAGGACATTAAATAATGGTTAAAGTGTCAATGTACCAAAAGGAGATAGCCCTCACAAATATTTATGTACTTAGTGACAGAATTCCAAGATACGTAAACAAACTCTAGTACAATTGAAAAGAGAAATAGATAATTCTACAATAATAGATGAAGATTTTTACACACTAATTTCAATGATAAAGCGAACAATTAGAAAGAAGCTTAACAAAAATACAAAAGATCTAAATAACAAAATAACCACTTTGAAGCATCGAAATACACAGGACACTACTCTATAGCTGCACAATACACATTATTTTCCAATATAAATGGATCAGCCTTCCGAAGCAATCAATTTTTAGGACACAAAGCTAGCCTCTCAATTAAAAAGCATTGAAATAATTCAAAGCATCTTTTCTCATCATAACACTCTTAAACAAGAAATAGATAACAGAAAGACAAGAAAGAAATGAACACATGAAAATTGAATAATTCCTTTTGTAAAGCCTATTGAGGTGGAACAGTGTGTTCAGGGTAGGGCTCCTAAGGGAAAGGTCTGTGGGAAAAGCTTACCAGCTGTCCCATAAAGGAACAAAGAGGCACTCGGCTTTCATAGTGAATGATGGGGGGAGTGCGGAGTGGAGATCCAAAGCCCATTAGTAGGCCACTGGAGATCCCCTTGCAGAGGGGTCTAGGGGAGGAGATGAGCCAGTCACGGTGCGATGTAACAATGATGAGAAATACAACCTTCCTCTAGTTCCTAAAGGTTTCCTCCCCGCTCCCACTACCATGACTCGAATTCTATCTTGCAAGACTGGCTAGACCAGAGGAGGTACACTGGTACAGATAGGAACTGAAAATACAGGGAATCCAGGAGGATGAGCCCTATAGGACCAGTGGTGTGAGTGGCAAAACAGGGAGGGTAAAGGGAGAATGGGTAGGGAAGAGGGAACCGATTACATGGAACTGTGTGTGACCTCCTCCCTGGGGGACAGACAACCAAAAAGTGGATGAAGGGAGACGTCGGACAGGACAAGATATGATAAAATACCCATTTATAAACTATCAAGGGCTCATGCGGGAGGGGGGAGCGGGGAGGGAGGGGAAAAATGAGGACCTAATGTCGGGGGTTTAAATGGAGAGAAAATGTTTTGAGAAACGATGTACAAATGCGCTTTACACAATTGATGTGTGTATGGATTGGGATAACAGTTGTATGAGCCCCTAATAAAATGTTAAAAAAAAAAAAAAGATCGACAATCTTGAAAACCCTAGGAAGCCGTTCTACTCTTCCTATAAGGTCTCACTGAGTCGAAATCAATTCCACAGCCGCAGTTATTCAGTTTTAAATTATTTAAACTATTGGGTGATAGAAAAAAATTAAATGAAAATAACAAATGTTTGGAATCAAAAGAGAATGAAAATGCAACACAGTGAAAGGTTTGGGACACAAGAAGCACAGGGCTCAGAAGGGAATGAAAGCAATGGATACATCAAAAAAGAAAGAGCCAAAATCAATACCTTACACTGCCAACTTATAATAAATATAGAAGAAACAGCAAAAGAAGACCAACCCCTTGCCAGTGAGTCTACTCTGACTCACAGTGGCCATATAGGACCAAGTGAAATAACCAGAGGATTTGTAAGGTTTTAATCTGCATAGAAACAGATTGCCACATCTCTTTCCTTCAGAGTGGCTATGGGTTCAAACTGCCAACCTTTTGGTTAGTAACTAAATACATACCCATGGCATACAAGAACTCTTTAAAAGAAGACCATGGTTACCAGAAAAAGGAAATAAAAATGATCAGAGCAGAAATAAATGACACAGAAACAGAAAAACAACAGAAAGAAACAAATAAGAGTAGCTGTTTGTTCTTTGAATGGATCTAGTCAGTTTGGAAGGAAGAAGTAAAACTATCCTTATTTGAAGACGAAATGATCCTATACATAGTAAGTCCCAGAATTTTCACAAGAGAGATACTGGGAAGAGTAGAGGATTCAGAAAAGTGGCAGGGTATAGGATTAACACAAAAATTAATTGGGTACATTTACACAAACCACTGAAAGGAAAACCAGGAAAAACAATACCATACCAAAAGATTAAATATCTACCCTCTCAAAGGATAAAATATCTAGGTATAAGTTCAACCAGGAAAAAAAAAGCTCAGTCAGAAATGCTAAAGAATAAAACACTGGAAGAAACTAAAAGTGATCTACATAATGGAAAAATACTCTAGGCTTGTGTGCTGGATGACTTAACATTGTGAGAATGTCACTAATACCAAAATCAATCTATAGTTATAATACAATCCTCGTCCAAATTCCAACACATTTTTTATTGAAACGGAAACACTAATCTCCAAGAGACTTTGAATCGCTAAAGCTCAGGCTTTCAAACTTTTCAGAAACAAATAAACAAACAAATGACTCACTGCTCCCTGGCAATTAAAAGTGTTTGCCATAATTCAGGGTAAAGTATAGGAATTGCTTTTGCACTCCCTCTGGATTGTTCCAGTGCCCTCAGAGGGCAGGATCACCCACTTTGAGAAACACTGAGCTAAGGCAATATTGAAGAATAAAAAATGTAGGCGGCCTCACACTGTCTTGATCTTAAGTCATACCATATAGCAAGAGGCATATGTACTTATGGAAGATAATGGTATATGCCTTGCGTGCCATTTGAAGGGGCATCACTGTACATGTAAGAGTTATACCAGGATTTAACATTAGCGGTTGGTTCAATGTTAGAAAATTAATGAATGTATTTCAGTACATAAATAAAAAAAGAAAAGGATCGTATGCGCTCAATAAAGAGAAATGATTTGATAAGGTCCAACTTCTGTTCCTATTAAAAACTCTAAACAACATAGGAAGAGAAAGGAAATTCCTCAACACAATTAAGGGAATATATGCAAAACCAACAGCTAGCATTATTCTCACTGGAGAAAGATTGAGAGCATCCCTCTTGAGGATGAGAAAAAGCTTCCCGTAATCACCACTCTTATTTAATGTTGTACTGGGAGTCCTCGATAAAGCAATGTGGAAAGAAAAGTAAATAAAGGGCATATATATTGGAGAAAACCCACTGCCATGTGGATTCCAATTCATAGCAATCTATACACAATTTCTGAGACTGTAAATTTTTCTGGCAACAGATAGCCTCGAGCCTCATCTTTCTCCCATGGAGTCGCTGGTAAGTGGAGCCATGTGGTGAGTAGCCAATGTCTAACTCATAGTAACACCAACGTCTTTACATATAAAATGAGCAGTCAAACCATTTAAAGAAGGAATATTTTAATATCTGAGAGTCTATGTGTCAAGGCAGACTGTGTATCTTGCTCTGCTCAGTGTAGGAAGAGGAGACACAGAGAAAATGACAGAATACAGCAGCAAACATTTCATCATCAAAGGCAAAGAAGGTGTAATTATCATTTGATGTAGTACCATAATGTGTTAAGTAAAACATGAATGAATTTGACTTTTATTTGTGAGCTCATATTATGATCACTTGATATCACAGATGGGTGACAGATGTTTGGACAGGGGTACAATTTCAGGTCTTGCCATAGGTGTTATGACCGTCATGGTACTTACAATAATATGCCCAATGACATAGTGCTTAATGCTTTTCTTTCCTAATGTATTTAGTCATCCTGGAAGACAATTGCAGTAGATGCAATCTCCAACTTTAATTTTATATATGTGGAAATTCAGGGAGAATGATGATTAATAATTTGTCCCAAAGACATACAACGAGTAAAGGGTAAAAGCTAGACCGCTTGATATTGTTGTTCGTGTTAGGCTCAGTCTCCTGATAACATGCCCAAAGCATGTGAGATGAAGTCTTGCCATCCTTGTGTCTAAGGAACATTGTGGTTGCACTTCTTTCAAGACAGATGTGTTGGATCTTTTGGCAGTCCGTGGTATTTTCAATATTCTTTGCCAGCACCATCATTTAAATGCTGCAATTCTTCTTTGGTCTTCCTTATTCAATGTCCAACTTTCACATGCATATGAGGTGACTGAAAATATCATGGCTTTGGTCAGGCACACCCTAGTCCTCAAAGTAAAGTGTTTGCTTCTAGACACCTGAAAGAGGCCTTGTGCAACAGATTTACCCTATGCAAAGCATAATCTGATCTCTTAACTGCTGCTTCCAAGGGCAGTGACTGTGTACACAAGCAAGATGATATCCTTGACAACTTTAATCTTTTTTCCATTTACTATGATGCTACCTATTGGTCCATGGAAAAAGTGAAATATTATAGTGAAATATGCAAAGATGTAAAGAATGGAAACATTATCCTACATTCTTTTCAAAACTGTTAGAAACAAGGTGCTAGCACATGTATATTGGGGATGTATGTTGGTACAAACATACAGGATGTCAATATTGATTTCCTTTGGGGTTACTGAATGTTGGTTTAGTTCTGCAGCAAATGAGCATCTCTGATTCTCTTACTTAGGGAATCTCCTCATAATGGTTTGCTTCATCCTTTTCTTTTCAGTCCTCTATTATCACTATAAATAAAATGTATAATTTTATACCCTGCACCAATGTACTTAGGAAGCTACTTTCCTAGGCACTCATCTTTTGTTAATTATCACATTTCAAGGTAATTGTGTTGCTATATGTTTACCTCAGTAACACATAGAATACATAGATCTAAACAATTTTATTACCATGCAGATGCAGAACAGAAAACCTCGATCAGTCATTTCAATTCATTGTGAAATGTTTTGTTTTAAATCTCAAGGCATCTAAGGAATAAGAGACAGTAGGAAGGGTATATGTCTAATTGGAAGAAGAGAAAAGGCTGATTAAAAATATGCGGTGTTTTCTTGGGAAAGGCAGCCTAGATTGGACATAGGATGTAATCTGGGCACTCAGGGATACAGCAGAGGGACACTGGCCCTCCAGAATTGGGGCAGGAAGATGAAAGACATCCAACAGGATGAGATGACCACCGCTAGAGACAGGATTACCCCAATGCCATACTTTGTCCCCAGGGTCAGCTCTGGCTGAGACTACCCAGTGAGGCTGGGAAGGGGAAAAGGAAGCTTGTTTTGGAGATGAAATGCTTCAGTGACTTCCCGTGTCAATGCCTCTACTAACTAAAACTACTTCTCCACTTTTGTGCTTCTCTTAAACAAATACGAATAAAGTTGTAAATCCTTCTCGGTCCCTCTGCCTGTTTCTCATACTCAGCAAGCTGCATCATACTTTTTCAAACAACATAGTGTCCTTGCCCATCATTCTAACCTACCCACTCCACCCTCATGAATATTCCTCCCACATCTACCTGGAAAATTACTGCTCTAGATTAAGAGAGGGGGAAAAATACTCTATGAAAAATCTGAACAGGATCTATTCCTCCAAATGAAGAACTCCTGAAACTTAAAAACAAAATAAAACAAAAAAGCTCAGCTCCTCAGTATCAAGCTGCTCAAGGACTGAGAGGCAGCTGTGTCCTGATCTATCTCCCTCTCTCCAGCCTCCCACCCAGCGTCTGGCATTCCCAATCTTTTAACTGCAAATTCTGTTGCATTATTGAAAATGTAGCCCCTGCTATTTTATTTCTACATCTATAAACAGTGCCAAGAATGTACTCATGGGCTATGCTTATTTGAATATGGATATGTTTTAATGTATAATGAGTATATTAAATAGATTCACTTTACCTATAATAGGGATAACTTAAAGTCATATACCACTTTAAAAATATGAGTTTGGGAGTTATTTAGCAAAGGGAGTGTAGTTAACAGCCACAAAAATGTTCAATATGGTTTATTAACATTTAGAATTAGAACTAATTCTAAAGCCCAATGAGAGACATTTAACTAGAAGGAATAGTAGCAGCAGACATGTATTTCCCCAGTGTACAAAGATACAACTTCTTTACATTGAGAATGAGAAAGCAAAGACATTGTTTGCTTTGAAAATTTTGACATTTTCTCTGCTAGCTAGTTAAATAGCAGTTAATTGGAAACAATAGTAATAATAAACAATGCTAACTGAAATATAAAATCTGTGGATTCTGGTTAATTAAAATTGTTCAAGTAGAGAAGACTAAAACTATTGTTTTATTAAAATTAAAGGAATCATTTTTGTATTTGGATGCACTTTTCCTTTGCATTATTGATTATTTTACTTGGCAAATAAATTAACTGGTAGATTTATCATGTCTAGTGGAATTTTAATATTTCCATTTGTAAAGTTGTTTATGCTTATTACAGTGCAGGATACGTTAAAACTATTCCACAACCTGTAGAGGACTCTGCTGTTAACTTCTTTGCTTGTCATAGAATGTAGGCTATTATCGTGGTTTTAACTGGTAAAGGAAGGCAATGTGTTGATGAGAGAAAAAGGTTTTCTTAAAAAGTGATACACAATTTGTCAAAGTGTGCTTTTTACAAAGGATTTTATTTTGTTGAGTTTATAACATATGCAATTCAACAGTTTCAACATGTACAATTCAGTGACATTGATTACAGTTTTTAAATTGTGCAACCATTTTCATCCCTTTTCTGAATTATTTTCCCCCATTAGCATAATCTCCTTGCCCTCTAAATTTCCTATAAAATATTTTGAGTTACTGTTGTCAATTGCATGGGACTCATTGAATTGCATATTGGCTTCATGGAGGCAATAAAATCTCCCAAGTTATTGCAAGTAAAATTGGTCCTTCGTCATCTTTATGTTTTCCTGATGATGTTAGGGATCTTTTTCTAAGAATATATTCTACTTTTTCCATGTTGAGCTCTTATCTAGTCCCTATGCTACCAACGTATTAGATTTCCCGTACAGAAACATCGCACACCAGTTGTCACGCCCTGGAGGATCATAATAAGCCACTAGACTACCACTAAGATTGGACTTCCTGCTTTGAAGAAATGGCACTGGTTCCTCTCGATTAGACGACCACAGTGAGATGAAATCTCCTCATACTCCCAGCTGAAGAGCTGCAACACTTCCAAGCTCGATTTTCTTGTTATTCTGGCAGCTGACAGAATATCCGATATTCTTGGCCAACACAATAATTCAATGTACCAATTCTTCCCCAGGTTTTCTTTTTCGCCGTCCAGCTTTCACATCCATTTGAGGCTGTTGAAAATTCCAATGCTTGAATCAGGTACAACCTAGTCCTCAGTGAAATCTTTGTTTTTTCACGAAAGAGGTCGGTGTCACAGATTTTCCCAGTGCAATACATGATTTGATTTCTTTGACTGCTGAGTCCATGAGTGCTGATTGCAGATCCAAGTAAAATGAAATTCTTGACAGCTTCAATCTTCCTTTGATCTTCATCTGTAAATGCCTCAAATCTTTCAGCAAGCAAGTTTATGTCAATTTTTTTTGCAAGTGGTTAAATAATAAGATTACTAACAGTGTGTTAATTACAAAGAACGACGGGGGTCAGCTAGAGGTGGTGAATTTTCCAAACGGGGAAACTAGGATCTGCAGTCCCAAGGACCAGGGCTCCCGACACCCAGGCGGGGCAGCTCCGAAATAATGGAGGGGTGGTGGGGTCGTCAAGGCTCCTCCTGCTTTTTCTTGACAGGGATGTGCTTCTTCCGGGCCGCCAACATCTCATAGAAAGGGTCCACGCTCACAGTCGCCTGAATGGACATCCTTCTCCTCCTGTGTCCATGTGGTTGCCTTCCACCACCCACCCATCGGCCTGCAATTTGCAAGTTTTGATGAGCTGCCCCTTGTTGATGGGGGTCTACAGCTCAAAGCAGTTGGGTTTCCGGGGTCACCCACCTCTCGGAT
>NW_022111373.1:29274611-29275950 GCF_000313985.2 Echinops telfairi
GGTGGCAGAAGGTCGTTCTGTCCTCTTCAGGAATCTTGAAAGGCTCATTTCGGAAGCTGTGACAGAGATTCCTGCGTAGCTCCTCAGGCAGGTCCCCGCCCTCATTGGCGCCCAGTCCACCGCCATGGAAGCGCTCCAGGCCCGGCTTGTGGCGCACGTTGGGGTTGTGGAGGCTGGTGTTCGGCATGATGGCAACTGGACAGCACGTCGCATGTGTCTGTGGACCGGAAGCCCCCGGGGTTGCACAGGCAGCATCTCTGGGCCTCCATCTTCCCCTCGATTTCCTGGGCCTCCCGGGGAGGCGGAAGCGCCATAGCACTTGCCTGTTCCGAGGTGAGGTCGGGGAACGGCGCGCAGAAGCGCGGAGGTGTGGAGCTCAGCCAGGCTGCGCTCCGCCGCCCCCCCCTCCCCGCCACCCGGTGGTCCCCATGGCCGTTGGGTCAGACGCGGGCGATTTCCTCAGGTGTGTCTGAGCGGCTCGTTCTCCACCAAGCACTGGAGCCCCTTCTTGGGGTCCATGCTGATCTTCCTCCTCCCCATCGCCGCCTTCCGGTTCCGCTACAAGGTTCTACTGCCCTCATTGGCCTCCCGACGCTCGACCTCGCTCACGGCCTCGGCCTCGTCGCGCAGGCGCCGTACTCCGCCCGCACTTCCTGCTTCCGCCGCCCTGGGCGCTGAAAAGACTCCCTTCGCTCTGACCGCCCCGCGCGCCAGTCATCATTTTTTAATCTCAGGCTGTTAAGTGTTTCTCCAAACCTGGTGCTGTGCAGGTTTTTATGTAGTATTTTATATAGGTTCCCCTGTTATCAGCTTAGCACACTAATTGAATAAGCATGGTGAAAAGATACAACCTAGATGCACACCTTTCCTGCCATAGCCCCTGTTCTGCTTGAATGACTGACTGCCTCTTGGTCTATGTACAGGTTCCTCATGGGCACAATGAAGTGTCCTGGAATTTCCATTCTTGGCGATGTTATCCAAAGTGTGCTATGCTACACAGTCAATGAAGCACAAGTAAATACATTTCTGGTATTTTCAGCTTTCAACCTTGCTTCATGACCTTGTCTCCAGCTGCTTGAAGTTCTGGCAACTCTTGACCAATGTGTCGCTATAACTGCCTTTAAATTATCCTCAGTAAGACTTTATTTGCATATGATATCAATGAGAGAGTTCAGTATATCATTCAACACAATGTTTGCATTTGGTTGGGTCACATTTCTGTGGAATGGGCACAAACATGGAGTTCTTCCAGTTGGATCACTATGAATTGACACCGCCTTGGTGGTGGCAGTGAAGGCAATGAAATCTAGTTGGTTGGCCAGGTATAGCTGTCTCTAAA
>NW_022111373.1:29276373-29278618 GCF_000313985.2 Echinops telfairi
AGAATACAACCCAGCTGCACACCCTTCCTGATTTCACACCAGTCAGCATTCTTATGTTTTGCTGAAATAGCTGCTTCTTGGTCCATGTTCAGGTTCTACATGAGTACAATGAAGTGTTCTGAAACTCCCATTCTTCTCAATGCTATCCATATTTGTTATGATCCACACAGGCAATGCCTTTTCAAAGTCAATAAAACCTAGGTCAACATCCTTCTGATATTCTCTGCTTTTGATCAAAGTCTATCTGACGTCAGCAATGATATTCCTCATTCCATGGTCTCTTCTATATAAAGTTTGAGTTTATGGTATAGCTCCCTGTTGATGTCTTGCTGCAATCATTGTTGAATGATCTCCAGAAAAAGTATATGTCATATTCATGATACCATTTAATAATTTCCACATTCTGTTGGAATGGGTGCAAATATGAATCTCTTCCAGTCAGTTGGCAAAGTAGCTGTCTTCTAAATTTCTTGTTATAGGTGAGTCAGTGAGTGATCCCAATCCTTTATCAGCTTGTGTAACATTTGTTGGTATTCCATTAATATCTGAAGTGTTTTTTTAATACCTTCACTGTAGCTTAGACTCCTTCCTTCAATAACATGATTTCTAATTATATGCTACCTCTTGAAATGGATGAATATCAATTAATTCTCTTTGGTACAGTAACTATGTGTTCCTTACACCTTCTTTTGATCATTTCTATTTCGTTCAATATTTTACACATAGAATCTTCCAATGTTGCAACTTTGGGCTTGAATTTCCCCCCAATTCTTTCAGCTTGATATATGCCTAGCATGTTTTTCCCTTTTGTGTTTTCTAACTCCAGGTTATTTCACCGTGCATTAAAATATTTTCCTTTGTCTTCTTGAACTTCCCTTTAAAACTGTTCTGTTCAACTCTTTTACTTCATCTTTTCTGCATTTGCTTTAGTTGCTCTGTATTCAAGAGTAAGATTTAAAGCCTCTTCTGACATTCACTTTGGTCTTTTCTGCCTATCATTTTCTATATCCATTTACTTTCTTCATGAAGTTCTTGATACTATGCTACAATTTTTATTGTCTTCAGTCATTAGTGCTCAATGTGTCAAGTCTGTTCTTGAGATCGTCTTTAAATTCAGGTGAGAATATACTCAGAGTCATATTTTGGCTCTTGGGATATTTTGTAATATATTTTTTACCTTCAATCAGAACTTGCACATGGGTAATTGGTGCTCCATTCCAAAGCCAAGGCCTGGTCTTGTTTTGGCTGATGATATTGAGGTTTTCCATAATTTTTGTATATTCCAGTGAGCATAGTTTATGTGTATATCACTATTGTTGAAAAGGTATTTGTAATAAATTTATTTTTCTTGAAAAATTCTATAGTATAATCTCCAGCTTAATTTCTGTCACCAAGGCCATCTTTTCCAGATATCAACACTTCCTGTTTGTTTTAGACTTGCACATTCCAATTACCAATAATACCACTACATCTTGATTAAATGTTTGATCAATTTTAGACTGGAGAAGTTGGTAGAGTTCTTCAATTTCTTCATCGTTGACTTTAGTGGTTAGTATTAAATTTGAATAATTATTGCATTAACCACACCATGTGCCCGCTACCCATGGAACTGTTGTGATCTATAGAGTTTTTTTAAGTAAAACTAATTTTTAAAGTAAAACACAAGGCTTTTCTTCCTGTTATGTCTTAATATGGAAGCTTTATCGAACTTGTTCTGCATCAAAGCATCACAAAGCCTCTACTGATAGATTGTAACAACACATGGGGTACTTTGACTGAATCTCCCTTAAAGAAGGCAAGAATTCTGCCATTGAACTATCAATACCCCCTTTCTTCACTCCATCTAAGGGTTAGGTATTACTCTTCCCAGCTGGAAATTAGATCAAGGAATGAGTGAAGTGGTGTTACCCCAATAAATTCTAACCTTGAGTCAAGATTGCATACTTCTCTAATGAAAAATAAATATGCATACATTAATCTGCTTACATCATGAAGTACACCTGTTCTTCCACTTTCTCACACTTGCCCGTATTTATAAAACAATATATAAAAATAAACTATAGGAGAAGTCACACACACACACACATATATATTTGTTTTTTCCTTTAAAAAATCATTTTATTGGGGCTCATACAACTCTTATCACAATCCATCCATCCATCCATCGTCAAGCACATTTGTATATTTGTTGCCATCATTCTCAAAACATTTGCTTTCTACTTGAGCCCTTTGTATCAGCTCCACA
>NW_022111373.1:29281839-29297179 GCF_000313985.2 Echinops telfairi
AAAACAAGACAGAGCAAATCAAAGCAACAAAAGAAAACAAATTTTCTTAATTCACACTGCATGTAAAATCGCTTTCCCAATATTAAAAAGTGTTTCCCCTTTGCAGTGTAGTGAATCATTGCTATGGTTCTTCTAACTATAGTCTTACACCCACCTATAGCTGATGAGTGTGAGTAAGAGAAGGTGGGAGAAGACACTGATAGGATTCAGATGTGAGTGATTGTTGACAGGTTTAATTGTGGATGCCATTCTGCTGGATATAAAATGAGCCATCTTAAAAGCAGCAAGAGGGAAATATGAGAAGAACAAAGAGTGGAGCATGTCCTTTGAACCCTGAGCTCACTGCTCATTGAAACTTCTTGATCTAGGAGACAGCTATTAAGCCAGAGGAGTGGCAGAAGCAGAACCAAGATCCAGCACTTGACACCAAACAATGGACTTCCCAGCCTATACTTCAATAAAAGCTGCATGCCTTTGTGAAGAAGGCTGGCTACGGAGTGGGGTTCCTCCAGACACTTACTTGAGGGAACTAGTTTGGCTGACCCATGGAGTTAGAATTGAGCACCTTTTGGGCCAGAGTTTAGAGCAGAGTAGTATGCCCTTCAGACATATATTGGCAGCTCCTGAAGGGCTGGGAAGAGGCCAGGTCAAGAGACCAAAGCCCAGAAAGGCCTCCCTGTGGGCATGGCAGACAAAAGACCTGACTGAACAACTGTATCTCCTGAACTGTAACTTGTTAATGTCCCTAATAAACCCACAAACGTGAATATTCTCTGTGAGTTCTCTGCGGCTATTGCAATGAATTAGTGAGTTGAGACTACGTGATAGGGATGGTTGGAGTCAGATTGGTAAAGGAGTTTGAAGGGTGGGGATATGTCCAATCCCAGTCTCATAGGAATTGCCTTGGACAGCTGCTGCAGTTGCTGATGCCCCCTACCCCTTGTTGTGAAGTTAGAGGAAGTCAGCTGCCACCCCTCATCACCTTCACTTTACATTCAGTGGTTAATCCATATAGGATTTTCAAAACACTTTTTATGATTTTTCTTATGCTTACTGGCCACCTGGAATCTATTGTGAACTTTTTAATGTAGTAAAACAGACACTTCAAATCTCACTTGTTCAGTATACTGAAGGTTTATTTCCTAATCAAGTTACATACTCAACTGGTTGGGAAGGATGATTACTTCTATTAATTATGCAAAGATCCAGGATGATGGAAGATCTTTGATCTTATGGTGCATCATGTGAAACGATATAGTCGCCTAGTCTCCCACTGGAGAAGAAGAGATGGAAGAAGCACACTAACATTAACTGTCTTGATCTAGACAAGCCAAGTATCACGTTCCCTCTCAGTCCACTGTTAAACAGGCTGGAAACTGTATGGGGAGCAAGTGGAACATTTGCAGAGTACTAACTGTGCTATAGGACTCACATCCCTATTTGTTACTACTGGTCGATACTATGTCAATTAAAATTATAAACTATTATTTTAAATACAAGACAATGATCATGTTTCTTCTTAGAAATGTCACTGTTTTCTCAGTATGGTTTGAATAAAATCTAAGTTGTTAAACCATGCCCTATAGGCCCTCCAATCTGGCTTTCACATACATTTTACACGTTTATCTCACACTACCAACTTTTCTCTAAGTCTCAATCACACCAAACTCTTCCTAACCTTAAGACCTTATTTCTTGCTGTTATCTCTACTTGGAATGGTCTTGCCCTATCTATCTCTGCTCCAACTCCACTTCATCTCTCAGGTTTCAGGTGAAACAGCAACAGCAGAAATGGTTAGACTACATTTCCTTCTGGAGGAAGAAATAAAAGGAAATTGAAAGGTAGATTTTGGTCTAATTCTTTTGCTTCTATCAAGTTTCAGGAATACATGAGTCTTTTTAAATAAATAAATAAATCATTTTATTGTTGGCTCTTATAGTGCTTATAACAATCCATACATCACTTGAATCAAGCACATTTGTACACATGTTGCCATCATCATTTCCAAAACATTTTTTTCCTACTTGAGCCATCTTCCCTTCCCTCGTTGAAGCTCCTCTTCCCTTCCCTCCCCCATCTTCCCACCCTCGTGAACCCTTGATATTTTATAAATTATTTTATTTTCATATTTTACACTGCCTGCTGTCTCCCTTCACCCACATTTCTGGTGTTCATCCCACTGGGGGGTAATACATGAGTCTTAGTCTTTAGCCAGGAAAAATTTATAGGCAGAAAATGACCATACATTAAAATTTTGAAGAATTTAATTGCGAAGGGTCGAGTACATTAATGTAGTGTCCAGAAGAGACATGGACAGTGATGTTATTCAATTATTTTGTTCATAATAGCCATGGTAATTTGTTGGAACAATGCTGTGCTACTATGTTTGAATTTTTCCATGGATTTAATGGAGAGTATCAGCAGGAGTGACCTAATTTAAGAAAGAACCCTGAAATTGGTGTGAACAGCTGGGACCCAGTAGATAATGTGTTGACTGAGTTAGTTTACCTTCTTTACTTTCCCAAACACACATAAAAATCCTTTGTTGCCACCTAAAATATAACATAGCTTCCATTTTTATGAGAAAGGAAGCAAAACTACAATAAAACAAGCAAGGCAATAAATCATGGAGATTAAGCTCACTCTGAACAAACTAATCATACCAACTGAAATGATTTTTCTTCCTGTTAAAGTATTTTCCAGTTTAATATTCTATCATAATTTTTAAGCACTATGCCTTAAAACATTGACTGACCATATACTTTCCACATGGATTTTAAAGTTGCCAAGATTCATAATTTGTTTTTGGCAGAGGTATAATAAACTTACCCCCTTAGGGGTTTACAATATAACCTATCCATCGAGAGTTAAAAACGGAAGCAGTTCTGTTTAGGAGGCCTTGTCAAACCTGTCACTCACTCTGTGTTTTCACTATCAGAATATTCATGAACAAATTTGAGAGATATGCAGTCACCCCACTAACAGTCAGTATACATTTATGGCTTGTAATGACAATAAAAGTGCTTTATGAATTAACATTGCCCTTCCATAAGATCCAGACATAGTAAAATTGTTATGCTAGTGGCATTTGATTGCTTTTCTGTAGTGTTGGGTTGAAGAAGCAAACAGGAAAGCAAATTATTTTGGTGCTTGGAAATAATGCCAGTTTGAGACTGGTAAATATCAGAATTTCTTTTGCTTTTTATAATAAATCACTTTTACCAAGTGTTCTAAAGTTTATTTTGAAGCAACATCCTTCAGAGGAAAAGAATCTCCCAACTGAGTGGTTGGAAAATTGTTTGAGTTGTCCTTCCAATCAAGAATAAACCAATAAAAGGGAAAGATCTATTTTTCATTCTAAATTATTTAGGATAATTTTTACTGGAATAAATATCAATGTGCTTGGAAAGAGATTTCATATGAATGGCCATAGGTGATTGTAGGAGTATTTTTAATTTTTAGTCAGTTTTGTAAATATTGTTTTATTCTGGTTACCAATGGAAGAGTTTGGGTAACTTTGTTGATCTGATGAGGTAAAAACCAGAAGGGGATGTCACAAAAGAGAACTTCCATTGGGAAAAGCAGCTGATGTGTCCTGATTCCAGTTGGAAAAGTCTGAGTCCAGCCTATTTCTTAGTCTGCCTACCCAGTGCCTGCTTACCTAATCCCTAGAAAGGCCTGTGCTAAGGCAACTGTAAACATCATGGCAAAAGTTTCTTTTTGCTGCCAGGAAGTGGGATGTGTGCTCTTCTATGTTCTCTTAGGAGTAGACAGAGTTTCTCTAAGGAGCGACAGTTCAAAGAGAAATTATTTCTGTAGAAAAGACAGTATTTTATAGAAGGAGGTCGATGACGATTTAAATTAATTCAAAGTCCACACCTTAGGTAAATAGGCAATAAAGGCCAGTGGATGTTGAATCCCATCTACAACATCCCAACCAATTCACTCTTGAATTATTCTTCCAGCAGGCAGCTTTCTACATTCCAATACTGACCCTTGTTAAGACACTTGGACATTTTAAAAAATGTTCATTCCAAAATCCATTGGTCAAAAAACTTCCAACTTGTTTGTCTTAGTCTTACATTTTAAAGCTTAAAGCAGGCATATGTTATTTAGATCAATGCTTCTCAAATTTTTGAAGCATAAGAGTTTGTTACAATCTAGACTCATGGGGATGACGCCCATGGCTTCGGAGTCAGCTTTCCAAGTTCTCTTTAGCTACCTCTTCCCTTTCAAATAAGTGATAATTTTTCTGCTAATCCCACTTTAGTCTGTCTCTTCTTCCCTCTCCTTTCCCCCTCTTTTTATATTAACCAGCTGGTTTTGACTTCTTGCCACCAAACATAGGTATAAATACTGGAAGGGTGAAGGGAGGGTGGGGTAGAGAGAAGGAACCGATTATGAGGATCTATATATAACTTCCTCCCTGGGGGATGGACAACAGAAAAGGTGAAGGGAGATGTCGGACAGTGTAAGATATGACAAAATAATAATTTATAAATTATCAAGGGTTCATGAGTGGGGGGGAGCAGGGGAAAGATGAGGAGCTGAAGCCAGGGGCTTAAGTGGAGAGCAAATGTTTTGAGAATGATGAGGATAACGAATGTACAAATGTGCTTTATACACTTGATATATGTCTGGATTGTGATAAGAGTTGTAGGAGCCCCCATAAAATTATTTAACCACCCCCCCCAACCACAAAATATACATGTATTCTTTTGGCTACAGTACAACTTATACATACTGGAAGACAATTCTGACTCCTATCCAGATGAAATGCTCCTGATTCCTTCATTATTTTTCCTTGAAGGACATGATCTACAAGTTTGTACAGCATCACAGTTGTCTTATTTTCATCTATCTATAGTAGTTTATTGCAAGAAGCCCTGGAGCTATTGTTGGATAAGCTTTGGACTACTAACCACGTGGTAAGACTTTCAAACACATCAATGTCTCATGATGTTAACTTTTGGTCTGCCGTTTGAGCCACTTTGTCTTGTTCCTTTGTGTGAACCAAGGTGAAACCTCTATATTCATGTGTTTAATTCAGACTTTTTGCTTTAATTTTTCTTGATATATGTGGATGAGCAGACGGGGTGTACTACTCTGCTCCCTAGTTTGGCATGACTTGGGTGCCTACCACCTTTCTCCTGGTGGCTTTAGAGGATGGGAGTGGGTGTGCTGTTGAGCTTTGGTGGGGCTGGCTGGTGTTAGCTGCTGTTTGTCAAGCAGGAGGGGCAGTGGCACTCACCCAATCTATGGAGTCACATATGCAGCAGGTCTGGCTGGTCAGTGTGGACAAGACTGCTGCCCCCATCAAGTGGCCAAAAAATAAATAAAAGGGAATAAGGGAAGGGCAATAAAAAGGAAAACCAAAAACAAGCTTAAAGGAAAAAGAAGCGGGGAGGCAAGCAAAGAAATTAAAAGAACAGGTGAAAAAGAATGAAAACAGCAAGAGAAGAGGTCAAAAGAAATGAGTAAGAAATAAAAGTATTTTTGAAGGACAAAGCTTGAGTCTTAGGGGCCGAGGCCCCTGTTCACGGCAGCACCTTCTCCTGCCCATGTAGGTGGTATAAATATTTGTTCAAAACAAAACAAAAACCAAAAAACAAACAATGGCCTAGGGTATTCATATTTCCGTACCACGAAGTGTATTTTGCCTACTTAGGGGAAAATCTCTATGGTCAGCTTTGCGCTTTTAAAAGTAAAGACGGGATATTGTTAGAGAAAGTGTTACGGCTTATGGCAGGAGTAACATAACCCCTAAGGCAGTGGTTCTCAAACTTTCCTCCCCCCCCCTCGCAAAACCATTTTATTGGGAGCTAAAGCAGATATCATAGCATTCCATAGTTCAGTCATCTCAAGTAGTATTATACAATTGCTGCCACATTCAGTTTTCATCTGAATCACCTATCATTCCCAGTTTATTAAAAAAGAAGACTATATGAAATATCCTGGGTCTCCAGTTGGAATTTACAGAATTTCCAATTGAGTGGATCTGGGAAAGGGCCTTGAAACCTAACCCGCAGCACAGTTTCCTGGAATTATATTATAAGAGTTCCCTAAGCATCATTATACACATTTTCCCAAGCAAGTCTGTATGAAGTATCAGGTATACTGTGACAAATCATCCCCTCGTTGCAGATGGAATAAGCAGCACGATCTTTAAACACATCCTTAAACATTTGAGTATTTCTATGGTTTGCTGCTGTATATACAGGAGGTATCTTACAAGCAGAGTAAATTGGAATGTGCATATTTTTGGATTTTATAAGTTCCCACAAGGGACTTTTTCTAAAGACAGACAAAGAAAGAAATAAAAGTAGTTTTATTCCACTTGATACATAGATGATTTGATCATTTTCAACAATTAATACAAATTACCCAAGTCCAAAATTGGATCCTTTGTACTGGATGATAACTTGAGTATGATTTATTCTATTCCCCTCGTCTTAGGTAGAGCAGCTAGTATACCAGACATCTCTTACCTCTGTTGGGCGTGCCACGAAATGCCCAGACAGCAAAGGAAGCTGGGGTCCCTATGTGCAGATTGTACTTATTCCATGCTGGCTTTGTGTACCATAGAAGGGAGGGCAGAGTATGAATGGCTCAAGAGTTATCTTGTACTCAAGGAGTGTGTTTTGAGCCTGAAAAATAGAACAACAAAAATGGTTACTTGAGCTAAGACATGTATTTATGGGCTCCTTTTAGGCCCCCTTCACTTGGGAGAATCTGAGATTGGAGAAGAATGCAGGAATGTTTAAGGGCATGAGGAGTCAATAAAAGCACCACAATAACTACTATTCGATCTGACTTCTGAAGGGTATAACTTAATTACTTAGTAGTCATTTTCATAGCTAGCGATTTCTGGGTGGGTACTTTTTCAGTCAATAACAAATGATCCCCTTTGTCCTTGCTAGAATGATTTTGAATTTAAGCATGATGTTGCATTTGACCACTCTGACAGCAATGGTTGGGAATGGAGGAATAATTCATAGGCCTTTGGATTTCCTTCTAAAGCAGTTTGTATGTGTTATTAAGATATAGTGCAGAATAACTATGGCTAGCAAAGAGTAGACAAAGGGAGACGTTAACCTGGGATGCTTCTGCAACAAAGGCCTTGGCTGGTCCTTTGAGAAGATCTGTTCAAAACATTCCCAAATGGAGGCAATGCGGCTGGCCCTTTGCATATCTTCAACAGTCCAGCATTGGATGTGGGTTGCTCTTAGGTGAGGTGGTTCTCTTCTCTGAGCAGAGTTCCCACTAAGGCCCTCTGCTGAGAGCTGCCCAATAAACACACACCAGCAGCTGACAAAGAGCCCTGATGGGAGCACTGATGTTGGGTCAGGACAGCACACCCGGCATACTCTGCAGGTTCCAGCTTTTCCCAAGACTGCCCGGGTAGCCTGAGCAGCATCACTTCGGAAGTACAGGGAAGTTAACACCGTGGAAAAGATTTTGACGTGATGGGAAATGAGAGGGCACCAATGGGTTAATTGTTCTCTTCCTCTCCTTTATGAACTCAGAGATCCAGTTCATGAAATTGAGTAGTTGGCAAAATGTGGGCTGCATCGTAAAGCACCTCTTCTAAGTGCTCTGCCTCTCTCTCTTCCTTCTTTCTTACGTGTGTTTCCCTGACATTACGTTTTTGCACAGTATTTCTCATGATAGCTTTGCCTTGGATTCTGTTTTCTAGGGAACTCAGGCTAATACTTAGTGGCCTCATTGAAACATCTGAAATGATAGGATTTAAGGGTTACTTTAAGGGAAGGCTTCCTATTTTACAGGTCAGGAAACTGTGGCTCAGAATGGTTCTCTTATTTGATGAGCATCTCAGACTGAGTCCTTGGGCTTCCTGCCTTTTAGCTCCATGATCCTCTCACTTAATCATGATGTCTGCACTCACCCATTTGAAAGTCGTCTTTACCCCCAGATGGGGTTATTCTGGGTACAAGTGCAATTGATCTTTTCCCTCCCTCTCTTACTCAGTCATTAGTTATTGAGCTATAATGAACATAGTATACATTTCAGTAGTTCAATTATATCAAGAAGGGTTGTGCAGTCATCACCACAACCAATTTTAGTACTTTTTCTTCCTTCTTATACCCACTGATGTTGTCTCCCCCGTCCCCTCATTCTCCCCCTCTGTGCCCCAGGCAATCATTAATTGAGCTACTGTCTTCACAACTCCACCCTGACAACTCATACAAAGGTCTCTCAGAAATTTCAAATAATATAGAGTACATGTTGTAGTTGTTATTGTTAGGTGCCATCAAGTCAGCCCCAACGCATGACAATCCTATTTACTGTAGAATGAAACACTGGCCACCAATCCTCTGCTCACTTCACAATTTTTATGTCTGCGCCCATAATTGCAGCCATTGTGTCGATCCATCTTGTTTTCCTTTTTTTTGGCTGACTCTCTACCAAGCATGCTATTCTTTGTTAGGGACTGATAGCTCATGAAAACATGTCCACAGCACAAGAGACAAGGCCTCACCATCCTCAATTCTAAAAAATGTTCTGATAGTTTCCTCATCATTGACTTTAGTGGTTGGTATATAGATTTATTAGTATTTGTATTAACTGATTATGCCTTCCAATAGCTTTCCATTTGATTTGAAATAAAATTTAGTTTTTTGTTATGATTCTTCATGTTCTAGCCTCTGTTTATCTCTCTATTCTCACCTCCTCAGAATACTATCTTCCAGACATTCTGATAGTCTATTATTCTTGGAACATACTAAGCTTTGCTGTTTCCACTTTTTTTTTTGGTGGGGGGTCTGGACCACTTTTCCACTCCTTGATGACTCCTTATCAATCTGAGAAGCTGGTCTGTATTGTAGATGAACAGGTGTCAGGATTAGACAAAGGCTTATTAATAATGTGTTAATAACCTTGCGTGCTGAAAGCCCATAGAACTGGAAGCACTTGCTGTTGAAAACCAAAGACTGCAGAATTCTGTACGGATTACAATACAACACAAAGAAAACCAAAATCTTCACAAGTGAACCAATAATGTCATGATAAATAGAGAAATATAGAATTTGTCAAAGATTTCATTTTTCTTGGATACACAATCAATACTCAGGGAAGCAGCAGTTTAGATATAAGATGATGTATTACATTGGGCATATCTGCTCTAAAAAAGGATCTTTTAAATGTTACAAAAGAAGAATGTCACTTTGAGGACTTGGTTGCACCTGTCCAAGCCCTGCACTTTCAATCTTCTCCTATGCATGTGAAATCAGGAAGACGAGACGGACGAATGCATTATGGTGTTGACAGATATTGAAAGTCCCATGGAGGGCCAGAAGAACAAACACATTTGTTTTGCAAGAAGCATAATCAGAAGGCTCTTAAGCCATGAAGATGGCACAACTTCATTTCAATCATTTTGGCCATGTTTTCAAGAAAGCCCAGTCGCTGGAGAAAAACACCGTGCTTGGTAAAGTAGAGGACCTGTGAAAAAAGAGGAAGACCTTCCAGAAGGTGGATTAACACAGTGGCTGCGCCAAGAGGCTCACACATAACGATCGTCGGGATGTAGCGGCTAGTGTTGGGTTCTGTCTTACACAGGGTCACTAGGAGCCAGAACTGACTCCCTGGCCCCGAACACAAGTCGTAGTAGCTTATTACAGCAATCCAATTTCTGACGCTCATGAGGTCCTTCAGACTTCCACTAGTTTTTTCTGTAATAGTCCCTGCCTTCGTTTACAAACATTCTTAATTCTTAAAAACTCTTCATTCTTCAGTGTAACTTTTAAAACATATATTCTAGTACGTGTGCATCTTTCAGGGTGTATATAAATGGCTGGAGGGCATTTATGAGTCACAGTAACAAATCCAGCAGACTCCTCATGCTGATAAATGATAGAAAGAATTTAGTTTTGCCATTTAACTGGGGTGGTTCTTGTGTCTCCATGCCCTGCCGCCAACCCCACTACCTTGTTTTGGATTGGAGTAAACAAAGCTCAGAAAGCTGAGTTTGTTTGAGACTGCATAGCTAATGAATAGAAGAGCCAGCACTGGAGCAGAGAGCTCTGTTCTCTTTGGCCTGTGGTCCCTTCCACAACAGCATGTTAATTTTCCTTAGTGTGACCATAGGTAACTGGCATTACTCAGAAAGCACAAATCAGAAACACGTCAAGTAAAATATATCCAAAGGTAAGTTAAAAAAATAATAATGGTACAAAATCATGGAAATAGTTTAAACAACAATATTTTAAATAGCGTTTAACATTATCCTTCATTTAGATCAATACACTTCTGAAGTTCATGTTTCTAACCCTTCCCTCTGGCGGTGTTGCCTGGGAACCACAGATTGGTGGCTCAAACACACCAGCTGCTCTATGGGAGTAAGGTGAGGCTTTCTGCTCCTGGGAAGATTTACAGCCTTGGAACCCAGTATTAGCTCACTCTAAGTTGGAATCTACTTACCAGGAGGAGAAACCCATCCCTAAAAATTCTTCATCCTTTGGTTTATACTATGTCAAAAATAGCTACTTTGGTATCCTCAAGGAACCTCAAATTGTGCCCCTTTTAAATGTTCTGTGAGTTCTAGGAACAAAAATTAGTCTGAAGAGGAATGATCAGGGTTGTAGGTTGAAGAACAAAAGGTTTTCCACCCCCAAATTCTTGGAGGATCCTCTATGGTACCTTCAAAGAATGAGCAGGTGCATGATGGTGAGGGAAAAAATATCCTCTTTGAAAGGTTCCTAACCATTTTCTTATCAAGGAACTTTCTATTTTCTTAAAACTGCTTCCTAATAAGTTCCTGTGATTATTGTGTGTTCTTCAAGGAAAAAGTCTACCATGATTATTGTGTTAGACTGTGTTGTCCAGAGAAACAAAACTTGTGAAACTGTATATAGTTTCACATATATATAAGAGCTTCATATGAAAAAGTAATCTTATAACTACCAAATATAAGCAGCCCTTGGGAGTCTCCAAAAACAGTCACTATAACCTTCTGAGCTGACCTCTCTGCTTTGAATTTCAGTTGGCCCAGAAGGTCCCTTGGAAAGCTACTGTTTTGATGGGACTTTTTTTTTTTTTTTAAGCACAATAACAATACTAAAGCAAGAGCATTACTGAGAAAACTTGTCTGCAGCCATGTAGTGATCCAATGCTTTTTGATTGGAATAAACCCACGCATCCATGAACTGCAACCCAACTTTCTGAGTTACCCTGGAACATCCTTAAATAGAAGTGTGTCTTCAGAAACATTAGAAATCTCATCAAAAGACACAGACAAGAAAGAGGGGAAAGGGATGTGTACAGCTACAAGACACGAAGCACTTACTTGTAACCTAGCAAAAGACTTGATTTATTCCCTCCTCTCTGTGCCTGTAAAGCAGCAGGAAGAGACAAGCTGTTCCATTAAGAAACCACAGAAGAATGCTTCTTGAGCCCAGGCTGCCTCTAGCATATGGAATACATTCTTTGGCTTTAAGATGCAAATATTCAACAGACTGCCCTTCTCTCTCAGAGTCCCAGCATGGGAGCAGAGCATGGCTGGCCCCAGTGAGCCTGACATGGGAAGTGATTGCTAACTCTACACCCCCATCTCCATCCTTTGTCCCTTTCCAAAACAGAGGGGGCAGGGGTTTGCTTTGCAAAGCTGAGTCAGGTCAGTAGAAAATTTGGCAAGTGCAGTAATTCTCCTTGGATCCTTCTTGCGATTGGAAAGGGAATGATGTAAATGTCTAATTAGAGAAGAACGACACTTGCGCATTTAATCTTGGTGGGGGCTGGGATCACACGCAGTCTCATTATCACTTCTACCTACAGTCTCCCTGATGCGTCTCCTATTACTTCCCACCAGCTGTGCCGGGCTCTGTATGGGAGCAGCTGAGCCGTGGGCCGCTGCAGGCTGTCTTTGATAGAGAGGTGATAGGAGGACCAAAACCCTGGTTCAGGTTTCTTTTGTACTTCATGGGAAAAGCCGCCAATTTGAATCTGGTCAAGCAGCATGATCAGACTTTGGACTATGCTACCGTCTTTTGTAGGAACTCACCCTAAAAGACAGTCTGAAGTGTTCATGCACGGCGAGCTGCTGTGGACAGTGCCAGCCAGTCATCTTCTGGGACAAGTGAGCCACCACATTTTAATAAGTTTCAGCTTCTGGGCTTGTCCTATAGTGCGTGGGATCTTAATAGAGTACTTCTCTTGGGATTTGCAAAGCAAATATATGAATACCCAACTGCTTGTAATTCCCAGTCTTGTGGGAGTAAGACATCAGGAAGTAAGTTGTTATATATAGTTTAAAGAAGAAACATAGCCCCAAAGTGAAAAAACAACAAAACAAAACCCAACACAGTTTAGTAGTTAGAAAACACACCCACACCCACACACACACACACACACACACACACACACACACACACTTTGTTGTTGTTGTTAGGTGCTGTTGAGTCAATTTGAACTCACAGCGACCCAATGTATAACAATGAAATGCCAATCATGTGCTAGTCTCATAATTGTTCTTATGTTTTACCCCATTGTTGCAGCCACTGTGTCAATCCATCTCTTCAAGAGTCTTCCTCTTTCTTGTTGCCCCTCCACTTTACCAAGAAGTCTATGGTCTTAGATACTTACCAACTCTTCCTTTCATCTGAGTGAATAAGCCTGCTATTTCTTGTCGGGTGTTTGGGACCCTGTGACAGAGTAAAAAGAATGTACTGGGAGATGGAAGAAGATGGAATCTAGTTAGATTCTCCTGCCCAGAGCTCCTGCTGCCAGACCAGAAAATTGGGAGGTAAGGTGAAGGAGACTGGGAAGCAGAGTCCTGAAATTAGAATCAGGGTACTAGGGTCTATCTTGAGCCCTGCTTTTTTTGATTTCCATTAAAAAATCAAACCAAGATTGCACGAAATTGATCTGGGTTCGGCGTGCTGGGCTTGTAGCCTCCAGCTGAGCAGCTACATTCGCCCTAGTTTGGCAGCGAGTAGCAATTTCCCAAGGGTGATGCACTAAAAGGGACATAATTCCAGACATGAGGAGAACCTCTGAAAGCTAGTCATGGACCCCACACCAGAGCTCCCCACGCTGTTAGCTTCCTTGAGCTCAGAGCCTGGGGATTGGGTTTGGCAGGTAGCCATAGATTTGGAGCAATAGGAAAGATGTAAGGAAATTCACCGGAGTTAGGTTGCAGTGTGAAAGGAAATAAGCAGAGTAGTCCTGGTCCAGAGGGCGAATTCAGTTCTAGTTGGCTGAGAAGAAAACAACCTCTCTGATAAGCTGGATCTCCTCCTCTAGGGGTCAGCATGACAGCCCCCAAATCAGGTCACTCCATAAGCCCAATATACAAAAGAGAGAAAAAATATTTTCTTGAAAAAACTGCAAATCCTGGGTTCATTGCTTAACTCAAAGGCAACAGGTAGAACGAGTTCTTTAACACACATTAGCATAGCTACAGAGCACAGAGGTTATCAGCAAAACAAAGACTCCTTGGAGCAAGCCTCATTTTCAGAATAACTTAATTCAATTCCAGCTGGCCAGGGAGAAAAACGAAAAACCTCTGAGCTATTAGGGCTTCAGCAGTTCTGGCGCAAGCTAACACAACAAGCCCAGCTCTGCTCTCAGTGATCCTACCCACAGTTGGGGGGTCCTGCCTGTCCTGGGGCCCTATACAGGGATGAGGGAACACACACACACACACACACACACACACACACACACACAGCTGTAGTGCTGCATATAGTACAAGGCAGCTATACCAGTGAAATCCTGTGCTCAACACCGCTGTGAGAACTGCTGCCTGCCCTCTGCTACGATCTTGCCTTCGAAGGTAATTCTGCTCAGCATCTGTGGGACCCTATACCAAGTGGGCACACCACCCCGCTACCTTGAGGCAGGGTTGGAACTCCTCCAGCCCTATGGTCAAGCAATCAAGCCTCAATTATCTCCTTACTTACCACCTTTTTTCTTCTCTCTTTCTTCTCTCTCCCTTCTATCTTTCCCACTGCGGTTGGTCTCAATGGGCCCAGTTTTGTTTTTCTCTTTTTCAGTTTTTTCCCCCCACTCTTTTCCTTCTTTTCTCCCTCTCTTTCCTTTCACATGCCACAGCTGACTTCTGGGCCACTACCCTCCACGTAGGGCAACTCAACCCAAATAGCAGGGGGAACTCCAGCCTGCCCTCTATGGGAGCACTTCACACTACACAAGGCAGCTGTGACAGCCCTCTACAGCACTTTGCACTGCTGAGGAAACATCAGTCTGAGGAAACATCAGTCTGGCCTCTAAGGTGATCTTGTCAACTAGGGCAATTCCGAAGCACTGCTCAGACCCTGCACTAAAAGGGCAAACCAACCTGCCACCTTGGGGCAGGGTTTAAACCTCTCCAGCCTCACTTTCAAGCAATCAGGATCAGCTATCTCTGTATTCTTTATTTTTTTCTTCTCTTTCTCATAACAGTGAATCTTAGCAAGTACAGTTACATTTTCCTCCTTCTTTCTCTTTCTTTCCTTTTTCTTCTTCTCTCTCTCTTTTCTGTCCTTCTTTCTTTCTTCTTTTCTGTTTCTCTCCTTTCCCTCTCTTTCTTTCCACATTCCACTGCTGGTTTCCAGCCTCCTACCCTCTGCCTGAGGTGACTGCTCACACAGTGTGGAGAGCTCCAGCCTGCCCCATGTGACAGTGCTGCAAATGGCACGGTGTGGGGCTCAGCTATCTCTTTATCTATTTTTCTTCTCTTTTTCCTTTCTTTTCTTCTTCTTCTTTCACTTTTCCTTCTTTTTACCCCTTCTTCTATCTCTTCTCTCTTTCATGCCACAGTCTTAGCAGATTCAGCTCTCCTTTCTTGTTGTTTTCTTTTTCAGACTGTTTTTACTTTTGTTTTCTCTTTTCATTTGTGTGTGTGTGTGTATATATATGAGTTATTTATTTATTTATTTATTTTGCTCCTGTCTTGGTTTTCTCCTGTATCTGCTTTTCTTCTATTCTCTTCATCTTTCCTTTCACAAGCCACTACCGGCCTCCAGGCCACCCTCCTCCACTTAGGGCAACTTTGACGGCCCAGTTAGGGGAGCTTCCACCTGTACTTTTTGGCTTTACACACAGCTGGGGAAATCATACCCATTCTCCACCATACCACAAATGGCTGGGGGAAACTCCATTTCAAATGGCTGGGGAACTCCAGCCTACATCCCAAGTCCCTACAAGTGACTTGGGGAACTTATGCCCACCATCTGTGGCGCTCCACACTGCTGTGGGAACATCCTCCCAACCTCCACGGAAATCTCTGTGACTAGGGTAATTCTGTCTGCCATCTACACCAAGGAGGATACACCCACACGCCCTCTTCTGCACTCCAGTTGCAGAGGGAAACACCACATGCCAT
>NW_022111373.1:29298931-29300419 GCF_000313985.2 Echinops telfairi
GTACCTAAACCTTTGGGATACAACAAAGGCATTTAGAAGAGGAAGACTGATAGCAATACAGGCACACATGGAAAAGGAAGAGAGACTTGCTTGATATGCTGGCACAAAGCTTACAACAATTAGAGCAGAGTCAACAGAATGTCCTATTAATAGGAAAGGGAAAGAAATAATAAAAATCAGAGCTGAGATACAGGAGAGGGCTAACAAGAAAACTATGGAAAAAAATATGTGGCTAAAAGTTGGTTCTTTGAAAGGATTAACAGAATTGACAGACCACTGGTAAACCTAACCAAAGAACGGAAGAAACAAATGTCAATTGCAAGGATGAGGGATAAAATAGGGGACATTACAATAGACCCTAATGAAATCAAAAGGATAATTACATACAGTACTATGAAGGCCTGTAGTCTAATGAATTCAGCAACTTGGATGACATGGACAAATTCTTGGAAAAACAACCCCTCCCTAGTCTAACCCAGATGGACATGAAGAACTTCAACAGACCCATAGCAATGGAAGAAATTGACAAGGTTACCAAGGGATTACCAACAAAAAGATCCCCCTGGCCAGATGGCTTCACAGGAGAATTCGATCAAGCATTCAGGGAAGAACTGACACCAATCCTACACAAACTCTTCCAGAACATATAAAAAGATGGAAAATTCCCAAACTCTTTCTAGTATAATTCTGATACCGAAACTGGGCAAGGATCCCACAAGAACTGAGAACTACAGACAACTATGCCTAATGAACACCAATTCAAAAATCCTTAACAAAATACTGCCCTATAGAATACAAAATCATATTTAAAAAAAATTCACCATGACCAAGTGGGATTCATACCAGGGATGCAGGGATGGTACAACATATGAAAGACCATTAGTATTAATCACCACATTGACAAAAAAAATTATAAGAACCACATGATAATATCGATAGATGCAGAAAAAGCATTTGATAACATTCAACACCCATTTCTGTTTAAGACACTCAAGAAAACAGGAATAGGAGGGAAAATCCTCAATATTATACAAGCTATATATGAAAAACCAAAAGCCAACAAGGTAGTCAATGGAGAAAAGACTAAAACAATTCCACCGAAAAAGAGGACCAGGCAATAATAGGCAATAAATAGGACCCCACTCCTATTTAACATTGTACTCGAGGTCCTAGCTAACAACATAAGACAAAGAAAAGACATCAAGTGGTGAGACTATCATTATTCACAGATTATATGATTTTATACATTGAAAATCCCTGAAACTCCACAAGTGGAGTGTTTGAAGCGATAGAGGAATGGCAGAGTGGCAGGATACAAGATCAAAAAACAGAAGTCTATCAGACTGCTATACACATCAGACAGAAGAGGCAATTAAAAAGGTAGTACCATTTACAATAGCCAAGCACAAATTGAAATATCTAGGTATATACCTGACTAAAAAAATGAAAGATTTGTATGAGGAAAACTATAAAACACTATTACAAGAA
>NW_022111373.1:29304511-29307602 GCF_000313985.2 Echinops telfairi
TCCCGTGAAGCCGACGGATGCTGTCCTTTCATTTAGCATCCACACGGTTCTCCATTGCCTCACCACAGCTCTTTTTGGAAAGTTTTCATTTGGTCAAAAGCGTTTCAGCTCGGAGCAAAAATTGTCCTTTGTCCAAGTCTTTTCCATTGATTCAAAGGAAAGGGGACAATACGCTTGGTTTTATCTCCAGTCACCTCTCAGTCCTTTGCTGAGGGAAACCAGGATGAACCAAGATAGCAAACCTCAGATGTGGACCCCAAACCAGTTCCTGCCTTGCTAATTTCCACTCCCAGTGATCCCCTGTGGGCCAGAACAGAATTATCCACCCTGGGGTTTCCAAGGACAATGGTTTTTGGGGAAGCAGGTCACCAGGCCTTTCATCTGAGGCACTCCTTGGCGGACTTGAACTGCCACTGGGTGAATTAACCTTTTGAACCATAGTTTAGCTCCAGCTATTAGAAAGTGCATTCCGGGAAAGGGGAGTGGCCAATGCTGCTGATGAGCGGGCCTCCGCAGGCACTACTGATCTCTCAATTCCTTCCTGGGAAAATCGCATTCAAAACAAAACCACAAATCTGTGGCAAGAATAAATCTGCATCACGAAAGGACAGGAAAACCCCTGAGTTGAAAGGGAGGCCCCACAGGAAAGTGGCACTTTGTGCTGTTCCCTCCGAATGCCGGTGGGAGTTGCACACAAGGCTCAGCCACGGGGCCTGGCAGGGGGCTCAGCTTCCCCCCTTTGCAGTCCCCATGCTCACAGCCGGCCATGCTGGCAGAGCGAGACCAGCTGGGCTCCCCACCCGCCCGGCCTTGTGTATCAAGGGAGAGTACAGACTGTGCAGGACGCTGGGAGAAGGCAGATGGCAGGCTGTTCCGTGATGGCAAGGACGGAGCTTTTCTTCTGAGCCAAGTGTCTACTTCGTGACGGCGGTGCTACTTGCTCCCAGGGACTGTGTTGTTCCTCTGCGCTGAGTTGTTTTTTTTCTCTCTCGAGCCCATAGATATGTACAAGTTGCAGTAAAATATAAGGAATGAGCCACAAGAGTCTTGTGAGAGGGTATGCATTCCTCCTACAGTGACCCGAAGCTATGGAAGTAATTTCTCTCCCACTCGCTCCTTTTTGATTTGTCTTGGGGTTTAGAACTTGAGTTGAAGATTGTTAGAGAAGCAGAAAATTCTAAAAAGGTTTTAGAGAGTCAAGAGGAAATAGCTTATTAATAAAGGGGTAATTAGTATGGCTGAAGCCTTCAGCAAGTGGACAGAAGTCCACGACCAGTGGTCAAGCATTATTCAATGTAGTAGTCCTTCTCCGGGGTGAGGTGGGATGGGGTGTGGGTGGGGGTGGTTGACTCTGGGTAGTATTTTCAACATTCAAGAAAGATTTATGCTGTTTCTCAGGACATTTGCCATCCATTCAGAACACCCTTCCCTCCCCAGATGCATTCTAAACAAACTTTTGGAAATTTCTGCATGCCTCTGGGTGGTGAGGGTGGAAAAGATCTGAAACCACTCTCTGAGGAGCCCTGGAACAAGTGGTTTCTTTGCACAAGCTCTAAGTGTTTCCCCAAAGCCATTTAATAATTACCATGTTAATTGGGAGACTTCAGATTTTGTTAAGTGGCCTTCATTATTTCTCCATGCCCTTCCCAATCAACCCAATTTCATTTTGAAATGGAAATTCCCCAGTGTAGGCAACCCTTTCTAGGGTAGGTTGTTTCTTCTGATATTGGAGAGATTTTTTTCTCCCCCATTTTTTTTTTTTTCTAAAAGGAAGCAAATTGGCAATTGCCAATTAAGCTCATGCAGTCCCCTGCTTCCTGCAGGGGCTGGTAGCCACTCACAAAGGACCAGTGTTTCAGAGTGGTCTGCCCAGGCCGGAGCCATTCTTCTAGAGCCGAATTCCCAGGGTCCCTAAGAAGGAAAGGATAAAAGACGGAAGAAAAATAGAAGAAGCCAAACGAGGCCCCAAGCTGCTCCAGGCTCAGATGATGAAAGGAAAGAGCAACCACACTGTTCTTATTTGAGGTTATGATAAATCCCCAAGTTTATTTTTCGTTTGTTTATTTCCAAGAGAAAGCAACGGTGTCTCTGCACAATTTCACTTAAAACAATTTTTTTTAAAGATTCTCTGGTTTGGTTTTCATTTCCCATAATTATTTCACATGCTCTTTCTGAAAGCGCCTCTTGTTTCATCTATCCTTTTCCATTTGTTGTTCTCGTTGTTAGATGCCATTGAGTGGTTCCAACCCACAACAGAACATGGCACAACAAAAGGGAGCAGTTGTGAGGATGGTGCAGGACTGGGCAGTGTTTCCTGCTGTGCCAATCCTCTCTCATGCTGTGTCTCTACTTTCCCAAGCATCCTGCCCTTCTCCAGGGACGGATCTCTCCTGAAAGCATGTCCAAAGTACGTGGCTCTGTACCAGTTCGTTTCTTTTCATTTGCTGGTCTGTTTCTCTGCTCCCACCCCCGTTAACCCCCACTACATTATGTGGGAGATTGGTAATATGATCGCCAGAGCCATAGGCTTTCAAACAATGAAGAAATAAAGCACTTCTATCTGTTCACTTCATTTGATTTTTACCCTGGAGGTGGTTGGTCTGTTTATTAATAGACAGACTCACCCAGGAAGCTGCTACTAGCTTGTAGTTGCTGTTTAGAATACTTGGGGTATGGAGATGAATATGAGTCAAAACAGCTCTTACTCAGCCTGGTCTCTACTCCAGGCACAATGCTAGGCATACCTAAACACCTCAAACTCCCAACTGGCTGCTAACCAAACCATTCCAGCGGCTAGTAACCTTATACAACGTGGTCGAACTATCTCTGTGGGTTCACTGAGACCTGTGGGTTCACTGAGACGGCAACGGGTCACAGGAGAAGACAGTTTCATCCTTCTCTTGCGGAGTAGCTGATGATTTTGAACTGCTGACCTTGCAGATCTCAGCCCAACCTATAACTACTACACCACCAGGGCTCTGAGCCAGGAGATAGATACCATATAAATACTTTCAAGAGGGCATTTTTTCCCAGCAGTTTTATTTGCACAGAATTTACATATCATACAATTGAATAGTTCAAACATTCAATC
>NW_022111373.1:29308388-29309364 GCF_000313985.2 Echinops telfairi
ACACAGTCCATGGGTTAGTTGTCCCACAGGCAGTGTAGCTTGCAAATGGAGGCACTGAACAAGCAAGGAAGCCGCACACTGTTCCGATGATCAAAGAGCAAGAGACAAGAGAGGTGAAGCTTGCAGAAGTCATTTATCTCTCACCCCTTCAATTAATTCCACATGTATTTATCGGCCAGGTTTGCACAATAAACTAACTTCCTCCAAGACAGACTTATTTATTGTTCTGGGAGTCCATGGTACTTTCAATATCCTTCAGCACTATAATTCAAATGCATCAATTCTACTTCAGTCTTTGCTCTGTCCAGTTTTCACATGCATGGTCCACAGCACACCAGGTAACCACTATTCCACCAGGGCTCCCATTTAGGGGATAGGTATGGAGAAATCAATAATTTAACATGTAAATGATTGATAGTGTCTTCTAAACTTAAATGAAATTCTTATGGAATATTATGGCATAGTTATGGAGTAGAAGGTGAGGCGAGTATTTTAAAGAATGGCTGGCACTTTGGTATGTATCTCTGTGTATGAGACTTGCGAGAGAACAATTGGAGAGATTGGTAAGTAATAGAAGTACAAGACAGCTTCCCATTCAAGGAGAGCTCAGTACTCAGTGATTACTGTGATGAGATAATAAGAAAGAAAATGACTTATTAGATGCAGAGCTAGCTCATGCCTGAGTTTATACTGGGTGCTAACTGAAAACATATGATGGTAATTTTCAGAGTTTAACAAGTGGAACCTCTCTTTCTTTGTTTTCTTATTGACTGATTTTCAGAAGTAAATCTTCAGGCCTTAATTCCTTGTCTGTCTGTCTAAGCCTGCTCAGCATCATAACAACACACAAAGCCTCTAACTGAAAGGCAGGCATTGGCTGTGCTTAAAGTGCACTGGCCAGAAATCAAACTCCGTCTCCCTCCTGGAAAGCAAGAATTCTACCACTGAATAACCACTGCTCGCCAAACTGCTTCTT
>NW_022111373.1:29310420-29322780 GCF_000313985.2 Echinops telfairi
CCCCCTCCCCGCTGCTCTGCTGTATGCCCCTGGAGGCTGGCTTCAGTGTAGTGAGCTCAGAACAGGCACGATTCCTGCCATGTGTCTCTAGTGCTGTCCCCACTGATACTATGGGTCAATGAGGAATGCTGTGTCCCATGGTGAGGCAGGCCCTGTGGTCATCTCTGTGCATTGCTGTTCTGAGCAGTAACATTGTCCTCAGGGCTTGGTGAGCCAGGATGTGCTTCACTCTTTTTTGATAAGGTCACCACGAGTTGGAGTAGACTCGATAGTAGTGGGTTTTGAGTTTTGAGACGGCTAGCTTGATACATAAAAATCCCTGAAGGCCGAACGTGTGTGTGCCTGTGCGTGTGCGTGGAGGTGATGGTGGCGGGATTTTCTTCATTTTCACCTCCAGGAACTCCGTCAGACTCACTGTGAGCTGGGAACAATCCCCTTTTGTTTCTAGCTGGTCCAGAGTGAAAGTGTCCAGTTTAAATGTCTGCAGAACCTTCTGTTCCCCTTAATAGCATCTTGCCCTCAAAGGGAACTATTGCACTAGACTCTAACTCACGCGCTGCGCGTTACTGTCCATTGGTTTTGCCTCCTGGCAACCTTACTTATGACAAACACAACACTGCCCAATTCTGCACCATCATCATGATGTTGGTATATGGGATTCCACTGATCTGACTGCTGTGTAGTCTTTTCTGACCTACCAGCCCCACCTTAGGCACTATTCTTTATGATCCATACAGCTTTCTTTCGTTGGTTAAATTCTGGAAGTATAACACCAGTCCTCTCTTGCTAGGCTATTTTAATCTGGAAGCACTGCTGAAACCTATTTATCATTGATGGCCCTTCTAGGATTTAAAATACTGGTGGTGTAGATTTCAGCATATCAACTGACAGGAATACAGTGATAACTAATGTAACGGAAGTGAAACCCCAAATTCACATCCTCCCGTAATTCCTGGCTCACCAAAGGGAGAGTGGGGGGAGCCCAGAAATCGGTCCCAGCCCAGAAGCACAGGCTCACTAAAACACTGAGACTTAATCCTAGGTTCTTCCACTTCTTACGATCACAGTAATAGGGTTGCTTTATAATAATTACAAATACAGTTGAAGAGAATTGCAAGGGTCAGGCACTATTTAAGGTGGAACTCAAGACTCCAGTCATGCTATAATCATGACTTGGGGCCTGTATTTCTGTTTGTCACCACCGCATTGATTTTTTCCCCAAGTTTTATGGCACCTAATTTACGTTATCATACAATTGAATTGTTCAATCACATCAAGATGGAATTGTACAATCACCACCACAGCCATGCTAGAACATCCCCCTCCCATATGGTTCAATCGCTCCCACAATGAGCTGTGCAGTCATGATCAGCTCCAGTGCTCCCTCCCCATCCCTCCTCCATTACTTACTCCCCAACTCCCCTTTCCCTCCCTGTCATCGATCCACCTCCCTACATGTCCTGTAACACCTTGTGTCAGTTATTATCATTATACACCCAGTCCTCCTGCGCTTCTAGCTGGGAAACCCCACGGAAAACAAGGAAAAACATCTCACTAAGGTGGTAAGAATACAATCATATTGGTATAAAGACAAAAATACAATAATGCGTCAGACAGAGTGCTGTCCTATGACAGAGTAGCACTGCGTCTTAGGGTTTTCTTGGCCATAATAGTCACTGGAGTTGTGATCTCTAGTTCTGTCTTCCGTAAAGCAGCTGGGTGAGTGCAAACTGCTAGCCTTTGGTTAGCAGTGGAGTGCTTGCGAAACTGCCCTGCCCCGGGGCACCTCGCTGTGCATACTAGCTCTGTTTAAATTGGGAATGTCTTCCTCTGGGCTTTCCCACTTAATTTCAGAGGTGTCTCTATATCACAAAAGCAGAGGTGTCTCTATATCAAGCATCCCAAACATCAGAGATGGGAAAAAACAAACAAAACTCTCATGTGCCAATCTTAAAAATCTGGCACTCTCTCTTTTCCGGCTCATTTTTGTCTGGCAATTCAACAAGGTATCTCACAAATGCACCATGGAAGTCTTCTATCTCATAGGAAGCAGCGTTAGTATGCTTTAATGGAGAGCTTCATGCTCTACATTTTCCAGAGTCATAGTTAAAAATCCATCACTTGGCTTGTTGCAAGTTAATTACAGTTTATGATGCAGGAGAGTCCATAAAGGCAGCGCGGGTCAAGGTAAATTGGTTCCACATCACACAAGGACTCCCAATGCAGAAGGCTAGATATTTATTTTGTTGTTATTTGAAGGCAACACTTGCACTTTGGTTTTTGTACTGGGCAAATCATAAACTATAGCTCAAACTATCAAGAGAGAGTGAGGGTCAAGAGCATATGCTTTTGCATACTTTGTTTATCTAGTTCTACAATATATCTGCCTTTGAGAAAATAGTGCACATGATTTCATGTAGCATCACTGAGAATAGAGTCTTGTTTTGTCAGTCGGATGATGAGACACCCGTTCTCACAGGCCTTGGGGGGACTAAAGAAAGCAAACTGAATAAGGACTAATGAAGCCAAAAAAGGCAGGAAGCTCCAGCTGTGTTGTACATCCAGATGGGTTTTCACTTGGGTAAGCATTGCCCGAGAGGAAATGGAAGGATTTATGCTATGGAGCAGAGTCTGGATGATAGGCTATCACGAAACAGGCTCTAGACCCCAGAAAGGGCTTTCGGTATGTTCTAGTGACATCTAGCGCTGGTCAATTAGCCACTCTCAAATTTGGATGCCTCTGCTCTTTCTGATTGTCATGATATGAGGTAGGGCTATTTTGTATTTAATTATTTTGGTAAAATACACACCGTAGAACATATATGTAGCCATGGATTTCTACATGTGGATGGTTACATTCATAGCACTGTGCCACCATTCTGTCCCTAACCATATTTGTTTCAGCATCATTGACTTAGACTCACTACCTGCTAAACTTCTCCATCCATGCTTGAGAGTTCCTGTCGACAGTCTGATCTATAGATCATTATTTGAAGAGTGCAATAGTTAGGGTGGATATTATTTACTAATTTTGCTTAACAGACAGGATGATTTATTTTAAATACAATTTATTTGCATGCAATGGGCATACAGCAAACGTAAATTGTATTATTTGATGTGCTTGACTCATGAGGGGTCATTACAAAGTTTGTGGAAAACTGAAGTGAAAAGATACTGACATTTTCCCCCCCATGAACTTTTTGAAGCTCACCATCAAGACATTAAAAGAAAATATGTACATCACTTAAACAGAGGTTAAAGGCTTTATTCAGCTGATGTTCAAGAAGGTAACTCTCAATTAGAGCAGGACTGGAGCTTTATAAGGTAAGCAGAAGACAGGGCTCTGGATCCTTGTACTGTGACGCATGCAGAAGGCTTAGGCTCCAATTCCTGTGAGACTTGCAGTCAGAGTAAATGGGAATTGTTCCCCTTTTTGTACGCTTTGCTTAGAATCATTGACTTAATCCCATCCAGATACCGTCAGAGCAATGTTTTTAGAGTTATTTTTGTAAGCTGCCCTACAGTTTGTTGCTTATTCAAGGTTCAAAGAAGAAGAGAGGTGGCTAAGGTACATGTGGTACGGGGTTGGGGGCATAAAGCAGGGGTTCGCAGCATGAAAAACTGAGGTCTTTCTATCATGTTTGCTTTAATTATTGTACAAAACTAGCATATTCATCACATCCACAAGTTTCCTAATGCCCCATTGTAATTCCTCCTTCCAACCCTACACCCCTGAAAGGCCCACCTGCTTTACTTAGTTTGCACGGTCTAGACTTTTATGTAACAAAATCCTACTGTGTGAACTCCCTTTGCTCGTCTTCTTTCACCCAGCATAATTATGTTGAGAATAATTCATATTTTTCAGCTTATCAATAGTTCATTCCTATTGATCACTGAATGAGATTCCCCTGTATGGTTACATCATAGTTCGTTGTTGATGGACCTTCAGGTTGTTTACTGATTTGGGCTATGACAAATAAGACTGCTATAACTTTTCACATGAAAATCTTTACATGGATATTCTCTCATTTCTTTTGGGTGACATGCCTAGGAGTAAAATGGATGAATCATATGTTTGCCAAGGTAACTCTGCGGCTAATTCACTAAGCCTGGGCCCTTCTTCAAAGGTGCATTAGAATGATATAAAATAAAGGAGAAACTTGATTAGTGGGGAAATATTTGCAGGAAGGCTTGGGCCCAGTGGAAGCCAGTAAAAGGTGGATGTTGTGATATATAAATTAAGTGATGACTAATATATTATTGCTAAGGTAATATATATAATAGCTCTACTATTCAAGGTACTATGACAAATATCTAATTTTACAGTAATCTTTGGTGCCAATAGAAAATACTCAACTTTTATCCAGTTGGACATCACTAGACCATTTCAGAAGAAAAAAACACACATTACATTGTAATTCCTGCTCATCAACCAGAATGAAAACTTTCTGTTTTAACTAATTTTAAAATCTCAGATTTCCTTAGAACAGAATCAGTGCCTGAGAAGAAAAATGCCTTTTTGATGAATTTATTTTTATGATTTTGGTGGAATCACCAATGGAATTTCTGATGTCATCAAGGAGCACAGGAATATGGCAAACACATTGCTTAGCGGTGAAAGAGGACACCCTTGTCTTTAGCATCGACTTATTTCTTAGATCACCGTTAGAAATGTTCAGAGTTTCCTCTTCTGGGCTTCTTAGTTGAGGACTTTGTCACTTATTTTAACATTTGACTTCTAACCTCTGGAACTGAAAATTCAAGAACTGGAGCAAGGCCCTTTAAGGGAAAGTTTAGGTTTTCCGTACTCCACCATGGCGGTAACTGTGGGATTCCTTCTCATCTCTAAGCAAAAGAGCCCCACTTTCTGTGGGTGCTGACTAGCCATTCTTTAGAAATCATGCTATTTCCTGTTTCTATTCTTATATAAGTAACTCTTAAGGCTTTTCAATTTCAAGGAATTTCAGAGCGAAATGGGAGGAGGTTTGTTATTATCTGTTATAGTTTTTGGTATATACCAGGCAATGATGAATATTTTTATATAAACTTACATGACAACAGTCTATGAAAAATAGTGTTAAATACACTCTAGGCTACTGCAAAGATCTGATCATAAAATCATTAAGAGACATTATCATTTGAGATCATGATTATAATTGCAATAGTCATTGGCACCTTTAAACATACTATTCACCTGACAAGCTATATAAGGGATTGATATTAAAAAATGAATTTATTTTTTGTACTAATCGGATGGAATCCATGTTTCAATTTGAAGCTTAATTATAACATATATATATATACATACATACATACATACATACATACATACCTATACACACACACAAAGTTTGCCTTGCCATCTTCCAAACATTCCAATATTCTGCTAACCACAGGCTCCTAAATTTGCACCGTTTTCCTGACCCAGGCTGCTGTGTGTGTGGGCTTGGGATACATCATAGTATCTCTGAACTCCCCTTTCTTCTCCTCGTGTGCAGGGAGAAGAATCAGTGTCCTTCCGGAGTGGACGCCTGTTTTACATGACAGCTTAAGGACAAGCATTCTTTCTCCCCTGGGCAGTTACCACAGTCGAGTATTTCAGCACAATGAGCTTGTCTCTTCTTAAGGAGTCTGCCTTCTATGTGGCTCGCTGCCATGCTGTGATGAAGCAGGCCTTGTCTCCTGTCCTCTGCCAAGGTTAGGAACCTTCAGCTATTCATCTGATTTTGTTGCCTATCTGAGGCCAACCAGGGCTCTCTACGTTTCTCCCCTGCGGAATTCCTCTGCCTTTGGACTCACATCAAAGAAGCAGAGGCACCATAATCCCACACTTCACTTACTGGCTGGAACTGAGGTTCTGCCAGCCCTGCTGTCAGGCTGCTGACAGACACGCAGCTGGCTCCTTCTAAGGGTTCTTTTTGTTTGTTTGTTTCTTGTTGTTGTTGTTAAATAGATCATCATCTACAGTCTTTGATACAAGAAAGAATTAAATAGAGACAAGGTAGTTTAATTATCTAGGCTTATCCCCACTCTAAGATTCCACCTATAAACTCAAAGGAAATTAATTCATTATGATAATTTTGTATTAAAACATGTTGAATCAATGAAAGCCATAAACCCAAGTTGTTGTTGTCTTTGGGTGCCATTGAGTCAATTTAGTCTGTGCTTTTTTAATCTGACATTTGTTTTTCTTAATCATTCTTGTTTTCATTTTTATAGAAAATGGTGAGGATGTTTTGTGGGGAATAAATAACAGACTCTACATTTAAAAGTCTAAAAATCAACAAGCAGTAAATGAAAGTTCCTATAGTGACCAAATTTGGGGCAAGCCTTCTGGTCTGTCCTCGGTACAAAGACTTGAGTTTGTGTGAAGGAAGGGGGAGAGGCATTTTTTTCCAGAATAATATGAGAAATATTGTGGCAGGTTCAGCTCTGCCACATGTAGCTGTCTGACATTAAATCAATGACTTCCTTGTACAAACCTCAGTTTTCTTAGCTCTATTACTAGGAGGATAGTAATAGTGTCTTCTTCCTAAGATGGTTAGGTGCCTGGGTGTCAGAAACAGTTAAATGTTTGACAACTAACTGAAAGCTCAGCGGTTCAAATCCATCCAGACGCAACCCGGAAGAAAGGCCTGGTGACCTGCTTCCTCAAAGTCTCAGACCTTGAGAATCCCAGAGGGGAGTACTTCTTCCCTTGACCCCTGGGGTTGACAGGAGTCAGAATCAACTCAAAGGCTACTAAGAAGAGCAGGAGAGATTGGTGGGAAGGGGGAATGAGACACTGACTAAAGTGTCTGTTTCCAAGACTGCAATCCAGTTAATGCAAGTTAACCCAATTACTTATCTTTTGTTGTTCAATTGTTTTCTTCAGGCAACAGTTTAAGTAGCTTTGGAAAAGCTCAAACTTAGTTCTCTTTCTGTTTTCGCGCGTGGCTCTCAAGAAGGTGGTAGTGATGAAGATGATCTTGATGATGATGAAGATAAATGTACAGTGACCATTACAGGGAAGCCCCCTCCAGGAGGACAGAAGACATGACTGTAGGACTTGTGACAACCCTAAATAAGTGGGTGTGTAGCAGGTAACTGCTTGGCTGCATTCTGGTCTTCCCATCAATGCGGTGAGGCAGATTCCGTACCTAGAAAATGAATGCACCTATTGAACGTTGCCTAGCTAGAGGAGGCAGAGCTCTGCTGGTCAAGCCCACAGCGCTCTGCAAAGAGTCCAGAAGGAGCCCTGTGCAGGTGGCGGATCTAGTGTTCCGCCAACGCTGTGAAGGCTCCGAGTCTCGGAGCCAGTGAGTCTCAATGGTGCCTGCCTTCTCCCATGAGAAGAGCATAGGGTCAGGGTCAGAAAGAAGAGCCCGTCCTGATCCTCACAACAATGGAAACATTGTTCACAACATTCTTTGAGAGCCATAATTATGTTTACAAACAAATGAAATCGTCATTCTCTGAATAATGTCCCTTTCAATTTTCCTTCAGAGACACATGTGCACCTCGAAGGAGCCACAATTTGCCGACCTCCGGCCTAGAGCATGTCTCCGGAAGTCTTTGCAAAGCCAGTGTGTTTGAATCTGTGTGGTTGCTGACTTGCCACTCAGAATTAAAGTCTTTCAGAGACTGCTTCCTTCAGTTGCTTTCATGCAAATTGATGTTCTTCGTAGGAGTCGTTTTCAGAGAAAGATGGGACTTTCTACTCTCATAATGAGCTGTAGTCTTGGAAACTCACAGGGGAGTTCTACTCTGTCACATAACGTCACTACGAGTTGGAATCAACTCGATGGCTGTAAGTTTGGCTTTACGGGGGGAGGTGGTGGTCATTGGCGTTCTGGTGTTTGAATATTAAAATATTCTGCCAGAAGTTTTAGAAATGTTAGCAAACTTTCAGAGATTTGAAATTTCTGTTAGAGTTGAAGTTAAAAACATGTTAAATATTTATTTTTAAAACTTTGAGGAGTTTGTAGTACAAATAACACTCGGAAAAATTCTTCTGAAAGATCTGTTGTTATGTAAAATATTGAAATATTTGTCAGACTGTTGGGGACTCTTTGAATTAGTTTTTACATCGTTAAGACATCCGTTCCTAGAAGGTCTAGGAATGCCTGTTATGCTGCTCATCCTGTGTTCCCAGTGCCAAGCTGGGTGCCTAGCACGTGGTAACTTTCCATCTATTTAATGGTCACACGAAGAACGATTCCTGTTTTCACGTTAGAAACATCTCCATTAATCAACCAACTAGTTAATAAAAATATATAGAGTCCTTATAGTCAGGGGAAACTCCAGAATGACTAAACAGGAGGGTTTTGAAAGAGACACTCTAGTGGCAAAGGAGGGCTTCAGGACAGGTCTTGAAACACAGAGTCTTCTAATTTACTGTCTTCGCGTTTATCATGTTATTGTGTTTCAATTTTTTAAAATCATTTTATTGGGGGCTCATACAACTATTATCACAATCCATACACACATCCATTGTGTCAAACACATTTGCACATTTGGCCATCATCATTCTCAAAATATTTGCTTTCTACTTGAGCCCTTGGTATCAGCTCCTCATTTTCCCCCTTCCTCCCTCATGAACCCTTGATAATTTATAAATTATTATTATTTTGTCATATCTTACACTGTCCGATGTCTCCCTTCACCCACTTTTCTGTTGTCCATCCCCCAGGGAGGAGGTTATATGTAGATCCTTGTAATTGGTTCCCCTTTCTCCCCCACCTTTCCTCCACCCTCCTAGTATCGCCACTCTCACCACTGGTCCTGAAGGGATCATCTGTCCTGGATTCCCTGTGTTTCCAGTTCTTATCTGTACCAGTGTACATCCTCTGGTTTAGCCAGACTTGGAAGGTGGAATTGTGATCATGATATTGAGGGAGGGGGGGCAGGAAGCATTTAAGAACTAGAAGAAAGTTAGTTGTATGTTTCATCGCTGTTACATTGCACGCTGACTGGCTCGTCTCTTCCCCATGCCCTTTCTGTAAGGAGATGTCCAGTTGCCTATTGTGTTTCAATTTCATTGTTTATTTGGTATGGTTTTGGTGGCATTTCTTAGCTGTTAACTGACAGTTCAGAGGCTTTAACCTATTAGCTGCTCCTTGGGAGAAAGATGCGGAATCTATTTCTGTGAATATTTGTACAGCCTTGGAAACTCTATGAGTCAGTTCTACCCTGTCCTGTAGGGTTGCCATGAGTTGTAACCAAATTGTTGGTTATGTATTTAAGGTTGGAGGTTTGATAGAAATAATGGAGGAGATGTGAAAAAGCTCTTCGAACAACAAGTTGATTCTGCTCCATATTGACCCTGCATGGGGTTTCTCCGGCTGTAAATCTCTGTGGAAGCTGAGTCTCCTCTTCCTCAGTGGAGTGGCTAGTGGGTTTGAACTTCTGACCTTGAAGTTAGCAGCCTGATGTTTAACCACTGCACCACTAAACCAAAGCCAAACTCACTGTCATCAGTTGATGCCTCATAGCCTATAGGACAGAGTAGAACTGCTCCTATGAGTTTTTGAGACTCACTTTTTATGGGAGTAGAAAATGCCTGTGGAGCGACTGGTGGCTTTAAGTTGCAGACCTCGCTGTTAGCACAACTCTTAACCACTCCACCACCAGGGCTCAAGGGTAGCTAATGTAATTTCCTGTAAGGAATTTTCAGAGGCTAATCTTATGATCTGGGCGCTATTAATTCTACTGAATGGAAGAAGAAATTAAGGTTTATTTGAGGGGATTTCAAAAAGTGTGTAGAACAAATTCTATTATGTTTTCATACCATTTTTTCATGAACTTTTTGAAGGCGCTGGGATAGCCCTTGCCCAAAGTCACACAATAGAGAATCCAGAAATTCAACCCAGGGTCTATCTGGCTCTTGAACTACCTCCCGAGGTTGCTGAACAATGGAAGGGCCATATCACATAGGAGCGATCTATTTAGGGCAGTGGTCTCAACCTTCCTAATGCCAAGACCCTTTAATATAGTTCCTCATGTTGTGGTGATCCCTCCAACCATAAAATTATTTTTGTTGCTACATCATAACTGTAGTTTTGCTAGGGTTATGAATCGGGTGACCCCTGTGAAAGGGTCATTCCACTCCCAAAAGGTTCTTGACCCACAGGTTGAGAACCGCTGCCTTAGGGGATGGGGAGCTTGGATCGTGTGATTAGGAGTTGAGGGCTAGTTTGGAGAGTTTTGTTGCATAGGAGTATCTATTTTATTTTCCTGTTCTTTAAATCACAAGATTGTTTTTTAAAAGGATGATCAAGGGGAAAGCAGCTAGTGTGATTTTCAGTTAACCTAATGACAATGGTACACCTGTTTGTATAAGTGGTTCCCAGATTTTACTATGCAAAATTATTTGCCTGGAAGAATTATAAAATGCAATTCCTCATTTTCTTCCACTAGAAATACTATACTCAGAAGGGAGCCTCACTGGCATAGTAAATTTGAACTCTGACCCTCTAGGCAGACTAGAATTGCTCGAAGCTTCCAGGGCTCTGAATCTTTATGAAAGCAGACTGTGAAATGTTTCACTTGTGGAGCTTCTGGTGGATTTGAACAGCCCATCTTTTCGTTCGCAGCTGAGGACTTTACCACTGTGCCACCAGGGCTCCTTTTCAGTAGACACACTACCCTAGACTTATTCAATATATACATACATATATATTTTTGGATATAGATAGCTTTTCTTTTTAAACATCATTTTATTGGGGGCTCATACATGCTTATCACCATCCATCCATCCATCAATCCATCCATCCATCCATCCATCCATCCATCCATCCAGTCAAGCACATTTGTACATTTGTTGCCATCATCATTCTCAAAACATTTGCTTTCTACTGGAGCCCTTGGTATCAGCTCCTCATACTAACTAGATATCCCCAGGTGATTTTGAAGCCTCTGAACAACACTTTATGACACTTCAACAACAACACCTCTTACTGGCAGTGTTCAATAATTGCAGGCCAAGAGAAACGCAGGTAAATAAAATGACTTTCTAATGACTGAACTAGCAAACCTGATCATGAAAGAGTTAATAATGTCTTGGCAAACTGTTGAGTTGTTGGGGTCAGTATGATTTAAATGTTTCTTCAGACATTGGAATTCTACAAACCATTTGCTGGGTAATTTAGAATTATTAATTTCTTGCCTATGTAAATTTAACAAAATCAAACTGCTTAAAAATAAATGGACATTCCTCTACTTTTCCCCCTGAGCCTAAAGTATAGTTACAAATGAAAACCCTTTAAAATATTCAGAGGCTATTTTGCTTTGTATGAGAAGAACCAAGATATGCTCAAGTGTTCTGTCTCTAGTGTGCAAGGTTTCCATTAACTAAAAGGATTTCCCAGTCTACTTGAAGGTACTGTACTTCTTCAGACAAGAAGGGATCACTCTCAAAAAAAAAAAAAAAAAGAAGGGATCACTCTAAAAGCAGCAAGCCACCATACAAAATATAAAAAAAAGTAGAAGAGGAAGGAGCAGCAGCTCTGGCACCAAAAGACATTTCGCTTTCTGTTTTTGAAATGTGTGTTATTATAAAAGCCTTCTTATCAGACAGGGTGAGCATGCTAGCTGCCTGTTGGTAGGCCAGATCATTTATTTATCTTTCCTGTCCAAACAAGAAGTGCCGTTGACTCACCATTGCAATCCCTTAACAAAGAGCTGACCAGGGCCCTAGTGAACATTGTCAATAGTTTCTACTACTAATTTAATGTGCTAGTCTGCATTATATTTAAAGCTCACCCACACTCAGCAAAATGTCATAAAAGCACTCGGAAGGGGGAGGGGAGCTGCTTGCAGGGCTGAGCAATAATCCAAGCGTTCACTCATATTGTGTTACAAGAACACAAGAACCTATTCTAGCATTTGAATCTAGGATGAAGCATAATTACATACAATTAAATGTGAGCTTCTTGGGCAGTAGTCTTTTTTATATATAAATACTTTTATTGGGAGTTATTACAGCTTTTATAACAATCCATACATCAATTGTATCAAGCACATTTGTACACATGCTGCCATCACTATTTTCAGAACATTTTTTTTTTCTGCTTGAGCCCTTGGTATCCGCTCCTCTTTTTTCCCTCCCTCTCTCACCCTCTCACCCTTGTAACCACTTGATAGATTATAAATTACTGTTATTTTCATATCTCACAGCATGCGCTGTCTCCCTTCCCTCATGTTTTTGTTGTTCTTCCCCCTTGGGGTCGGGGAAGTCCTATACATCAATCATTGTGATCGGCTCTCCCTTTCTTTCTCTTCTTCCCCTATCTTCCCCCTACCTTCATGGTATTGCTACCTCCATTATTGTTCTGAGGGGTTTATCTGTCCTGGATTCCATGTGTCAAGAGCTCTTATCTG
>NW_022111373.1:29324538-29352137 GCF_000313985.2 Echinops telfairi
TCTTTAGAAGCAATGTGTTGTCAGGAGGGAGCAGTCCTTGGAGAAAGACATCCTGCTTGGTAAAGTTGGCAGTGAAAGAGATGACGCTCAGTGAGAGAAACCGACACAGTGGCTGTAACATGGGGCTCACACATAGCAGCGGATAGAGCAGTGTTTCATTAGGGCCACTATTAGCCAGCACTGCCTCGATCGATGACCGTGTTAGGGTGGCCCTTCTCTGAGGAGGTAGGTAGAAAGACATTTATATCAAATAATGGCCCACACAGTTGTAGAAGCAATTATGTCCGCTCTGATTCAAATACATGGGTCAGATGGTAAGCTGAAGGAAGGCTCCCCTGACTTGGGTAGCTGCAGGGACTACAAACCAGGAAGACCACACCCCCAGAAATCTTTCTTCCCACTGCATGCGGGCTGCACCCTAATCAAGGAGGTTGCATAGCATACAGATGCCGGCCACTGCCTGATGTTATGATAGAGTGATCGTGGGTGATTACTGCCAAACTATAGGGTGAGAACGCTGGCCCAGCTAGGTTGACACAGAGCCTAGCTGTCACCGTGCACGCTTAACAACAGCATTCTGCCATTTTTGATTGAATCAATAATACTCCTTGTGCAAAGATCCGTGAAAATTCAGTGAACCTACTTTGCATTTACCTGTATATAGAAATTAGTCCCAGAAGAAAGTTACAATGAAAATGTCACAAACATGCAAACAGACAACTGGCTTCAAAATCCGTGACATAGATAACTTTGTCACACTCCATAACGTCCAGTATATTGTTCACCAGTATTTTATTTTCAGCCAATACTCTCATTTTAGCCAATATGCCATTTTACCCATTATCGGGTGCTAGAAGATTCTCTTTGAGTCTAAGCAATCTCAGATGGAATCTTCTAATGTTCACGTCTCCTTTTGTCTTAAAGGACCTTGTTTTCTCTCTTTTAAGGACTTCAGATTTAGGTCTTTGGCTCTGTTGCTGTAAGTCTCTCTTCCTGTCCATCATGCTCTGAACTGATGTGAGACTCTACCCAGGTGAGAGCAGTCAGCAATAAGTATTCAATAAGTTATAGGATCCGGTAAGCCTTTCATTCTGGTTAATTCTCAGCAGCTGCAAAGGTGCTGGTTGAAGTCAGTTAGGTGGTGGGATTGCAATATGATAAAGCCATCATTTTATTTTGTGGTAATATGTCCTTTTATCATATAAATAAATATTAAATAAAACATCAAATTAACTATGTTACCATTTGAAAGGGTACAAATCAATGTCACAAAGGGCATTAATTCTGTGCAATCAGCACCACACTCTATTTCCATGACATTTTTATCAGCCCACAAGGAAACTCCATATCTATTAAACAGTCATTTCCACCCCATCCTGAGTTAATGGCAACCACTAATCTACTTTCTCTTCATGGATTTGCCTTTTGAAAGTATTTCACATAAATGAAATCATGAATTATGTGATATATATATCTGGCTTTTTCCACATAAAACTCATTGACATCAAGTCAATTCTGACTTGGCAGTGTTGTAAAGACAGAGTAGAACTGCTCATTGGGTTTCCAGGTCTGTAAATGCTTTCTCCTACAGAGGAACTGGTGGGTTCAATCTTTTGAAGTTTGACCAGCAGCTAAATTCTCCAACCACAGAGCCGTTCACATTCCATAATGACTTCAAGGTACACCAACCCCCCTTGTAGCATGTATCACCACTCCATTCCGTTTTATAGTGGAATGATATTAGACTGTATAACTTTTGATTATCCACTAATTACTTGATGGACATTGGTTGTTTCTACCTTCGAGGTATTGTGAAAAATTCTGCCATGAACATCCGTGTACATATTTTTATTGGAAAAAGCTGGGATTTGAGCTCAATCCAGTTAATATCTGGTTATCCTTTGACGTCATTATTTTTTGTTGCCAATATCCTGACATAGATGCCAGCAGTGTTTGTATAACAACTGTTCTTGCTTTGGAGCCAGGGGCAGTCACAAAAATTCTTTATGTTCTGATTGCCTGGACATGAGTGTTTACTTTAGAAATAGACTTGTTCATAGCATTCCCACAGAAACCATATTCAAGTGTTTGAAGTAGAAGGGTTGCCTGTGTTTCCACATACTTTTATGGGCCACTTACACCTACAGAGCGATGGGACTTACCTGTAGGCTCTTTTACAGATTAAGCTGGACCCAGGAGTGCGCCTCTAAAGATTGTTATTTCTGTTTATTGGGTTCTCCATCGTTCCTAGGGGACCCGCTGGATATGAAGGTAAGACCCAGATCGCCTTTAGAGTTTCTGAAAACAGATTGGTACTTGCAAGCTGAGTCAATCAGAAGGCAAATCGATTATTTGTGAATAATCGATCTCCAACCTTATGGAAATTCGTATCCGATTTCCTTCCCGAAAGGGAGAAAATAGCACCTAAGAGGAGCTAGTATTGATAGTGTCTCTACGATGCCTATGGAGTGCAGTTCTACTCAAACACAAGGCAACAGCTTTTGCCCCTTTTTAAAAAGCCCTGAGCTGGGCCGCTGGCCTGGCAACTTTAACGGTTATGAAAATTATCTCAGTTGGTTCTCACAAAACCTGTGGGATAATTTCTATTGTAAGATTTGTAATCTCCATTTTGCAGATGGTGACAAAGGCTTAGAAGGCTTCACACAATTCTTAAAGTCATAAGGGACATGGCTGTGTCAGTCAAAGACTGTTCTTTCCACTACATCTTGCTGACGGAGGAAAAGAACTAGGGGAACGAGAATCACTTCTATAGCTACGTGATAGTTAAGGTTTATTGTGCCAACCTGGCCGATGAACACATGTGGGGTTAATTGAAGGGCGCAGAGATAAATGGCTCAGTGAGTCTCGCCTTTCTAGTTCTCTGGTCTCTTGCTCTCTAATGGTCGGACCAGTTGTGGCTGTCTTAACTAGTTCTCTGCCTCAGCTGGCAAGGCTCAATTCCTGCAAGACATCCCTGAGGAGAAGCCACATGGACCTACCCCAATGCAGCCCTGGGTGCTGGAGCAGCCGTGTGGAGAAACCTGCCAGTGCTGAGATGCTTACATACTCACTGATTCAGCTTTCCTCCTATATTCGGCGTAATTGTGTGAGTTTGGGGAGGATTTTGTATATTAGTGTCGGGCATATGGACTAATGTCAGACTTAATGGGCTTGGACTGGACTGGGTTGGGATGCTTAATGTACAATTACCCTTCATATAAAACTCTCTTATATAAAATACGAGTTTATGAATTGTGTTTCTCTAGTCTACCTAGACTAACACACTACTCAAGAGTGAAAGATGAGGCATTTAAAAAGTCTCGAGTCAGGCTCAACTGGAAGATACAGGGATGCTTGTGCAACAGAAGCAAACACCACCCAGTCCTGCGCCATCCTCCCGCTATGTTTGAGCCCATTGTTGCAGCCAGCGTGCCAACTCATCGACGTGGCAGTCTTCCTCTTTATTGTTGATTCTCCACTTTGCCAAGCAGAATGTCCTTTTCCAGGAGCTGGTCTCTCCTAGCCGTTGACTTGATGGCACCTTAACAACAATTTTCACTTTAAAAATTGAGGCATAACTTCCATAACGTGTAGGACTCTTCATTGTGTAATTCATGGATGCACATTTTTAACAATAACGCGCATGTCTATCAAGCTAGAGAGCAACCACAATCAAGAAACAAAAATAAAGGTTTCAAAGACTGAACCCGAACAAATAATCGAAGGTAACAGACCTAAAAGTAGTGGCCGTCTCCCGGAGTGATGTCCCTTGTACTTTGTATTTGGAGAGGAGAAGAGAGTAGGACATTGACTGGAGGGCTTCGTTTTTGCTTTCCTGACCTTTTGGTGTGTTATTTTTAAACATTTCCCCTGAAATATGTAATTTTATTATAGGTGACAAACAACTTTCTTTTATATTTCCCTCCCTCTCCCCCTTCCTCCTTTTCTTTCTTTTTCTTTTATAATCTTTCTTGGAGGAAGAAATTATTAAAAACTTTAATTATTCCCATGTGCCCTCAAGCATTTAAGTTCCTTCAAGTTGGTTCTTGTGTTTGTTTGTTTTTAAATCATCTTATTGGGGGCTCGTACAATTCTTATCAAATTCCATACATCCATCCATTGTGTCAAGCACATATGTACGTTTGTTGCCCTCATCATTCTCAAAACATTTGCCTTCTACTTTAGCCCTTAATATTGACTTTTCATTTCCCCCCTCCCCCTCCCTCAAGAACCCTTCATAATTCATAAATTATTATTGTTTTGTCATAAGTTACACTGTCTGACGTCCCCCCCTGCCCTCTTCTCTGCTGTCCATCCCCCAGGGAGGAGGCTATATGTAGATTCTTGTAATCGGTTCCCCTTTTCTCCCCCACATTCCCTTCACCCTCCAGGTCTCGCCCCTCTCACCGCTGGTCCTGAAGGAGTCATCTGTCCTGGATTCCCTGTGTTTCCAGTTGCTGTATGTACAATGTACATCCTCTGGTCTAGCCAGATTTGCATCCCCTTCCTCCTTTTCTTCCTGCATTTTCTTTTTAATCTAAAATAAGAATATGCACTAGATATTTCTATATGTTAAGCCTACACAGGATAGGCCAAAGCTTGTTATGACAACATGGGTAAGATTGTCAAGCTTAGCAGAAGGTTCACTTTTTGAGAAAATGTTATGTTTGATGGATATGGCTTGACGACCATTCAAGCGCTGAATTCCCAATAGGACAAAAGAGGAGCCACCTGGTAGAAGAGAGGCAGGGCTGGAAGCTGGAGTGCGTAGGCTGGCCTTTTGTTCTCTGCTCCTTGAGAACCCTTGCGCATCCCTCTGTGCCTGGGTTTTCTCACCAGTGGTGTGGGAACTCCACATTCTCCCCCATTCCTAAGAGCCTTTGAGTATATTGACTAGAGTGGATTTACCTGGCCTTCTTAATTTTCATGTCATTTTTTCCCTCCTCTGACTTCTTTCCATCCAAATCATTTATATTTACTTTTATTTTCTTACTGTCTTTATTTTATAGTCGAGTTCTTGGGTACTGCAAAAAAAAAAAAATGCACTTAGCTGCTAAATGAAAGGTGAAAGCTTTATACCTCCCCAGAGGTGCCACAGAAGAAAAAACTCACTGATGGCCCTCTGAGAAATCAGTCATTGAAAGCTCTATGGAAAATAGTTCCACTTTTATACGCGAGGCACCATGAGATGGCCCCACACACCTGGTGTTATTCTAGAATCCTGGGGCAGAGAATCAAGAAGGGGTAAGTGCTTTCCCTAAGGACTCGCAGTTAGTGATTTAATAAAATCCACTGTCCATTTAAGACCTGGGATTCTTCTACAGCATACACTCATATTTCTCTTGTTTTGTCCTCATTTAGTGATTCGTCCTATAGGTGGTCTGAAGCCCTCAGAAACAAAAGATAATTATAGGTAGCCAGATTGTACTTTTATTCTGGAATACCAAAGAAACAGGAGGGGAATTATATGATGAGTTTGGTGCTATAACTCTGGGCATTGGAGAAGGATTGGATATTAGCAACCTAAGAGGATGCTGGACACATTTTGCTCCCATCAGATACAGCAATGTGCATGAAGGGTTTCATACACAGAATTGAATTATTGAAGGTATTGAAAATTAACAATCCCACTACCACCCAGACCTGCACCCGCCTCTGCTCCACACATTGAGTGACTTCGAGAAAATGACCTCACCTACCTCCCAGGGTCTGAATTGCTCAAAAGGTGATGCTCTGTTAAGTGTCGGTGATAATAATAATTGATAGTAATAATACAGAATCTTCCTCCAGGCCAAGAGATGGAATTGTAGAGGTCCCTCTGGGCTCTACCTTCAAAGATTCAATTTTATAACCTTGGACAGACATTGTCAGAACTGAGGAGCCTGAGGCACTACGTAACTCAAAGATTAATAAAACAAATTGCTGGCACCAGGATTTCATCATGCTGAGCTGAAAAATGATAGCTTTGTACTTAAGAGGCTATTTCTCCCCCCTCTGCTTCATGTCCTATATACTTTTGCATGATATTTATAATTAGAAGTGAATTAAAATAGTGAGGGGAAAAAAAGGTTCCTGGCTGTTCTTGGACCTCTAGATACAGAATTCCCATTTCCTGCAGTCTCCTCCTGCCATCAGTGGTGAGTAGTCCTTTATCCCTCTCTGGGCATGGCCCCTTTGCTGGGCAGGAGGAGCTCTCTCCTGGGTACTGATCTCTCAGTTTGGCTGTGTTACTTGATACCACAATCCCTGTGGTACTGCTGCTGTGGTTCTACCATCCTTGGCCCCAGAGCTTAGACCATCTTGTGTTCTCTGGAACAGTGGGGAGAGAGTCCCCGCTCCCTTTCTGGTATGGCCCCCTTCCAGAAGGCTTCAACGGGGTGCCCCTGGTACCTGGCAAGTTCCGAGAAGGTTGGGTGAGACAGTAGGTTGACTTGTTTCTTACTGGGTTGGCTTTGGTTTTGAGGTCCCACATAAATAGAACTTGAGGTGTGCATGTTGAGGAAGAGGTAAGATGGCAAGGGTTTATGAGAAACACCGTGACAGACACCGCAACAGAGTGAGGTTCTGCTCTGGAGCCAAGCAGTTTGTGAGTCAAGGAAACCAAGCTTTTTTGCCCCAGGATTGGTGGGGTTTCTGGAACTTTAGCTCAAAAATGGAGGCAATCCTGGAAAATCTGTGCTGATGGTCACCTGACGAGCTCCTTTAGCCAGAGCCTCATCCCAAAGGATCGTCAGAGTCCCAAGCCATTTAGCCATCTCTGAATCCCAGAATGCATACGATGACACAGATCAGGACTACTGGTTTTTATTTTAAGGTAGAAGAAATCATGTCTGATCTCTTTGTTTTCTTGCAATCAATGAGAATAACTGCAGCTGATATACTACACAAAGATGTATCCCTAAGGATTGGGTACCTCAGTCAGCTGTCCTAGCAAAGAGATAAGAATTAGGCAAACTCAACACGTCTTTATTAAATGTCTATAGGGACTTTAGGAAACTCGGGTTGGTGTGATCAGTTAAGTGCTTAACCTCTAATCGAAAGGGTGGCAGTTCAAATCAACATGGCCTCATAAGCAATCTGCTTCCCAAAGGCCTCAAAGATCTTACGGAGCACCATTCACATGGGGTCACCATGAGTCCGACTCAACTTGAAGTCACCTTTTGTTTTCAGTTTGGGTTAGCAAGATCCTACCCAGACCGTACCCTCCTCAGGACATGCCAGCTATTCTTTTCCTAATAGAGATGAAAGATTCTTTACTGTTTCCATCTCTTTCTCTGAAAGATGCCCCTACACACTTACACACACACACACACACACACACACACACACACACACACACACACACACGGGGTTTATCTGCTTTTCCATTACTATATTAAACTTAAGCAGTATTATTTTAAGTGGTAACCAAAGAGCACGGTGCAGTCCATTTGAACTGGTAATTAATTACCTTACAGAACAGAAAAGGAGTGGCGGCTCTCTCCCAGCCACTGACCTTTGGGTTGCCAGCTGGGCGCTAACTCTGCCAGTAAGTCTCTTCTTGTGAAGTCCTACTACCAGCAATGAGCATCAAATGGGACGTTTCCAGAAATCAATCCATTTCTCAGATTTTTTTTCTTTTAAACTGTGTTAAGGTAATTTAGCCTACCGTTAATTGCAATCTATTTAATTACCATGCATGCAGCTGTAAAAGCTAGCTTGTACACAGGTTGCAATTATAGCATCCTGTTCAAAAGCCACTGAGGTGTGTATGATGGTAGCAGGAGAGGGTGGAGGAAGCCTCAGAGGTCATTTGCTTTATGGTCCCATGACACGGACTTTACCCCACAGTTATATAACGCAGTGTGTACATCTCTGTGATTCTCACACCAAGACAAGGTGGTAACGAATGAATAGTGGTATTTATTGCTTAGCCACCATATACCAGATGTGATCTAGGCACACTGAATCGATGACTTCACTCAATCTGCCCTAGAAACAGCCCTGTGAGAGTGGTAACTTCATTACTCTTTGTAGGGGAGTTAATGATATTCAGGACAATGAAGCAGCTTTCCATAGGTTATAGGTGATACAAGTTGAGTTGAACCCAGATCTACTTAACGTGGGCACCCACTGTTCACGCCCATAGGCTATCCTTTACCCTACTTCTTTCATAGGTGAAGAGCCTGGGTCTCAGACAGTGACTTGCCCCAGGCTTGATAATAGAACTTGCAATATGGAAAAGGGATCAGGGTTATGACATTTACTTTGCTTATTTTATGAGCGAAGAACCAGAGGTTCTATATCACCTGTGATCTAATGTTGAGATGCTGGTTTGAGCAGATCCACTGACAGGGGTGGGGAAGCCAGGATTCCCCTGAGGTCCCACGGGATCTCAGACAGCATTCCCTCTGCTCTCTGGACACCTCGCCTTTCAGAGTCCACAGCTGGGCAATTATCACACTAGAGAGCCATGATGCCTGGAGCCTCTTTAGTTCTGGGAAAGGTAGAGGGGTAAAGGATGGAGCTTGGGAACTCCTCTACAATTCTAGCATTTGGAAAGTTGCCTCCACACCCGAAGTAACATGTGGTATTCCTTACCCATCAGTGCAGCACAGTGATGACATGAAATCCTTGGGCAAAAACACACGAATGAGCAACCTCAGGCTGTACCAGCTAAGAGATAAGAGATATTTTGCAAAACAGAATGTCCAGGGATGCTTCAGAGATATTGCAGGTTTGGTTATAGCAAAATGAGGCTGGCTCTCCCTGCGAAGGTTCCTAGAGACTCCGAAACTATATAAGGTCCCTGTGAGAAGGATGTGGCTCCGTAGCAGTGGGTTTAAGATTCGGGGGTTATGCTTCATTAACAGTGTCAGCACAAGAGAGATTCAGAAGAACGAGCTAAGGATTTCTACCACAGGCCATTTGTTGTCAGTTGATTTTTCCATTGTAAACAACAGAGGTCTCATTCCCTGCCCCGGAGTTCTGATTCGCCGTGAACCTGTAGAGCAGAGCAGAACTGCCCCTGTAAGTTGCCTAGACGGTGACTCTTGGCAAGAGTAGAAAGCTTTTGTCTGTCTGTCTTTGGCCTGTGGAATGGTGGGCGGCTTCAATCTGCTGACCTTGCAGTTAGCGGCCCCACGTGTAAGCCATGATGCCACCAGGGCTCCTATACCACAGATGTAGCTGTCACCATTTGTTATCGGTGACAATTTTGCATAACTCTGCTTCTGTGATGTGAGGAACCAAGTCTTCTGAATTAAGACAAGTGCACAATAGAGTACTACTTAAAAGTAGCATCATCATTCTGCCAAGTGGCCCCTGCTTTCATCCCAATCACAAGTGTCTATGGCGCTCCCATTGTTCTTTTTGGAATCCTGTGTTCTTCATAGGATTCAGGGTCCGTTATAAACCCACTGCCCTCTCATAGCCTAACTTTCCCTCATCGACTTCTCCCTTCGCATGAGGAGAACAGAACGCCCCAGACTGGAGGATGGTGCCCTGGTTTCAGGCCCCTTGCAGTGGCTATTCACCGATTAGACAAATTCATTAAAGGACAACTAATTGATCCAAGGAATCAAAGGCTGAAGTGAGGAATTGCCTTTCAAAACTGTCATTCCTCCTGGACTGAATTTGCAGGCGCACGGCCAAACGTCGAGCGTGTAAAACCATCGAGAGGCAGGAGGCACTCTGTGGTTTCCCCCACACCTCCAGAGATGATTGTCCGTGCCGATTTGTGATTTCTTTCTTTCGCTGAAAGAATGCATCCAGGGACACAGAAAAATGAAAACCCCAAACATACACATGCATATTTAATGACTCGAGTCAAATGGAGCCGCCTGTTGACCTCTTTTGTGATGGAATTTAATAAGCAATCCAGTAAACTTGGGAAGTTTGTTTGCAACATTTACCAGGAACGAACACACTTCTCTGAGGGGAGAAAGGATCTGTTTATTTTTCCGCAGACACCCGTACATAGGGCACGTTGCGATGGGAAACGGCACTTGAGAACAGCTGAGAGAGGTCTGCCTTCCTCCTGCCTTTCTGCCGTCGGAATCTGTGCCCATGCCCTCCGCCCTGGCACCCCGCTCCCCGTCAGCGTTCGTGAATTATTCCACTTGATTTCTGGTTGTGCTTTTCTCACCCCAAAAGGAAATAAAAGGGAGAAATCTTCTTTTGTCAGCAGCTATTTCTGGAGGTATCTGGAGCTGTCTTGGAACCTTATTTAAATTGTGTTTCATCCAAATGTTTCCTCTCTACCTAATTTTGGTCACTTTTTTTTGCAGTGCCCTTTCACAGGAGGAAAACAAAAATAAACGGTGGTGTCACAGAGAAAGCCGTTTGCTTCCCTCAGGCCCCAATTGTCCTTTCCTGCCAGAGAACCACAGCTGCTAGTGCTGTCCCCGAGTTATGACACCTGACAATAACGAAGCCTTAAACAACAAAGTTTTCTTTGGGCAGAAACCTACCTTGTGTCTTTTTTTCTCATTGAAAATTTTAGAAAAATATTTTCAGTTTTAATGACTGTATCAAAGCCCAGTGAACTGATGAACCACACTCAATGTAAGCATTACACCAGGCTGGATATATAAATATTTTCTTCCATGGATGTAAAGCAACTTCCATATCTGCATTATTCAATCGGAAGATATTCTCAGCAGTGAGATGATTGGGTCAAATTACATTAGTGGTTTTAAAAATTGTTCCCAAAAGTTTATTGGCATGTAACTCACATGTCATATAATTCAATAGTGCAGTCACATCAAGAAGAGTTGTACAATCATCACCACAATCAGTTTTAGAACTTTTCATTCTTGTACTCATTGTTATTAGCTCCTCATTTCCCCCAACCTCCCCTGCCATGACCCCCAAGTAACCATTAATCCAGTTATTGTCTGTATAGATTGACCTAGTCTGGATTTTATAGACAGGAAAACATTTTTTAAAACCCCAAACTAGCAACAATAACTAAGTGAAACAGATAAAAGCCTTAACTGCAAAGAAAACAGAAAGTATTGAAAACCCAAGCAAATTTAAATGGCTCATAAGGGATATCAAATAATAGGGTGATAAATTGTAACCTGACTGCATCTGCAACAATCCATCTTTCAGTGCATTCTGCATGATATATATGCAGCTATTTATGTCCCTGGTCCATGGTCACAGGAGATTCACCAGGGACTTAATCCATATGTATTTCTCCTTAACTTTTCTTTTTAACTGAAACAGTTTTAAAATGGATGAAAAGGGAGATCACATGATAAGATATTACATTTATATCTAACTACGCCTGCCATAATCAACTTGACAATGCTCTGTCAGATAACAGGGCTATTCACATCCCTCAACTATGGTCAGAGGGGAGTCCCTGGAGCCTGCAAATGGATTTGGGGATTCCACTAACATCCTTAGCCTGCCAAGCAGGAGTTCACAATCTGAGCTCTGATATCATTTGCATTTGGATTACATTATTTGTAATCCTTGGATCACACAGACTGGTGTGTTTTTCCACGTGGACTCAGTTGAAACCTCACTTAGATGGCCACTTGTTTGAAAACAAGCCTGTAAGACCCCAGATGCTATTCTTTCTGATTGCTGGGCACCATCTACTTTCTTCACCACATTTTGCTATAGCACCCATATCTTCAGTGATCTCTTCAGGAGAGTGACCATCAAGCAGGGCCATGACATAAGAACTAATTGCTCTTAGTTTGGGGCTAGAATTAAGTGCAAGTTCAAAATGTATTCATGCATCTACTGCTTATATATATATCTTTGATTCACCTTAGAGAGATCATTGTCATTTTATGTTAGAAAACATTATCAATCTTATCCCTGGGGCATCATTTCCATTTCCATCAAGATGAGTGTTTTTATAGCTCATAAGACAGTTTGTCAAAGCTTCTTTCAGTTATGAGTATAGTCTCACCATGAAGTTGCTGGAACTTAATGTTACAATTGTTTATTTATTTTTGGTCTTAGTAGTATAAATTGATGCCTATTTTAAAATTTGCATTTTTTCAACTCACAAGGTAAATTATTTTCTACTTTTATAATTTAACATCTGTATCTATCACTTTAAGAATGGCCCTTTGGGGGTGGTAAATGCTAGTTCAAGGAATATTGTATTCACTGGGCCCATTCTAGCCAGGGGAGAGGACTGGAGGGGGAGAAAAAGGAAGGGAGGGAGGGAGAAAGGAACTGAAGAAGGGAGAGCTCATGTTCTAACAATAATCCTTGGCAGTGCTTGACTTTGTTCAAATATGGACCCCGCTAACAAAACCTGCCCCGATTTAAAATTAGACTACCATAGGGCACAGTCCAAATAGACAGGGTGTAGGGTCTGAAGCCTTCAGTGAGCTGTTCTGTGCTTCCTTGTTATGAATGCGTTTAGGGTTGCCATATGTTCCACTCCCTTGGAGATGGGCGTTTTGCCATGTGCATACTGCTTCGAGACTATTAATGACTCTGTATGAAGTAAGTTGGGGTTATTGTAACCCTTTTCTCAGATGATCCCATTTGTACACGAGCCCTCTGTTTTGGTTTTGTTCATTTCTAACAGATTTTCGTGTAGCCGTGTGAAACTCAGCGATGGTAAGCTGTCGTGATAACTCAGCTCTCTGAGGTCTGCGTGCTTTGGAGCAGACATTTGTCACTGGTGACGTCCCTGCAAGAGTTGATCTTGCTTCATGGCTTCTGCTCTGCTCAGGAGAATTCAGAGTCTCCAGGACAATTTTGGTGGCCAATGCAAATGAGGATGGCGAGATTTGTAAGAGATGAGCAGTCTATTTTCCTGTCTCTTAAATAGGACAACCAGTCGGTGGGTTTGTCCTATCATTTGTTCAATCATTCATTAGTTCATCCAGGAATCCAAGTGCTGTTTGTTGAGACACTATGATGCCAGGCACCCTACTGGGAACTCTGACTCAGTTCGGTGTAGGGAAGAAAATGCAGCCATCCTCCCCTTGACCTCCTACTAATGATTCTCTGATATCTGTCAAGCTGTTGTTCAAAGAGGAATGAACTTTTTGTAGCAAATGAACTTTGGTTAATCCAATCCCCCACTCCGTCAAGAGAGACAAACTGAGATCTTTGAGCAAAGAAATGACTCTGAGAAAGACCCGAGGTTTTCAGATTTGAACTTGGAGAAAATGGAGGTCTCATCAGGAATATAATCAGACCAGGGAAGAGCAAGACTTTAATATTGTCCAAATACCAGGTGCTTTCTGCTGTGGGGAGAATTAGAGGGCATGAGGAATACAGAGTAACGGAGGATCTGGTTTGAATGTTTGAGGGACACTATGCCATTGAGAGTATTATAGGGGGACAAGAGAAGTTGAGAGGCCCGTCAGAAGAGCGATACTGGTGGTTTAGAGCACACCATGTAGATGGAGAGAAGTAGGCAGATAGAGTGTAGACATATTCTGGAAGTTGAAATGACTGATGAAAGGAAATGATGTGAGGCATGAGGAAAAAGGGAAGAATTAAGGATGGGTTCTGGGTCCTGATTTGAAGGATATCTTTAAAATACACATTAAATTCTATATCAAAATTTATATATATAAAAGTCGACTCTGGCTCATAGTGCTCCCATGTGTTAACAGACAGCCATAGGGATTTTGGCCTTGATCTTTATGGAAGCAGAGCTCCAGGCCTTTCTCCCATGGTGCCACCATTAAGTATGCTTACATGGCCAAACTTTAGCAGGCTAGCAGTTGGTTGTAAAATGCTTGTGCCACAAATATGTATGACGAACATATGTAGAATGACCCAGGTATTTATCTATGAAGGTATGTGTGCACGTGTGTGTGTGCATGTGTGTGTTTAGGGAGAGAAACCCCCAATTAAAAAATCCTCTCTGTAGATTCCTGAGGACAAGTAGGAAGACATAAATTGGTTACTTCAATTTGTGTCCTCTTCAGTATAGTTCCCTGGTTGGAATCTATATAATCTATAGATAGATTCTCAAATATTTCCATTTCCTCCTTTAAACATGTACAATTTTATTTAGCTATAATACAAAACCACAAAGAAAGGTGAAAGAATTGCATTATACACTTTTATACTTTAATCATTGCAATGATAAGAATCCTAGCTAATCTTGACATAGTCCTCACTATGGGGCAGGCATTGTTCTGAGCACGTCACCTATTGTACATCCCAGCAACCTTATCAAGTGAGTTTTCTTACTGTTTCTGTTTGATAAAGGGGGTCACTGCAACATCAAAGGGTTAAGTACCGGTATTTGTTCCAGATAGCAAATGTTCATGGATGCGAGTCCTTGGCTTGGCAGTCTGGTTTTAGAATCTGTGCCTTGAACCATTGCATTACACAGCATGGAAGAAAATACAATAAGAATTAAGATTGTATTTAAGATTCTTAAATACAATTAAGAATTAAGACCTGTTTCCACAGCTGCTTTATGAAAGCAGCAAGCCTCATCTTTTCCCTGCAGAGCAGCTGGCAGGTTTGAACCACCAACCTTATGGTTAGCAGCCCAATGCTTAACCTATACTACCATTAGGGCTCGTGATTATATGCACAGGCATCTAAAATGTCCGAATGTGGGCTTGGAGCTCAGAGATGATCTTTCTAAGGAAACAGCTTCAAAGGTTCTAGGGCCACCACATAATCCATTAGCAGAAGCAACTGAGTTTCACAATTTGGCCAGAACTTTGGCCAGATCTATGTGAATGGTTTTGTCCTCAGACGGAGTGCACTGGAAAATGGATTATTGCCGATACGGTTAGCTTAAAATTTAACATTTCCCATTTTGTTTTCCATTTTGACCTGTTTTAAACTTGCTCTAGTTTTTATTATGTTCTGCTTTCTTGTGGTGAAATGTGTCTGTTTTATCGTGTTATTGCTGATGGGGTTTTTATGGTATAATTTCTGTATATGAAATCCAGGACAAGCAAATCCCTAGAGGCAGTAATGAAATAAGAGATCTTTAGAGTTATGACAGGGGAGATTAGTGGTGGCAGGGGAGGGAGACTGGGGAGCTAATAACAATGGATCCAAGTAGGCAGAAAATGCGCCCAAATTGACTGTGGTGATGATGGCACAACTCTTTTAAAAAATGTTTAAACCATTGAATTGTATCATACATGAAGCATATGTCAATAAAATGGTTAAACTAAATAAAAGTATACCGAATTTCTTGACTTTTAAGCATAGAGTAATCTTTCTTTCTCTAGGGCCTGAGATTAATGGATGCTATTATGTATATTCCTGAGTGGAAAAACGTGATAGACAAATTAGGAAAGTATCCTATTTTGTGTTGAGCATGTGCTTGAATGCAGTTATGTGTGTATAGTCATTTCTTGGTATCTGCAGGGGTTCTAGGACTCCTCAGATTTGCATCCCCTCAGATACCTTAAGTAATCTCTCAAGTATCGATTATACCTCAAACCGAGACCAAACTCTGCCATCAAGTCAGTTCTGACTCAGAGCAGCTCTAAAGACATGGCAGAACTGCCCTTGTGAGTTACTGACGATAACTCTTTATGGAGGTCGGGCATGGAAAGCCTAGTCTTTCTCTGAGAAGCAGCCGTGGTTTGGGGTAAGCCTATACCAGCAGGGTATAGGACTTATAATATCTGTACAATGTAAATATGGCCTCTCTTAGCCTTTGAGTCATTGTTTCAATCACTTACTTGGGTTTTCTTAGGAGCCATTTTCCCCTCCCACAGAAACAAAGGGTACACACAGCACACGCAGCAATGAATGACATTTGAGTGGACAAGGTTCAAACAGTGACTATTGCAGCGAGACTTAGGATCTATGAAGTGGTATAGGCCATGACAGATTATGCCCACATATTGTTTTATGGACTAACTGTGGTGCATGGCACATGACAGATTAATGTTTTACTTTTTCGAAGCTTTCAAATTAAAAATACTTTTAGAATATTTACATTTTTTATTTTTAGGTGGTTGAACCCACAGATTTAGAGCTTGTGGATGTGGAGGGATGCACATATGTGTGCACACACAGGTTCACATGATCTATGCATAAACCCAATCGGATCCCACAGCCACCAAATAGGTTTTGACTCATAGCAACCCTTCAGGGCAGACCAGAACTGCTTGGCAGGGTTTCCACAGCTGCTTTATGAAAGCAGCAAGCCTCATCTTTTCCCTACAGAGCAGCTGGCAGGTTTGAACCACCAACCTTATGGTTAGCAGCCCAATGCTTAACCTATAATACCATTAGGGCTCGTGACTATATGCACAGGCATCTAAAATGTCCGAATGTGGGCTTGGAGCTCAGAGATGATCTTTCTAAGGAAACAGCTTCGAAGGTTCTAGGGCCACCACATAATTCATTAGCAGAAGCAACTGAGTTTCACAATTTCTAGTCCATTCATGTTTTGTTTTCCTCTATGTGTCATTCTCCTCCATCTCTTTTCAAGAACGTTTCCTTCAAGACCATCCAACACGAATATTTGGGAGGAGAAGAAAACGACCGAGTAGTTATTTATTTGAAAACAATCATGCATCCTCCAGCATTAGCATTGGAGAGCGCAGAGACCTTCTGCTCCTTGTGGAACCTCTACTCACTCTTTCTGCCCCTGTCTCCAGATGACACTCTTTCCCCTTTCACACTACTCTGAATAAATCCTCGATATACTTACAATACTTCACAGGGCGTGGAATAACAAAAGGAATAAATAGATGATGTGACTTAGCCAGACATTTTCTCAGTTAAGAGATTTGGCTTCTTTGTTGCAGGGTATAGACTAGACCCAGGCTCTTCTGGTCCTTAGCTGTTTGCCATATATTTTGACACAGCCACTGTGTCAATAAGTCTTGCTGTAGGCTTTCCTCTTTTTCACCAATCCTTCCCGTAACCGAATAGCATATCCTTTACTAAGGACTAGTCTCTCCTCGTAACTTGTCCAAAATATACCAGGGGAAGTCTCATCATCCACACGTCTAAGGAGGAGGAGGGTTGTACTTTTCCCAAGACAGATTTGTTTGCACTTCTGGCAGTCCCTGGTCCTTTTCAATCTTCCTTGCCAACACCATAACTAAAATGCGTCAATTCTTCTTTATTGTACATACTTCTTCATTGTCCAGCGTCCACATGCACAGGAGGTAACTGAAAATAGCATGACTTGGGTCAAGTGCACATTAGTCCTCAAAGGGACACCTTTGCTCTGTGATACTTTAAAGAGGACTTTTGCAGCAGATTTGCCCAATGCAATATGTCATTTGATATCTAGACTGTGAATTCAAGTAAAATGAAATCCTTGAGAACTTCAATCTTTTCTCTATTTATTCTCCTTCTGTCCACTGCCTTGGGAGGATTTGGGGTTCCTTACACTGAGCTGTAATCTCTGTGGAAAGCTGTAGTCTTTATTTGTCATCAGTGAGTGAGTCCTCCTTGCTTCGCCTCTGTGGCAAAATTGCGTTGTATGCATAACATAGGTAGTGAAAAATCCTTCCTCTGATCCAAAATGAAGCAAAACAAAAGAAACAGTTTTACATAAGAGTCTTTTGATGAATCAGTGCAAAGCACTCATTTTACTGACCTGACCTTTACACATGACAAAGTAGAAAGTATGCATTAGGCCTTTTTGCTGGATACCACAGTCATCTTGAAGTAAAACGCAACGTGGCTGTTTTGAGTTGCAAACTGACCTAGCTCCAGTTTTCATGTTACTGTATATCATTTTTACTTGAAGCAATGACTGACAAACTATAGTTATTCAAACTTGGAACTTTGGTGGATATTTTCTTGAAAATAAAAGAAATAAATCTGTCTCAGGTAAAACAACTCATCATGCTTATTGGCAGAGATAAAATTTGAGCTTTTAAGCCAAAATTATAATTTTCAAAAAAACATATCCAACTATTGGGCTTAATAACATCCTGATACTTAAATATTTTTTGATGAGATTGGTGATAATATTAATGAATGTGATTGTTTAATGTCATCAATAGTCATAGATTAACATTTTCAAGATCTGAGTAAACCAATAAACAGAATATTTTTCAGTACCCAAATGCATAATCTTAACCTTGCAGGAAAACATCCATTTAAAGTGCAAGATAGATCCAATATATTTTCATATAATTTCATTTAATAGAATAGGATTTTCATATAATAGAATACAAAAAGTTAATTAATCGGGCTTCTGATTCTCTTCTTCTGCTAACTTGTAAGAAACCACTACTTCCCAAGTTTAGTGTAATATTGTATAATATTATCTACAATCTGAGAAAAGTTATGAAAATGCCCCTCCATTTTCCAGTTACATATTTGTTAGAAGCAGGATCTTCTTCATATACTTTAATGTAAGTCACATATCACAGTAGATAAAATTCATTAGAATTCAGGTGTTTATGAATGAAAATTTATATAGCAGACATAAACATTCAATTGTTTCCTATTCAGCCAGGCATTAGAGAGCTTCACAAAATTGGAATACAACTCTACTCCTCACTATTTTTATTTGGAATAAACATCATTTTACAAAAATATGTAAATTGACATGCAGTAGGCTTTTGGTCGCTAATTTTCAATAAATAATTTAAAATGTTAAAGCTTGAAGCGCGAATGTGAATACTTATGAATGTAGCCCTCAACACGTCGAAGAGGTGGAGGCTGCTGGAGAAGGGCAGCAGCAGAACTCGGAATCTGGGGAAGCCGCGAGAAACGATGACGTGTGTCCTGGGTCGACTCTGTGGACTTGCAGTGGACTCCTCACCCAGAATCTGAGTATTTTCAACTACAGTGAGCGAGCCTTCAGAACACAGACCTGGCCAGCAAGAGTCCTGAACTTAACCAAATCTGAAATTGTTGTCATCAAATTGCCATCATTATCACTGAATTGGTTCTGACATACAGAGTCCTTATCAACCAAATCCACTCTCACTGCCCTGGAGTCGGTGCTGATCCATAGCTACCCTCTGTGGGTTTCAAAACTGTCACTGCCTGGGGGAGTAGAAAGCCCCGTCTTTCTCCTGGAGAGCTGCCCACCATGCGGATCACAGTCCAAGGTGAACAGTAGAACTACCTCTGTGGATTTCAGAGACGGTAGCTCTTGATAGGAATAAAGAGCCTCCTCTTTCTCCTCAGCCATGACATGGTTTCAAACTGCTAATCTTGAAGTTAGCAGCCCAATATGTAACCATTAAGGAACCACCAGGGTTCCTTCCCTGAACTTTCAAGAACCCCAGGATGGCCTTGTCCATCTACATTTCTCCCCTGCAGGGTCCAGCGACTCTCCTCCATCCCAGACCTGTTTAGGCCATGCCATGTGTTCTCGGATTCTCTATACTACAGCATGCTTGTGTCCGTGCTCCTAAGGGTGTACCAGGCATCAGTGTGAGATCCCCTAAGCCCGAGGTATGACCCAGAGTGGCTATTTGAGGGGCGTGTGGATGGAGTTGGCACAAGTGGTCTGTGCTAAAGCATATGAGGTCACTTGTGATACAAATATAGTCAGGAGCCAAGAGCCATGTTGTCCCACGTTCCAGTGAAAAAGACTTGGAAGAGTTTAAGTATTCTAAGTGCGACTCTCGGAAAAGGACACCATCCTTGGTAAACTAAATGCTCAGTGAAAAAGAGGAAGACTTTTGGCAAGATGTACTGACACCGTGGTTGCCAACAGTGGGCTCAAACAGAACAATTGTGAGCACAACACAGGACCCAGCTGTTGTACACGGGGTCCCTGTGAATTGGAACTGACATGAGGGTACAGAATAATGAGTATACATTAGCCTGCTAGAATTCAGCTCATTGTTTTTAAGGAGAGGACAGAATATATTTATTTAGCAGTGGGTCTCCATTTTGTACTGCTGTCTGTGGTTGTAGACATGTTGGTTGACCTTTAGTACTGGAATATTCCTGGTTAGCCACGGCCTCTGACCCTTATCATTTCTTATCCAGAAACTCCAACTGTAGGACTGTGATCTAATCTCACATTGTGCATACTTAACAAAATACACATAGGTTGTGTCTAGGCATTATGTCAGAAATTTCTCGTCATTACGTTCGTCTCCCAGGAGAGAACCAGCTGGGTGTTAAGCAGCGCCAGTGGAAGGTAGTCAGTGCCAGTTTGCACAGAATGGATGTCCTCTTAGGAATATCTGGAGTGCTTGTCTATTGTCACTCCTGGGTGACTCATCTGTCAGTCCAGAACATGACTATCCATAGCATGGTTACTGATCAGATCCAGCTCCTCAGCCATGATGCCATGTGTGTGTGATTACAGCAAGCATGTGAGTACACCAAGTACACCATGTGTGTGAGTACACCTAGCATGTGAGTACACCAAGTACACCAGGTATGTGTGAGTACACCTAGCATGTGAGTACACCAAGTACACCAGGTATGTGTGAGTACACCTAGCATGTGAGTACACCAAGTACACCACGTGTGTGTGAGTACACCTAGCATTGTGTGGTGAGCTTCTCATCCTGCAGGCAGAGGTCTCAGTTAATAACCAGAACCTTGCCCTCTGTTTGAGGTAAAAGATATCGGATCCCAAATATTTGCAAGTTACTCATGACTGTCATTTATAGAGTGTGCCACATGACATTGTTAAGGTATTTAATTTTAATCTATATCACAAAACTCTGAAGCAGAACTTTAAAGTATTAATATACTCTTCAGAACCACTGCATAAGGCAAGTATACTGATTAGTTTCATTTTACAGTTGAGAAAAGCAAGGTGGTACAACTGGGTGATGGTTTGGGGACATGGCCAGAGGCAGGGGCCAGCTATTATTAAGTGTAACTGTACTAACTGTCCTTTGACATAGACACTACTAAAATTTCCATTTCATTGAGGATGGGTTTGAAGCTAAATCTTCTCACTTCCACGGCTTCTCTAAGTAAATTGGCTAAGGTGGCCCAAGGAAGTGCTATCTGGACTCAACCTGGTCTACTGAGTCAGCTCAAAAGTGGAGCATCCCTATTCCGCTCTTGAGAGTTCGGTTTTCTGCATATTGAAGGGCTCTATCGGTCCCCGACCTTAGTCCTACTGTCATCTCCAATGTTAATGTCATTTAGGACAATGGCCGATAGGTGCAATGCAAGGAGAGCGTGCTCCCAAGATTACTTTTTCTAAACTCTTGAGATTGGAGTGGTGGAGGGAACTTTACAGAGAACTCAATTGCCCTCTCTGCCAAATGCCTTTGGGGACCTTTTGTTACTGGGAACTGCACTGACATATGTCATGATCATTGCCAGCCCATATGAAACAAATGAAATACCTCACTGTACAATAGAAGAAGAAGTCTTGGTGGCAGCTTCTAAGCGAGGGGCTGTGGCAGTTACATAATCTCTGGTCAACTTGTGAAGGGGTGGGGCCTAGCCTGTCAGTCAGGCCATAGCCAAAGAGGCCTTCATGTGGGCACAGCCTTCTTCTGAGGACTCTGGGAACTCCTGTATTCCTCCCTGGAGGCAGGAGACACTCTGCTTCCTCTTCCTGCTGACAAGCCACATGGAATTACACTGATGCAGCCAGACCCCTGAAACTGGAGGAGCCATGTGGAGACCCACGCTAGCTTCCACCACCACTGGATCCACAAGACTTTCCACTCACTGGTCTGTGATCTCCCTGCATTCGGCATGATTGCATGGCTGTGTGAGTCTAAAGAGGAATTTATGAACTGGTATTGGACAGATAGGCTAATATTGGACTTATGGACTTGATCTGGACTGGGCTGGGATATTTCTCATTATACAATTACTCTTTGATATACAGTTCTCTCTCACACACATACCAGTCTCCCTGAATTTGTTTCTCTAGTCTACCTGGACTAACACAACGGGTAATGATTCAAACACACCCTGTGGCTCCTTGGGAGAAAGACTGACGGCCGGCTTACATAATGATTTCCAGTCTAGGAAACCTTTGGAAGCAGTTCAACTCTGTGACCTGGGGTTGATCTGAGTCAAAATAGACTCACTGCCCTCCAATGATGACAGTCGAAAGAGCAAGGTTAGGTTTGGGTTCCACTCCACCTCTAGAATCATGTCCTTACCTCACTAGGCTTCCTCACCCGAGGTCTGAAAGGATCTGTCGAAAACTCGAATTTCTCTAACCATGTATGCCAGAACAGAGGGCATTTGGCTCATGAAGAGAGAGCCACGCCAGCTCACCCATCCCCTGGCCTCCGGAAAGCGGAGACCACCTTGGCCAGCAGTGTGCCCTGCTGAGCCTGCTGACGCATTGGCTTGGGCAGAAGGCCCAGCTCTGTCTGGCCCTTTGCCTGGGCTGCTTTAGTCAAAATGTAGGAGCCAGCAGGCCTGGCTGGGCATGTCTAGAAGCCTGCAACCATCTTTTCCTTTGATCTAGGGACTGTCTCTGTGTCCTCCGAAGGGCGTTGTCAAAGTTGGATGCCGTCAAGTCAGTTCCAACCCACATGGCCCTATGTGACAGTGTCAAACGGCCCCACGGGGGTGGGGTTTCTTGGCTCTAATCTGTATGGAGGCTGAAGCCAGGTTGTTCTCCTGCAGAGTTGCCGAGCAGGTTCAAACCTCCCATCTTTTGGTTAGCAGCTGAGGGGGTAGATGATGCCCCGACAGGGCTCCCTGTTCAGGAGGACATGTACGGCATTTCTAGAAGCTAAAGGGGACCTGGGGCCAGATTTCTCTTCTTCATCCCAACCTGGTGGTTGAGTTGTGTGTTGTGGAATAAAGACAACTGAGTGGGAAAGCCATTCCTGAGAATTAATAAAAATGGGCCACCGGTTTCCTGGGTCAGGGCTGCAAACAGCTGGGCATCGGCAAGTTCATGTTCTTTGTATTCTTTAGAGGAGCGTGAAGAGCCCAAGTCTGGAAATATTTCCAAGGCATTTCCTCTTCTCTCCCGTCCTGGCTTGTAGGTAACAGAGGGAGCTGTAGCATATGTTTCGTATTGATTTGCATTTGCACACTTTCCTGCATCCATTATCTCACCTCATTAGGGCTTGGAAGGGGAAGTGGAGCTGAGTGCAGCGGCAGCATGCGCTATTCCTGAGCCCTGTGGAGAGTTGTCCCAAACGGTAAATGAAACAGTTGCAAGGACCGGCGAGGACCCTGCAGGAGAGCAGGCATCTTCAGGCACAAGTCCAGCAGTGCTGGAGTCACGTGGCCCCGCAAAGGCGCATCCCGGGCCAGGCGGCCCCTGGATTGATGATCAAGCCTGAGCTCAGAGCTCAGAGAAAGACCCCGTGGCTCCCCTACACGCTCGCTCTCCTGGATTCATATTTCAGCATAGCAAATGGTTAAGCTGGAATCGAGCACCTTTTTAAAGTAGAGGTAGACAGATGACTATTATTTAGTTATGAATGAAAATGGCATAAGGAAAATCCCATTGTCTGAGGTAATCAAGATCTAGGAGGTGATTCAGGCAGTCCCATTTGCCGTAAGCCACTTTCATGCATGTCTCAAATTTAGAATGAAATTATATATATATTCGTATACATATAATTTATATATAAATATATTTATATATAATTTAGATATAAAATATTTATAAATTTTAATATATTTTAAAAGCCCAAGCCCATTGCTGGTGAGTTGATTGCAATGCATGGCGAGCCCACGTGTGCATGTGTCAGAGCAGAACTGCTCCAGAGGGTTTCTGAGGCATTCTCTTTATGGAAGCGATTGCCAGGTCTTTCCTTCATGGTACTTCTGAATGTGTTTGAACCCCCAGGAACAAATCACTAGCTATTCCCAGGCCCACTCTGTAGGTGCGTGTATGTGTGTGTACCATAGGCTCAATACGAAAAGAGCAAGTTGTTCAGGTCTCACTTGACCTCTTAGTAGCTCCGCCTAGAACAAGCCACCAATGTCATGTCTGCATGATCATTGCCTTTGATCTTGGATGCGTTTCCTCTGTTTTGTTTCTGAGACTTTCCTCTCCTCCTCCTTACAGTCTAGGTCTGTCGCTCATTTGCAACATAAACCCTCTGCCTCCCCTCCCTCATCTCAATTTCTTCATCTGTTGAGTAGATGGCACAGTTTGTGACCTAGCTATGTTGTTGAAGTTTGGTGGAAACAAAATTACCTAATGCCTGCCAAAGTGTTTTTATAGTGATAAAGTCAATGCAAACATGTAAGGGTATCATTTGGACATAAATAAAGCGACATTTCCCTTGCCTGTGAATAAAACTGCCTGTATTAAATATTTGTTGAATCATTCTTTAAAGTAATCTGGGCTAGCTCTGGGTTTGCCATAGGTGAAGTACTGCAAGATCAAGGGCTGATCTTGGTTCAAAGAGCCTTTCGAAGGCAGAGGTGTTTAGTCAGTACAGCGCCTACCAAATCTGGGTCATGAAACAGTAAGGTTTGCGGAGATTATTCTGGCCAGAGTTGGAAGTGGGTGATGGTCCATTGGTCTGGTCTTAAGGAGAATGGAGGGAGGGAACCAGGTTGGAGAAATGTAAGGAAGACATGCAGAGAAAGTGCGGGAAAGTCCAGCTAGTGATAGGACCAGGCTCAGAGTGAGCAGACACTACTTTATAGATTCTGATTCCATTAACTGATAGGAGGAGCTGTCAGCTGCTTTTTACCTTGTCTCTTTTTGAGAAATATTTCTTAGGGACCCACGTTTTAGGAGCTCTAAGTTCAGTGGTTCATACTGCCATTTGCTTTGAGGTTAACTTGAAAGGAAATCTTTGAGAACTAGAACACGGACTACCTAAATGTGAAGTGGATTAAAAATAAATTTAGGTATGAGGATGACAACAATTTACCCTCATGAGAAGGAATATTCTGCCAACTGTTCACATGTACTTTTCCAAATATCCCCTCATTACCATTTTAAAACATGTGCTTATTCAGCTGCTCTCTGCTACTGCAGTTTGGCAAGAGTAAAGTGGATAGTATTGGACCTTATGTTGTAACTTAGGTGCAGGGAATGCTGGGTCTTTGGCAACTCGAAACGTGGGAGGGCATGGTGACGGAGGAGCATATGAGTCAGCTTTAGACTTCGCCATGGAGAGGGAAGGACGGAGACAGAGCACAAAATCCCTCAGCACAGGACCCCAGGCAGAAAGGGGCATGGCAGTGGGGGAATGCAAGCAGTGGTGAAAAGCAAGGGGTCAGGCAGTCTGTGGTTATTGTGTCTTTGGTAGCCGGTGTCACCCTGCCTTCAATGTGGGTGGTACTATCTTATCCTAGGAGAGGATTCTAGGGAAAGCAGAAGTAGAGAATCAAGACCCAGCCAAATGCCGCAGTTTGGCTTCAGATGTTAGATAGGGCACCAACCGGAATGAAGGAATCCTGTTGGTCCCTGTGGCCTAACAGGATCCAAGGACTAAGCAGAGCTTGACTTAGGAGCCAAATAAAAGTTTGGCCTTGACCCCACTGTACTTGAGGTGGGAAATCTGTCTGGCAGGCAGAATAAAAGCATTGCAGCCATGATAGGGCTAAAGGAAGCAATTTTGACTTTTACTGGGAGGGCTCTCTCTATTTGGTGATTGGATTAGGAAGTGAGAGAGCCAGAATGGGAAGAGTGGAGGCTCTGAGTGATAACCCTTCATAGACTTAAGACTGGGGTGAGCTTTGCACATGCCACCACTCATTTAAGTGTTCATTGTTGGCCTTCAGAGGCAAAATTGCAAAGCAAGGGGAGTTTCTTTTTGGAATAACCACCTTTTAGACTTTATCCCTACCCTTAGTTATAGATGGGATACTGGTATCAAGTATGCTTTAGCCTTTCGACACATCTCAACCATCATCACTTTGGTGAGTTTGCCAAGCTACCTAGAATTAAATGCAGCCAGTTAGCATGACAGAGTGTAAGACTAACGGGTTTAAAATAGGACTTTTGTTCTTGCCATCATTAACTTCAAGCTTTAATCAGTTGAGCTGAACTCTCTCCACTTGGTAGGAGGGGATTTTTGATAACTGCTGATGTTTCAGAGATGTAGAAACTGCCTGTAGGAATTCTGTCACAATTCTTTCAAAAGGAGGGTAGAAGGGATGGGGAAGGCAGCTAGAAGCTGGGCACGGGTGGTTGAGGCTGAGGGATAAGATTACATAAAGAACAGGACTTTACTTGCTGGTAAAAGGAGCCTGAAGGTCCAGAAACTCTACCCTTTATTATCCTAAAGAGAGAGATCGGTCTTACTTGAAAACACTTTGGACTTTAAACACTATTCTACTTTTGAAAATGGAATACTTCAGCTTGAATGGATTCCATCATCATTTTTCTTTAGGTCTCATGTTCCTCTGAATAATACTGAGTAAAACACACACCCGTACCTGATCAGTGTGTGTGCCCTGGGGTAGTCCCCACAAACACTTAACATAATCTCTAACTACGGATGAATGTGGCATTCAGGTACATTTCCTGGACTAAACTAGTGTGTTAGTCTGGGTACTTTAGAGAAACAGATCCACAGAAACTCATATGTATAAGAGAGAGTTTTATATAAAGGGTAAGTGCACATCAAAAAAACATCCCAACTCAGTGCTGCCCAAGCCCACAAGTCCAACATTAACCCATATGTCCAACACCAATCCACAAAATCCTCCTCCATCTCACAAAACACACACTATGATGCTGACTGTAAGAGGAAAGCTGAATCAGTGAGTGTGTAAGCATCTCAGCACTGACAGGGGTCTCCACACAGCTGCTCCAGCACCCAGGGCTGCATCAGGGTAGGTCCATGCGGCTTGTCCTCGGGGATGTCTTTCAGGAAGTGAGCCTTGACACCTGAAGCAGGGAACTGGCTAAGTCAGCTGCACCCTGGTCTGACCATCACAACGCAAGAGACCTGAGAAGTAGAAAGATGAGGCTCACTGAGCCATTTCTCTCTCTGCACTTCGATTAACTCCACATGTGTTTATTGGCTAGGTTGGCACAATAAAGTTTAACTATATCAACTAGTATGTTACTACCCTGCAAAGGGAGCAGCCTCCAGTTGGATTCCTAAATTATTCTTTTTATTATATATAAGACATTGTTCAGTGGTTTGCTCCCCTGTATAATCAGACTGGATGAATAAAGAAATATTCTTGTAGCTCTGTTCTTTCCTTTAGTAACACATTCACAGGGAATCTGAAGGGGAGGCATTGCTTACTGAGCAGAAGAACCACTCAGAGTTAGGTCATAACATTTTTGCAAAGTGAAAAACAAATTTAAATCTTCTCCAGAGACGATCATCAATTATAAATGTGCAGCAAAATTCCCAAGGATGGCCTATCCACACTGAAAATTGTTTAAGGAAATAGCATTGCTCCAAAATGTAAACTATGAGGTGGATTCCGAAGCCTTAATCTACTATAAGCTTCACGAGAACAAAATTTGTTATTAGAGTGACACAACTTAGACTTTACCTCTGAAGATTTGGAAGGCTTGTCTCTACTGTTATGGGTCACCCATACATAGCATTTCCTTCAGAGGCGAGTTGGGGATAGCACAGGCCATCCACAATGCAGTTGTTTGAGGAACGTCAAGTCTCTGACTAAAACTTTCCATAGCTATCTGGATACCTTAAAGACTTTCTCCTGGGAATCTTTACCCCTTTCCATGTACGAACTTTGGAAGAGGAAGAAGGACTGGCAAAAAGTGTTCCTTAATAATTTCTCTGTGAAATTCCTCTCCTCAGCCAGCACCCACGTCTGTCTTTCTGGTGCTCAGCCTCTCAGCTACAAAGCCCCTT
>NW_022111373.1:29354118-29355217 GCF_000313985.2 Echinops telfairi
GCCTTTTGCCAAGTGGGGTGCTCAGAATTTAAGCTCTAATGCAGTTCTCTCCTCTGGTCTTGGATTTTATTATTAATAATCCTCAAATCACATAGGCTGGCATGCTTCTTCGAAGTGGATTTTGCTTACACCTCACTTAGATTACTAGTAGTTTTAAGACAAACCTAAAGAGTTAAAAAAAAATCCCTGTTGGTATAACAGTTGCATGTTGGGCTGCGATCCTTAAGGTTAGCAGTTGGATATCACCAGCCATTCTGCAGGAGAAAGACAGGGTGTTCTACTCTTGTAAACAGTTATAGTCTTGGAAACCCACAGTAATTCAATCACGTCCTATAGGGTCACTATGAATCAACATCAACTCAATATCAGTAAGTGATTAAACATTGGCTTATTTTTAAGTGCTGTTTGCTCAATTGCTCAATATGTGATCTTCTAAATCTCCGTGGGTTTCTCTAAGCCATCCTAGTCTACTGTGAGCTCCAGGATCTGGGCTGGCTATTGGATTTAAAAATTCATTGCAATGCAATTAACATCACTGATCTATATACTTTAAAATGGAAAAATGATATTTGTGCTTCATATATATAACTACAAAAATTTTAAAAATCAGTAGACTATTCATCTAAAGATTCAGCATTTGATTCTGGATGGTTAAGTATCTAAGAATAAAAAAATCATTCCTAGCTTTCACTAATAATAAATTGATCCAACTTTCTAAAATAAATATCTTTGGAGGAAAAAGACATTTCTTGAATTAGTAGAGCTGAGGGTTCTTGTAAATTTTAACAGGAGTTGGCAGCATGTTTAGTAAGACAACTGATGGGAAACTCAGTATGGTGAACCAAAATGACTCAATCGTTCCCATTTTCATATTCTCAGAGTTGTTAGTCCAACACAAATGTTAATGCTATTCACAGATCTTTCTTTGCTTTGATGTTACTTCAGCCTCCTAGGAAAGTAAATTATGTTAAAGGTGACATTGCTTTCCCTCTTGGAACACATATAAGGCACATGATTCAGCTAGCTAGATAGGTGCTTATGTTACTGTCAGTGTGTAATTGCTATTTTTGTTGGTTTGTTTGTTCCTCTGTGAGTACAC
>NW_022111373.1:29356767-29359826 GCF_000313985.2 Echinops telfairi
GTCAAGGGTCCTGGCAGGGTCCTGGCACTGATTGTTTATAACTAGGAGAATGAGGATGGAAAAGACATATAGACATGGATCTTTAGACATAGATTTCAATTGTAGGACTGGAATTTCAGGGCCTTAGATGTGTGGGAGTCCTGGTGCACTGACCTGAGCAAGGGCTCAGGAACTATGGGGTCTTAGGTTCTGAGGTTAAAATTGAGGGTGCTCCATGTAGCTGTATTTTATCTTGCCCATTTTAGAGCTATGTTATGAGCTGGCCAATATATGACAAGGGATATCCATGGTTTTTGTTACTCTGACTGCAGATTTAATATTAGCACAGTAAACTTGGAGACTCCCACTGGACCCCTAAGTAATGGCAGAGAAGGCGTGTGGGAAGAGCCATGTCTTTACAGGGCTTTATCGAAGCTTTCAGAGGCCTTCTCTCCATCCATCTATGAGTTAGTCAAAGCCAAGGATGGTGATTGTGAGAGTTTGCGGACATCTCCGGGAGCCACGGGGATGGTGACTGTCATTAGTAGACAGTGACTTCAAGGGTTGAAGCTGACTCTTCAGGGTCCACGTGGGGCAGTCTGTGTCCACTCTGGGTTGCGGAGTATTTCTCGGGCCCTGGAATAAAATATTCCTTGTGAGTTGTAGCTGATCAAGCCCCCAGTTCTGGTTAGCAGTCCCCAACAAACTTCTTGAAACCGGGCCACCATGCTCCATCAGCTGTCATCTGGCACATCTGAGGATGGTTAAAAAGTATAGAACTGAGTCGTGTTCAGGAAGTTCAAGTGGGAAATTAACCTCAGAGGGACTGGCTACGTAAAATGATTTCAGATCCAGTTTAGTTAGTGGTTAAGAAAAAATCCAGACCAGCCCTGCGACCTATATGAGCTTTGGCTTATGTATCTGTAACATAAACACAATAAAACTCTCTACCTCATTGGGTTTTTGTAACAACGGAGATTACGTAGATGAGATTCTTACTATAGTGCCTGTTGTTATTGTTGTTGTTAGGTGCCATCAAGTTGGTGCCAACTCACAGCAACCCTACATACAACAGAAAGAAACCCCACTGGATACTATACCAGCTTCACAATTGTATGAGTCCATCAAACAAATGCTTAAGCCCATTGCTGAAGTCACTGTGCCAATCTCTCTCATTGAGGGTCTTCTTCGTTTTTACTCTGTTCACACAACTTTCTCTTGATCGATGTACAAGAGCCAGTTAGTGAAGAAAGAAGTCCAAGTTGCACTGAAGGCATTAGCCAAAAGCAAGGTTCCAGAAAAATGATGGAATACCAATTTAAATGTTTCAATAAGGAGATGAAGGAATTGAGCACATTGAAGTGTTCTGGAATTCCCATTCTTCTCAAGGTTAGTCATAGTATGTTATAGTCCACACAGTTTAATGCCTTTGCATACTCAATAAAACACAAGTAAATAACTTTCTGGTATTCTCTGCTTTCAGCCAAGATCCATCTAATATCAGCAATGATATCCTTTGCTCATGTACTCTTATGAATCTGGCCTGAAAATCTGTCAGCGTCCCTGTCAATATACTGCTGAAGCCACTGTTAAGTGAGCCTCAGCAAGATTTTACTTGCATATAATATCAAGGATATTGTCCTATAATGGCATGTTGGGTCATCTTTATTTGGAATGGGTACAAATATGGATATCTTTCAATTAGTTGGCAAGGTATCTGTCTTCTAAATTTCTTGGTCTAGTCAAATGAGTGCTTCAATTCCTTCATCTACTTATTGAAATATTTAAATTGGTATTCCATCATTTTTCTGGAACCTTGCTTTTGGCTAATGCCTTCAGTGCAGCTTGGACTTCTTTCTTCACTAACTGGCTCTTGATCCACCTCTTCAATGGTGGAATGTTGAACAGTTCTTTTTGGTACAGTGACTGAATTTTCCATTTTTTTATATGTCCTGTATCGTTCAATATTTTGCCCATAGAACATTTTTTAATATTGCAATTTGAGTCTTGAATTTTTCTTTAGTTCTTTCAGTTTAAGATATGCCAAGTGTTTTGTTCCTTTTTGGCTTCCTAACTCCAGGTATTTGCACATTTTATTATAACAGTTTGCCTTCTCAAGCTTTTCAAGTAAAAAAAAAATTTTTTTAGTACAGTATTTCTTTGACAAAAGGGATTGTGTTTGTTTATTAAATACTTTACTAAGAGTTTTGGGTTGGAAGGTGAAGGTCCATGGGAATGAGTTTAAAGAGACACCAAATGGGTTAGTCTGGGTAGACTAGAGAAACAAATCCAGAAGACTCATGTGTGTACAAAAAAGAGCTTTACATAAAAGAATAATTGTAGATTGAGAAAACATCCCAGCACTGTCCAGATCAAGTTCATAAGTCTGATATTAGACCAGATGTTCAGTACCAGTCTGTAAATTCCTCTTCATACTCACCCAACACATGCAATAATGCTGAGTGCAGGAAGATCACAGGCCAGTGCATGGAAAGTCTTGTGGATTCAGTGGTGGTGGAAGCATCTTAGCATTGGTGTGTGTCTCCATTGTAGCTCCTCCAGTTCCAAGGCTCTGGCTGCCATCAGCATAGCTCTATGTGGCTTGTCAACAGGAATGTCTTGCAGGAAGTGAGGGTATCTGTCCTCTAGTGAGCTATTTATCTCTTTGGCGCCTCCAAATGAGGTCATCAAGCTGCGAACTGAATAACATGCTAGACTCCACCCCTTCACAAGTTGATACCAGATTATGTGCCTATCACATCAAATAACTAATCTATTTTACATCAGTAGATATAAAATTTTGGGCTTCAAAATTTTCATGGAGAATAGCATTAAAAGATAATAGAATTTTTCTATGAACTAGTTGAAGTCCCACTTAGACATTTTGGAGTCTGGGGGAGTGAGTAAAAGAGAAATGACATGGAATTGGTGAAAGAGAAAAAATATAGGATTAAAAAAATCACACAGTGGGAGCTAACGATACCTTGGTAAACATGGCCTCAGGAAACTGGGATAGCTAATATTCAAACTCAAGTTTTTCTTTATTTCTTTTTAGAATTATGAGTTGTTATTGTCTCTTT
>NW_022111373.1:29360507-29362806 GCF_000313985.2 Echinops telfairi
GACCCCTGAGTTAGCCAGGAAGAAGATCGCAGATTTGTGCTCCTTGTGGATGTCAAGGCCAACAAACACCACGTCAAACAGGTTGTGAAGAAGCTCTTTGACATTGATAGAGCCAAGCTCACTACCTGGATCTAGCCTGATAGAGAGAAAAAGGCACATGCTGATTATAGGGCTTTAGATGTTGCAAATAAAAATAGAACAATATAAAATGAGTCCAGCTGTATAATTCTAAATACAAACTTTTTTTTCAAAACACACACACTAAGATGCATTTATAATTACTGATGCTTGAAATGTAAACGTTGTAAAGGAAGAGGGATTGGTAATTGAAAAATGGCACCATAGATCCATTGTAGAATTTTGCAAACCACTGACTTATTCATTAAGAATCCTTTAAAAACTGTAACTATGCATGTGGATCTCACTGGATAGAATACACAGGAATCAAATAGATTACAATGGTGGAACAACACAATATCAGCAAACAAGATCAGAAGTTGAATGTAAAACGGATAATCAATTATCCTTAAGCAAGTTCAAGTTAAAGCTGAAGAAAAAAATTAAAGGTCTATGACAGCCAAAGTACGACGATGAATACACCAAACGAGAATTTAGATATCCACTCAAAAATAGGTTACACATGTTGAACACTAATAATTGAAGACTAGAAGTGATTGTGATTGCACAACTCATTTTAAAGGCACTTTAACCATGGGGGCAGGGGGAGGAATGTTCTAAAATTGATGTGGCAATGATTGTACAATTCTTCTTGATATGATTGAATTGTGTGATATGTAAATTATGGGACAATAAAACTGTTCAGAAAAAAAAGAAAGCAATGAAGGCTAAACACAAAGCAAAAATCTCAGTGACACTCATTCACCAAGGTACAACTGTATCTTCAGGATTAAAACGCCCCAGAAGCACATGAAGATAGAAAAATACATGGCAGTCTTACGATGCCCATAGGAACCTTAGCAGAGCAGCGGTTATACATTTAACTCTAGCAACAAGACCAGCAGTTCAAAACCCCCAGGCACTCTGCAGGAGGAAGCTAAAGGCTCTCCACCCCTGTAAGGAGTCACAGTCTCAGAAGCCCTCAGGAGGAGTTCCACCTTTGCCTCTAGGGTCACTGTGAGTCAAAATCAACTCAGTGGCAGTGAGTATGTAAATTGCCAATAATTGGGTAACTTCAAAGGCACGAGATTTGAAGCAGAGTCCACTGATTTCTAAATCCACATTGGGATAGCAGTCTCCTGCTTCTTCTCATACCCTCAAGGAGTGTTTCAGTTCTTTTAATCTGCAACAGAGGTGTTTATGTAAAGTCCAGCTCCCTTCATGAGGCCTCCAAATCAAACTATTCGGATGTGTTCTCTGGAGAATGCTGTAATCCAAAAAAGCCCAAATCTAAAACCCAAGTAGCCTATAGCATGCCCTGAGGACCAAAACAGAGCTGAATCAAAAATGCATTCTTGGAAACATAATACTGGGCAGACACTGACTCCACTGCGCGTCAATGTAATTAATATTAAGCATTTTCTCCAAGGGCAGGCGGTTTGCTTATCAAAAGACGTAACATAGTCACGAGTCATACAGTATTTGTCCATTGGTGATTGACTAACTTCATTCAGCAAAATGATTTCCAGGTCTTATCCATGTCATGAAGTATTTCATGATTTTATTGCTAATTTTTAGGGACACAGTATTCCATTATGTGTATGTACCAACATTTCTGTAGCCATTTTTCTACTTTTGGGCTTTTGAGCTGTTTACAACGTCTTGCTACTATGAACAGGAGTGCCATGAACGCAGGGATATAAGCATTCTGCTTCTTGTTTTGTAAGATACATCACTAAGCAGGACAAAGACTTACTTAAGAAAGACATAGGAAAGCTTTGACCACGTTTTCAAAACTTATGGAGACATTCTGGACCCCTGGTCCTTCGGGAAGAAAACCTTACCTTTACATCTTGATTTGAGTTTGTAGGAATCTTGGCAAGTATGAACCTTGCCTCTTGAGGTAATTACTTTATTGTGCCAACCTGGCTGATAAACACATGTGGGGTTAATTGAAGGACAGAGGGATTAATGGCTCAGTGAGACTTGCCTTTCTAGTTCTCAGGTCTCGCTTTCTGATGGTCAGACCAGGGTGCAGCTGCCTTAGCAGTTCCTGCTTCAGCTGGTGTAGTATTAAATAAAAAATAATAATGCTGATGGAGGTGGGGGGCCAGCCCCCACCCGCTGATTACTCCTACGAGTTTAGTAATACTACTTCTGGGTTCAGTAATGCACAATTGTA
>NW_022111373.1:29364307-29366255 GCF_000313985.2 Echinops telfairi
TTCATATCTGTTGTACAGAATAATTCTTCTCAAGTGTCATTTGTTAGCACTGGGTCACACTGGGTCACTTGCCCACCTCTAAACTAATCAGCCACTGTCAAGGGAAATGATATTCTAGGGCTGGCTTTTAGACGAGCCATAAGCATAATTTTTCTGTCAAAGACCAGATGGTAAGTAGTACTATACTTTTCCCGGCCCTATGGTCTCTCTTGGCTACTCATTTCTGCTATTGTAGTGTAAAAGCATTCATAGACGAGACATAAATAATGTTTGATTTAGAAATGCACATAAGTGGTGGGCTGCATTTGACTTTGGGTTGCAGGCCATCATTTTACCGACTCCTAGTTTGGACTACAGAGCTGAAGTGGTAGAAATGCCTTCACAGATGACTGGACACCTGAACATACTTAGTGTTCTTTAAGCAAAGACGATGAATGGAATGGCCACTGGGCCAGACGATCTGTTATATGTTGTATTTCTAGCTTCTCCACAGTGACTAACATTTATTAGGTGCTTAATAATATTGTTTGAACTAATGGTGAATGAGCATGTCCTAATATGGCACATTAAGACTTTTGAAGAAAGCACTAAGCTTTAATAATTTGAGTCCCAGGGAGTCCCCCCACCCCCACCCCCACCGCCTCCCATCCTCACTTCTTTGTCCTAAGCCTTACAAACTCTTGAGAATTTTCTTTGTAGTTCTTGCGTCATAGAACTTGGATAAACTCAATCTAAACCAGGTGAGTAAGAGAAATCATTGTGCTTAAGTGACATCCGTCTTCCCCAGGATGACATTCATGCCTCTGTTGGGTCCCTCACATCAAAGTTTTTCAGAAGCAGGCCACACAAATAATAAATTAAAAGCGAAAAGATCAAGCATGGCAGCACATGGCTGAAAGGCTGAATTACAGTGTTATGAAGAAAGAGAAAGGGAGAGAGAGGTCCCTCCCTTTTCTTAACCTAGAGTTATATATATTTTTTCTATGTTAGTGAACACAATTCTATGATTTCTGCAAATGCATTCTTTCTGACGTGAATGTGTATGTGCTGTGAAAATATGTGGGTGCCTGTTGGGAGGATTCATTTTCCCAAAGCATCCAGTAGTTGGGGGAGTCATGTCACACCTCTAATTACAGGTTTGGGACACCCCTTCATGCAACCAGCCAGGAGTTAGCACATTCAGGACCCCTTTATTGTTTATCCAACAAGAGACTTAGGGAATCCTGAGGCAAGAGGGTGCATCTCTCAGGAAATGACAAATGAATTGTTGGCCTAAAGATGATTTTACCACTAGGATAAATTCCAGGAAAGGCAACTTCAGAAGTTATTATAAAAATAGTTTAATATATCAGTAAAAGCTTTCAGGAATGTTGCTCTTAATTTCAATGAAACAGAGAGAAAAACTATCAAGGTAAAAGACAGAGTGCAGCTGCATGCTCCTTTATACCCGGGGCAAGGGCATTCATAGCACAGCCCAGTGAAGACACGGGCACACACTCATCTCGGGACTCAAATTAGGTGGTTCAAATTTTACTTCTGTTACTTACTGTCTGTGTAATCTTGATCACCTTGATTAAATTCTCCATGCCTACAGTTACCTTTAAAACGAGTATGATGACAACACCTACCACAGAGAGTTAAGGTCAAGAGTCAGTCTTTGTAAAATGTGCAGCACACGTTGGCCATCATTGCCAAAGAGGGGTCAGTGACCAGCCTGACAGGGTAGAGAGAGCGTCCTATTGTAAGTGTATGGAGAGGTAGTAATGATGTGCTGGCGGTGAAACCCAACCCGTGCCAGGGATTTGACGCCTATTCGTAGAGAGCCTATGGAGCAGACGGATTAGGACTGCCCAATAGGGTCTGTATGGAAGCAATCTGCCACATCTATCTTCCATAGAGTGGCACGTGGGTTTGACTCACTGACCGTTGATTTAGCAGCTGAATGCTG
>NW_022111373.1:29366770-29367628 GCF_000313985.2 Echinops telfairi
AATATACAATTGCTCTTCCATATAAAACTCTCTTACACACATATGAGCACCTCTGAATTTGTTTCTCTAGTCAACCTGGCCTAACACAAATACCATGATGAAACAGATACTATCTGACCTATGTGTTTTTATAGATAGAGTACTTAAGCGAGTTACCCAGGGTGAAGGAGTTAATTTTTTTTTAAGGAAAAAGGACTTGAAGGAAATGACTTCCCACTACCGTTGTTGGAGTCGTGTGTTCTGATTGTGTAGGTCGCACCCTTATGGTTTGGACAGAGTTCTCCTTTAAGGGCGTGAAGAGTTACACTGGTCCTCATCTGGGAAAGTCAGGCCTGGGAAAGAAGGCAGACCGTCCGTGATGGTCCAAGGATTTCTTTCTATTCATGTTTCTGAGCTAGCGCTCTTACAGCCACAGGCATGGCAAGTAAACTGACCATCCCCTCTGTTAGTGTTTTACACACCCTATTTGCATTCAGATTTGCAGACACATGGATAGAAGAGCCATATTAAGACATTTTACTTCACCGAAATCTGGGGGGAAATAAAAAAGGGTTATATCTTCTGAGATAGGGAAGACTGAGAAAAGCAGTGTGTGGAGTATAGTCTCTGGGACTCGGGCTTGAAATGTCAGTTTGGCAATGGTTCCTACACACCAGGGAGCACTGGTCATGGTTTTGGGAAGCAAGGTTAGTGGTTTAAATCCACTAGTCATTCTTTGGGAGAAAGAAAATTACAGTGAACCCTCGTTTATCGCGGTTAATCGGTTCTAGACCCTACCATGATAAATGAAATTCCGCGAAGTAGGATTCCTTATTTGTAAATCAAATATTTTCGTAGTTAGAGCATAGAGGACATGAA
>NW_022111373.1:29369291-29374102 GCF_000313985.2 Echinops telfairi
GACACATGGAACTACACTAGTGCCCTGGGCTGGAACAGCCACCTGGAGACCCATGCCAGTTCTGAGATGCTTACAACACCACTGGATCCATAAGACTTCTCACCCACTGACCTGTGATCTTCCTGCATTCAGCATCATTGCATGTGTTTCATGAGTCTGAAGAGGACTTTATAGATTGGTATTGGACATCTGGGCTAATATCGGACTTATGGACTTGATCTGGACTGGGCTGGGACGTTTTCTCAATGTTCAATTGCTCTTGTATATTAATCTCTTTCTTATACACATATGTGTGTCCATGGATTTGTTTCTCTAGTCTACCCAGACTGACGCAGACATCAAGTGTTGATGTGTGCTTGTTTGTGCCCAAGATCTGCTAAGGCTGTAGAATATTCTTTGAAAAGGATTATATGAAAGAAATTTATATGTATAAAAATTTTAAATTCTTTGCAGTAACAGTCAAAGAAAACTCTCACAAATTCACCCAGCTGATGTTTGTCACAATTCCTGGTGAGACTGATTCATGGTCATATAGGCCACTCAGTGGAGGGGTGAGTGCCATGTCTCCGGAGAACAAACGTGTTGGAGGAGGAATGCCGCCCACTCACAGCTCCAGAAAAGAATGACCAACATCGTGTTTCTACCGCTCTCTGATGCCAGTAACACTTCTGAACTTTAAAACCTGTTCATCTGCTTTACAAAATCTTTTTGAGTTACACCCTTCAAAAATCCAAATTAATCATATACCGATACTCATATTGTCCGGCTGAGGAAGTCTGTCACTCAAGACTTGTGATAAACCCGGCTTTACTGTTATTCTTTTTCCTACTTTTAAAAGGACCCTCAAACCGTCTCAAAAGGTGATCTGGGTGGCTCAGTGGTATGTTTATTGAAATATCACTAGATTATCTTAGAAACAACACAGTAAACCTAATTACACAAATGATTAAGGGGTCTGGGTTAGAATATGGCAAAGTTTTAGAGCTCCTTAATCTAAAGCAAGGATATAATTTATCACATATAATCTAGTTAACCACAACTAGAGTTTGGAAACCTAGTTGTTTTTGGCAACCTTTAGAAAAGAGTTACTATTTACTTCATAGCGGAGATATCTGAATGATGTTGATCATGTGGATTTTTGAGGTAGTTAGCTATGATTTATTTTTTTTTTGCTATGATTTCTTGCTGTTATCCCTGAGCTATAGGTAGCAGTATCATTCTATATGGTTGGAAAGTTCCAAAATATTTGCTAAGCAGAATCACTCAGACTTAATATGAGGCATGACAATTTAGGCATAAAATGAATTAAGACATTACTTTAGTGCATGCTTATTTTGTTAGTCACACAAAGAAATTTGGAGAAAGAATATACTTCTTTATTTTATTGGATTGCTTTAGTAAGGTCTTAAAAATTATACCCAGAAAACATTCATTTTGAAAGTAAGAGAATGGTCAGGGTTTCTAAATGGAGATTTGAACCTTTGATCCTGTGGCTGGCAGCCCAATGTGTAACCTAATGAGATCAGGTACCAGCAGGAAAGGTGAATATAATGAAAAATGAACTATATTTGCTTCATATTTTTGCTTTGAACAAGTCTTGGTCAACAAATAGGGCTGCTTTCGTGTTTTAGTTTCCAAAATGGATGATACCACCCTCTGGGGGGGTGGGGCTGCTAATAGCGATCCAGGGAGGCTGCAAAAGCAGATACCTACACTTTATCCTGGATTATAGGCTACAGTACACACTTTTTAATTGCTAGGCAGACACTAAGTAACTTTTTTCTGAAAAGGGGGCAGTAGGGAAAGTAAGTTTGGGAACATATGCTTTGGAGAATGAGATATTATCTTGTCTAGTCCTCTGGGATCAAGTCTTCAGTGAAAATCTTGGAAGTAGAAGAGGTTGGGGGCATTCAGTAGGGAAGTGTGGTTCCTGGACTTTGCCATGAACTTCAGACATGCTTGGCTATCTTGAAACGAGGGTTCCATTGTTTAAGTCATTTATCAAAACTCTCAGGAGAGCATTGGTCACTCCTAAGAGACAAAGGGAACGTTTTAGTAAAAGCTCCAGCAGATAGATGTTTTTGTTTAATATTATCCTCCTGTAGCATGTGTATGAAATCCGCCAAGTTGCCCAAATGGGGAGACAAGGTAATTGCTTGTGAATCAGGACTCACAAAACTCACGGACACACGAAACCAGGGACACCTGAGTTTCCAGGTTACTGCCGACAGGGGGAACACAGGTGGAAAGAGTGAAAACGCGTCCCAGGACAATCAGCTACCATGAGAGCCAGGGATCAAGTTAGAGCAAGCTTGGACTGTATGATAGGCGCACTGGCGGTGTTGTGGGTTACTCGCTGGATTGCCAACTGCAGCCAACCAGCGGCTTCTCTGAAGGAGAAGAATGAGACTTTCCACGCCTGGAAAGATTTGCCGCTTCAGAAACCCACAGGGGCAGGTCTGCTCTGTTCCATGGGATCTCAGTAAGTTGGACTTGATCTGATGGTGGGGAGTATTGTACTGTGATACTTCATACCAAAGGGGAGGCAAGTCCATTCATTATTTAACCAACTCTTCTCACGAGGTAGAGTGTATTGGTAGAGGGAAGCATGTGCTTTGTTCTCTAAAGCAGCGGTTCTCAACCTGTGGGTCATGACCCGTTTGGTAGTCGAATGACCCTTTCATAGGGGTCGCCCAATTCATAACAGTAGCATAATTACAGTTATGAAGTAGCAGCAAAAATAATGTTATGGTTGGGGGGTCACCACAACATGAGGAACTGTATTACAGGGTTGCAGCATGAGGAAGGTTGAGAACCACTGCTCTGAAGACATCTTAATGTATGCCTACTTGGGGAGCACTCCATTGAGTGACAGAATTCTAGAGAAACATTCTCTCTGCTAGGAGGGCAGGAAGTTTGAACTGAGAGGTCTTGCAAGTATTCATTTGTCTACCTAAAATCTTTAGTAAAGAGCTCTGGTAGATGCTTTTAGGAGAATCTGAATCTTTCTGTCTAGTATGGTAGCCTCTAGATACGAGTGTCCATTTAAATGTAATTGAATTGAATTAAAATGCCCCTAGTCACATATCGAGTAGTCATTAGTTATACATGGCTCATAACTGTTGTGTTGGACGGTTCAATAGAGAACGGTCCATCATCACAGAAAGTTCTGTTAGTCGAACTTCTGGATCATGAAGCTACTCATGGCTTTTCTGTCTCTATTGAAGAAAGGACAGACAGGTGACACCCATTAGATTCTAAAATGCACTCCTCGATTCTGGAAGTCTCTGAACTTGGGCGGCTTTAGTAAATGAGTGTGCATCCTTTGCTTTCTTCCTGTTCTCCGCATTGAAACTTTAAAAACCGAGTACTCTTTTTTTTTTTTTTTTTGGAGAGAGAGAGCTTTTTCTACATGGGTTTGTGGAGTTTTATATATAACCTACAAGAGGAGATTTTAAACAGTGGGTCACAGCCCATTGGATTAATTCAATCAATCTAATGCCTTGAACTTGCTTTAAAAGCAACAGAAATAGGATGGAAATATTAGGTATGTTTCATGTGACTTGGAAATACATTTTATTGTTATTTTATAAAATTTTGCCTCAGATATATATGTCTGGATGTACTATGCTTGAAAGTCTGCTCTCAAAGAAACAAAACTATGAAATGAACTTCGTCTTTGAAGCAAAACACAAGCAGTGTGTGAATGCTAAGAAGCTATTTAATTATTCTTATCAAAGACCACTCACTGAGTCTTCCTGCTTATACTAACAACGATGAACAGGGCAATTTACCTGGGGGTAGACGGTGGTCTCTAGAGACTAGAACAGGTGGGGTGGGCTAATCATTGTTATCTAATGTCCAGTAATACTTAATGTACATGCATTTTGAAGAAGGTATCTTATAAATGTGAAGTAGATAAATGGTATTCAATTACATTTGCATACTTCCATTTTATTTGAAGAGTTATTTATCCCATTTTCGGTGATTGTCCTAAGTTAAATGGTTTGATAAAGCTTTCATTTTATTGATTGGTACATTCTTATATGTAAGAGTCACAATAAGGATTTAGCTCTTTGACACAAAACGATCTATTATTTTCCTTTTTATGTTCTAAAAAAACATAGCAGTGCTTTTCCAGAGATGTGAATGGAATAGCTTACTCTTCATTCTCTAGCTTTTAGGGTTTCTGCCTGGTTTGAATAGGAAGTTGCTGAAACAAGTTGGAGCTGTACTGCAAGCTCCGATGTTCTACTGGCCACGGTGGCAGTGGGGGGCGTAGGCAGCGTGGGGGTTGTTGGCGGAGGGAAGCACAGGTGGCCTGAGGTGCTAGTATTCTGTATATGGACGTGACCATTCCATGGCTTCACATTGCCTCCCACCTTAGATAATTTCTCAGAAGATTTAACTTTTACTTCTAGCAAACATTGTACACATTTGGTTACAGATGCCTGTGTATTTTGTAAGCTTCATGAGAACAGAACTTTTGTCTTTCCCCTTAAATTTTTTTGTTAATACCCTTTTCTCCACACCTGTGCCTGTACTTGGACCAGAATTGACATTCAATATAATTGTTTAATGCAGTGATTTTCAGTGAATTCCCCAGAGCAGCACCATCACCTCATTGGGGACTTACAAATGCTAATTCTAGGGCTTTATCTCAGACCTGGTGGGCAGTGGTTACATTGAGCTGCTAACTGCAAAGTCAGCTGTTTGACTCCCAAGGTCAGCTCCTTGGGAGAAAGACAGGGTTTTCTACTCTTCTAAAGAGTTATAGTCTATAACCCCACATGGAAGAACATATCAGCCTG
>NW_022111373.1:29375799-29377723 GCF_000313985.2 Echinops telfairi
GACCCATTCTGCATTTGTTATAGGTGCAAGTATTTCTTGCTTGTTCCAGACAAAAATTTCTAAGTCCTCCAGGTGATTCTGATATAGCATAAAATTTGAGAGCAACTGACTTAGTGAGTCCTGTTACAAGTGTTGAGGATGTTGTGTTTGGCCTTCTCAGATGTGAATTTTCATACTCACGTTTTTACCTAGGACTTCATAGAATGATATAGGAAAGATGAAACAAATGTTTAGAAACAAGCCAGTACTCAAGAAACAAATAAATAATAGAGCGGTAAGCTAGCTTCTTGGAAAACTCTCATCTGTGAATCTTTGAAAATTTAATATGACCTAGCCCTCCTATCATTCCTGTGTATGTGTTGGGGGTGGCAGGGTTGGGAGGTAACAAAGGTAAGAATTGTATTTGGTAGAAATATCGATTCATAAGAAAATATGAAACCTTGGGAGGACCTGGATAAAGTGTGAGAACAATGTGGAACAAAACTTCATAAAAAGGACCAGGCTTACGTGTCCTGCCACCAATGTCAGCATGTATATGAGTTGTTGATTGGAAAGCCCACGTGCTCTGTAGGCTTTCACCACATTCACAATAAGTAGTGAAGAACTGAAAATAATATTTGAAACCAACTATATAACATATACCCACATATGAAAATATCCTTATTTAAACTAGTCATTCTGCCCACAAAAATCAATTTTAAGTGATCAGAAATGCAATTATTGCTTGTATTGAATTTATTTTTCATTAATTTTGCTATTGTAGCCTCTAAACATCCAACTATAGTATAAAGAGTAAACAAAAGAATAATATATCCAATCTTTGGCATATTAACCAATAAAATGTTTTTAAAGAAATTTAAGTGGTATGTAAATGCTTCAGATCTAAAGCTAAACTAACAAATCCATTGAAAAAACAAAGCATATTATGGAACTATGTATATAAATTAAATGGCATAAAAATAGAGAGAAAATAAATACATCTAAATAGGAACACATTTCTGAGATTATATAGTTATTAGGGTTGATTTTTGAATTGCATTTTTGTTTACAATGAGTAAATATTTTATAACTGGAACATAACATTAGTATTATATAATTCTAAAATGTTAAAAAACGTTTTCTATGATGTTGCCATAATTATGTAAATATTAGCTCTTTCTAGATTTAAGAGCACACATAGATATGCATATGTTTTATAGGACTGGGTTGCTCAGTCATTTTCAGCACTTTATAAAAGAGTTCAAACAAGGAGAACACCAACATTTGGGTCAATTCTTAAGGGTTCTTTTCCCCGCTGATCTTGAAGATTACTTAGAGTAGTTAAAATAGCTTCAGATCTCTTCTGGCTCTGAAATTTATTTTAAAATAAAATTACATAGATTACTGACACCTTAGAAAGTGCTTGCAGGTGTTGTCTCCAGAGTAGCAGAACAGGCATCGGACCAGTGAGGCAAGATGAGGCCAGAGCAGGAGATGGAAAAGGTGGACGGTACGAGGGAGAGCAGAGGCCTGGAGTCATGAAGCATGGGAGACTTTTCCATGAGATCTCAGAGTCACAGTGAAGTCCAATGATGGGCCCTGAGGCAGGCTAGCTCCTGTTTTCAGTTTTATGAAGCTCATTCTATTGGTGATATTATTTCCGCTTTCTCTCAAATGAAATATCACTTAGAAAGAAAGACGACGGTGTTCAAACCCATAGTTCTGAGTAGCAGATGCAGATTGAAACCATCCCAAGTCCACCAGGACAAATGCCAGAGTCACATTCACAGGAAGACTGTGCTGAAGAGCATCAAGCTACTGAGACCCTGGCTTACTACCTTGGAGAATGAAGGTGAGCCTGATTAGCACACAATAACCCCAACCAAATTCACTGCCACTGTGTTGACAGGACAGGGTAGAGCTGCCCCTGGGAGTGTCTGTGCCC
>NW_022111373.1:29377906-29380629 GCF_000313985.2 Echinops telfairi
TTGTATAGTTATACTTTTTCTCAAATAAATCTTTGACTCATCTGGAATTTTCATTAGTGTGGGGGATGAGATAAAGCACTAGCATTGCTTGTTTTCAGAGAAGTGGTTAGATATTCTAACATCCATTGATTTGAAATTTTAATTTGTTATATACTAATTTTTCTTTTATATTTAGGGCTGTTTCTGAACATTCTGTGCTGTTCTAATTAGTCCATTTATGCAGGCACCAGCAATAATTATTCTATTTATAATATATCTATAATGTTTTATTATTTGGTAGGTCTAGCCCCCCCTTAGTACTTTTTCTTTCTTTTAGTTTTTGATGGCTTATTTTATACATAAGGGGCCCTGATGGTGCTGTGGATTAAGTGTCGGACTACTAGACAGAAGGTAAGTGATTCAAACCCACCAGTTACTCTCGGGAGAAAGATGAAGTTGTCTTTTCCTGTGAAGATTTATGATCTTAGAAACTCTCTACAGCATTACTAGAATTAGAATCAATTTGAAGTGGGTTTTGGGCGGGTTATTTTATGTATTATCTTTTTTTTTTTTTTAGATGGAAGAAACACAGCTTCCTGGAGAAGATCCCCACCCACTGGCCCCTCTGCCTCCTGATGGGAAGGGGCTGGCAAGCCTGCTGCTCACCCTCACTGGCCGGGCCTACACGCTGACTCTTTGGTATCAGATTCTGGGAGGAGGGACAGGAGGTGACCTGAAGGGACTGAAGCAGAGGAATAAGCACGTGCCCTCAGCGGGGGTGGGTGGGGGTGGACATCTGTGGGGTCTTAAGAGTAAGCATTTCCAACTTAAAAAAACTATTGATAAAATTGACATCTTTGTAATTATGAATTGTCTCATACAAAAATAATGTATGCCTTTCACCAACCTATAGATTCTCCTTTAGTGCTGTCAGGCTTTCTTCAAATGTAATCGGATCTTTCCTGTAAATTTTCTAACCACATACGCTGTCTTTCTTGTTGTTTTGTTGTTGTTATTAAGATACCATCAAGTCCACTCTGATTCATAGTGACCCTTTGCACAACCCAACAAAACACTCGCCAGTCCTGAGTCAGCCTCACGATTGTTCTCACGTTTGAGCCCATTGTTGCAGCCACCACATCAAACCATCTTGAGGGGCGTCTTCCTCTTTTTTGTTGCCTCTCCACTTTACCAAGCATATGTACTTCTCCAGGGACTGGTTTCTGCCGATAACCTATCCAAAGTTTGTTAGATACATACTAACCTTCCTTGCCTCTAAGGAGCATTCTGACTGTACTTCTTCCAAGGTATATGTTTATTCTTTTGGTCGTCCATGGTACTTTCAATATTTTTCTCCAGCATAACAATTCAAATGCATCATGTTTTTCCAGTCTTCCTTATGCAATATCCAACTTTCACCTGCCTATGAGACGATGGAAAATGCCATGGCTTGGGTCAGGCACGCCTTAGTCCTCAAAGTAACATCTTCGCTTTCAACATGTGGAAGAGGTCTTGTGCTGCAAATTTACCTCATGCTTTGTTTGATCTCTTGCCTGCTGCTTCCATGAGCATTGATTGTGGATCCTAGCAAGATGGAATCCTGGACAATTTCAACATTTTCTCCATTAATCATAATGGTACCTATTAATCCAGTTGTGAGGAGTTTGGTCTTCTTTACACTGAGTTATAATTAATACTAGAGGCTGCAATCTTTGATCTTCATTAAGAAGTGCATATGGCGCTATCTCTGACAATGTTCTGCTTGTGTGCATTAGGTTTTCTGTAGCTGACAATGTCTCAGAACTATCCATAGTGTTTGCAGTGGTTAATTTCTGTGTAGTGGAGAGCCTATTCCTTCTTGGTAGTCTGTTCTTAGTCTGGAAGCTCAGGTGAAACCTGTTAATTTTGGATACCCTGCTGGTATTGGAAGTTTCAGTCACATAGCTTTCTGCATCACAGCAAGACAAAAGCCACTAATGTACGACAAACTGACAGACAAGTGGTAGGACTTTCTTGTAAATATTGTAAATGAGATTTTTCTTATATAATTGTTCATTATTTTTATATAAAAATCCATGGATACCGTTATAACTAGACATATTTCTGAATCTTATTACCCTTTATTCATTTCACCTGACGTTCTGGGGTTTATATATATGCAGTCATATATTCTAAAATACAGAACACTTAACTCTCTCCATCTCAATTTTGATGCCTATTTCTTTCTCCTGATTAATTTATGAGTACTTCCAAAAGAGTATGAAATATGTGATAATGTGCATTTTCTTATTAACTCACAGAGTTATATTAATAACTCATTAATTGGAATAATTCTAATATTAACACTGATGATGATGGTAATATAATATATGCTTTTGATATTATGATCCAGAAACTGCATGTACTTCTTGTATAGTAACTAACTAATCAGGACGACTGACATAAAATATATTTCTTTTATATTTATATTTTCCTAAAACTTAAAATTCTTCACTTGTTCCAGATTTTTAAAAGAATGAAATGCATTATAACATCTATATAGCTGATCATCTGGGATACTTTTCTCTTTTGACTTCTTATGCCTTGGCATGGTTAGTGATATATTATTATTTTAGTGTGATTCTGAATTCTATTTGCTTACATTTTTTTACATATGATTTTTACATTAATATTTATGAGTCAAATTAAAATTTTCTCTTTGCTATATTTATCAGAATTTTGTACCACTATCATGCTGGTTTTCA
>NW_022111373.1:29381780-29396772 GCF_000313985.2 Echinops telfairi
GATGGATGGATTGTGATAAGAGCTGTATGAGCCCCCAATAAAATGATCTTTTAAAAAGGTGATAGAATTTTTCTCTACATTTTTTGAAGCTCCCTTGTATAACTCTTCTCTGCTCTTCACCTGCCCTCCTCCTCGATGCTTCTCATTCAAATTGGCTTACAGTTCGTTTGCCTTGTCACCCTCCCCATCCCAAACCAGTTCTACCCGTAGATTTAATCTGTTGGTTTTACGCACAGTGACCCAAAGCACAACAGAAACACTGCCCACCATTCTGCGCTCCTTATCATTGTGATGCATGAACTCACTGTGGCAGCGACTGCGTCCAGCCAGCTTGTCAAGGGTTCTCCCCATTGTCCATCTAACCTCTACTTTACCAAGCATGAGTTCCTTCTCCAGAGGGGACCCGTCTAATAATATGAGACAAACTATCTCATCCTCGCTTTGAAGGAGTATTCTGGCTGTTTCTTCTTCCAAGACAGATTTTTTTCCCCATTATATATTCGATATACATTTGCCAACATCACAATTCAAATGCTCCACTTCTTCGCTGGTCTGCCTTACTCATTTCCAGTTTTCACATGCATATGAGGCCATCAAAAACACCATGGCTTGCATCAGGTTCACCTTAGGTACACCATGTCCTTCTTTCTATAAATGACTTCTTCAAAATGAGTTCTATATCTTCAATACTTGAAAGAGGTCTGGTGCAGCAGATGTGCCCACTAAATATGCCATTTGACCACTTAGCTGTTCTTTCCAAGAACATTGACTGTGGATTCAAGTAAAATGAAATCCTTCACAGGCTCGGTCTTATCTCTGATAATCATGATGGTACTATTGGCCCAGTTGTAAGGATTTTAGTTTTCTCTACACTGAGTTGTAATACATACTGAAGGCTATATTCTTTGATCTTCATCAGTACTTAAGTCCTTTTTGCTTTCAGGAAGCAAGGTTTTGTTGTCTCCATATTGAGCCTTTTTCTGGTTCTGACTCCATTTTACCAAACATCATGTACTTCTCCAGAGACTGGTCCCGCCTAACAGTTTGTCCGAAGTATACAAGAGAAAGTCTCACCATTCTTGCTTCTAAGGAGCACTCTGGCCTTACTTCTTCCAATACAGAGAGGTGTGTTCTTTTAGCAGTCTATGGTACCATCAATATGCTTCTCCAGTGCTACAATTCAAATGCAATACAATTCAATAGTTCAATCGTATTCAGAGGAGTTGTACAATCTTCACCAGGTAAGCCTCCTCATCATCTTTTCTCCGTTGCCCAGCATTTCACAAAGTAATTTCCCCTCCCTGGATTTCCTTGGCTGTCTCCCAGTTTTATTGCCTCTCCTAAGTCATGCTTTTCATTAACAGCTATAGATCCTACCCCTAAACCACATGAACAAAACATTTATTGAATTTATTCTCTCTGGTTGCCAATGATTTTCCAGTTTCCAAATTACAAGTGTTGGTTTCCCACCTGTATGGAGCCTTGGAGAGTCACTTGACTTCTCCATTAGGTTCCCAAGGCCATGGGCTTTATAGAAGCAGACCACCATATCTTTCTCCCCACAGAGGCCCTGGGTAGATTTGAACAACTGACAAATCTTGCAGTTAGCAATTGAGCACTTAATCAGTGTGCCATCAGCTTTGACACAATGGCTGCAACAGAGAGCTCAGTGATGGTGAGGCTGTTGTGGAACTGGCCAGTGCTTTGTTTGTAGATCGAGTCTGTGAGTTGGAATCCAGATGGTGGCACACGACAGCTATCACGGGCACTGGATGCTGCCCACACGATTTTCTTGAAACTTCGAACCTGGCTTTTTTTTTTCCTTTTTGGCACTATGCTCTATCACTTTTATTCCTTCCTTGGTGATAATCCTCATGTGTCCAACCCCTACTTTTTACTTTTTACTCTTTGACACTGATGTGCTTCAAGTTTATTTTGGCTGGCTTCCTGTTTCAGCTCCATATGGTCCCTGAGAGAATTTGTTCATTCTCAGTACTCTAAGTTACATGTAGCTGCAGAAATGCCCCACGTTCTCTTCTCTGAGCTCTGAGCTCTGAGCTCTTTTCAAGTTTCAAGATACAGTCTGCAGTTTTCATGCTGGAGGTCTCACAGGCTTTGCAAACTCTATGTGTCCCACCTGATTCAGTACCTTTCCAGGGAAATCCTGTGTAGGACCCCGTCATCCATCCAGTTTTCCGACATACAAAGAAAACTCCTAAGACTCCTTTTCTCTTCCCCTACACGTCTCTCATTCGCCACCAAGCTCTACTGATTTTGCCTTTTCAAAGTCTTTTTCATGTACTTCCTTACCTCTATGTCTAGTCACAATCTCTGCCTTATATAAAACATTTTAATTATGTACATAATTGTGATAGCTTTTGGTTTTCTTCGTATCCACTCTAGGCTTTCTTTGACTATTCCAAATGATAATCCTATTTGAGTTTACACTTATCCCCAGACTGCTTCATGACATACACTTGCACTCCCTACTTCCTCCTTTTAAGATGAATTTTCTAAGCGTACTCCCAACCAGAATCATAAGAATAGGCTCAGCAATAAAAGACAATGGGTGTGGGCATATCTGACTTCTTCTGGCTTCCTCAGTGCCACAAGGCAGGGATCAGACGTGCTTTCCTATTACAGCCTTCTTTACCTCTTCTGACACCTCCCACTCCTCTCTACATCTGTGCTGGGTTCAATAATTCATTACAATGGCAACATTACAGAATCACAGGCAATATTCATGATCGAGGAGTGTTTTGGGGAAGATAAGAGGTTATGACAAGCCAGAATCGGCAAACAATAAGGAGATTGTTGTGGGCCGAGTCAATGGCTGCCTCAGCCAGCAACCAAGTCTCCCTCTGATTTTCAGTCTCTCGACCACCTGGTTCCTTGGCCTTTACCTCCATGGGCCAGGGAACTAACCCACCTGTCCCTTTGTATCACAGTTCCATGGTCTCAGACTAGATGAGAAGAAGGTACCCCACAGTCTTGGTGCTACTTATCTGAGTGTGCCGGTCCCTGATGCATCTGCTCTCGGTGACCCCTGACACGTCAAGCAGAGATCTTGGACAAGCTCTTCCAAGGTCCTGGTCTTCCCCTTCTCTTCAAAGAAGGCACAACCTTATAGCCAGAGGGATGGTAACAAAAACTGACCAAGCCCCTCTATTAGTGTTACATGTGCCCTGTTTGCATAGTCCCACCCAGTCGTTTGTTGGGACATACAGAGGCTTGGGTCAAAGAGTCAAAATAAGCAATTTCCCTCCACCAGTTACAGGGAGGCTCTAGATCCTAATACAGGGAGGCATTTTGTTTTCCCAACACTTTAGCCCATAACTCATCTGAGCTTCACATATCTGCCAGGGTAAATTCCCTTCTGTAATACCATTCTTGTAAGATTTATGAAGTAGAACTCATCATTCCTCCCATGCAAATTTAAAGACTATATCTTCTATGAAATGCTGACTCATGGTGTGTTCAATGATCACTTGCTAATAGCTGTTTTCTTATTAGCCACTTTTCCTACCGAACAGACACTTGTAAGACTGAGATTCACTTCTGTATCCCTAATACATGGCTCCTTCCAGAATATTTTGAGTTCTCTGGAACGGTGACTAAACTAATGGGATAGCATTTTAACCAGAATGATGTTTAATGATAATTTCAGGATGAGTAATCAGTAGAGATGAAACTTGAAATAAAGAATTGTTATGTTTGGGGTCATACTCAACCTACTTAGCCTTTGGACCACCTATCAGCCAGCCAGATCTGTTTGCCTAAGTTTGAGCCTTGAACATTCACCAGAAACTACAACATCCTCTTTGAACACAACATCTTCTTGTTACAATTTTATCTTTACTTAATTTGAACTCTTGACTGTGTAGCCACAACTACAACCCTACTTCTAGCCCCTTGGATTTAGTGTTTGTTTTCAGTTTTTATCTTTTCATTGCCTGACTGTATATGCCAGCCCTTACAATGCCAGCTCTCAATTCACACTCCCCTTGTCTCAGGCAAGGTAGAATTTCAGCCTTCTAGAAGGAATGCAGAGTTCTGTGGTAGTCATTTGGGCGGGGGGTGGGGGTTGGGGGGGAAAGGGACGGGATATACCCAACTTGAAGAACCCACCTGCCTGATGAGTGAATAGCTGTCTGGTGGAGCCATGTCTGGTTCCAATGTGAAAGGAAATTTTGGATATGAGTAATCTATTTCAATGATTTTGCTTTATTTCCCATATTCCATCATAATCAGCCATGAATAAATGCAAAACAAAAGACATCATAATAATTTTAAGGCTTTGAGGGAATAATCAGGTAGTTCGGGATAACTCAAAAACAAATCTTTCTGCAAAAGGACAGATGATGACATACGATTTGCAGCTGATATACTTCTGGAAGGCTCGGGGATAATCATGATTGCCCAAATAGCATCAGCCACTATTTGTCCTGTAGAGAACTCTTTGGAGAGTGTCCTGAAGATGAAGTTTAGGGAAAAAGTAAATACTTGTCACCGTGTGCTGAGTTCCAAGAAGCAGTTGGGCTTTCAGAGCTCTTAACAGCGTCTGAGTGATATAAATAACCATAATTACCGGTAGACTCAACAAGGAAAATAAAAATCTCCAGGAAGAGCAAGGGAATGACTACATTTTACCCAGCAAGTATCATGTAAGAGGAAAAGAGACCAAATTACTGCTAAAGGTCTTGTGTGGGGAGCCACAGTTATTCCACCATTAGGCCTTGTTTTGATTTTGTTGTTAACTATAAAGGAAAGTCATTTAAGGGGGTTATATACAAACATTTAGTGACAATTTACCACATAATGAAACCATGTGAGTTATGGATTAAATATGACAGGCCTCTTATGGTAGTTATATAATCTGTTGTCAGTTTGAGACTTAAGAGTGAAGGGGTGGAGTTTAGCCTGTCAATCAGGTCGCACATTGATGACCTCATTTGGAAGTACTAGGAGATAAATAGCTCAATGGAGGCAGGACACACGCTTATTCCCCATGAGACATTTCTGTTGAGAAGACACATGGAGCTATGCTAGAGCCCTGGAGCTGAAGGAGTCACATGGAGACCCACTGCCAGCGGTGAGATGCTTCCACTGCCACTGGATCTACAAGACTTTTCATCCACTGGCCTGTGATTTTCCTACATTCGGTGTCATTGCATGTGTTGTGTGAGTCTGAAGAGGGATTTAGAGATTGGTATTGGACATATGGGCTAATATCGGACTTACGGACTTGATCTGGATAGGGCTGGGATGCTTTCTCAATATTCAACTGCTCTTGTATATAAAGCTCTTTCTTATACACATATGAGTGTGTATGAATTTGTTTCTCTAATCTACCCAGACTAACGCATCCCTCAAATATGAAGGGGCTACACAAAATTCATGAAAAGATAATGGGATTTTTCCATGAACTTTCTGAAGCCTCATAAAAAAATGTGTTATAAATCCTGCCCTACAAGATGCTAAAGAATATGATTGGTGACAGTTATGTTGTTGATAGGGCAGAATGCAATCTACAGGACCCGGCTGTATTTTGAATCTGTCTTTTGAGCAGAGAGCAGAGCAACCACATTACCACCGAGGAAGAAGAGCCAGGAACAGAGTGTGTCCTTTGGCTCCTGCACTCTTGACCTTCCAGACCAGTGGTTCTCAACCTGTGGGTCACGACCCCTTTGGGGGTTGAACGATCCTTTCACAGGGGTCACCCAATTCATAACAGTAGCAAAATTACAATGATGAAGTAGCTAATGAAAATAAACCACTGTTCTAGACCAAGGAAGAGATTGATGCCCAGGCACATGGCGATTGCTGAGGAATGCCAGGTTACAGGTGATAGCAAGAGAAAGAGATCTTCTCTCTGAGTCTAAACTGTGCTATTTCTGCTTGTTCATTTGTTTGCTAAATCCGTCCAGTTGTGGTATTTCTGTTATAGCAGCACCAGGACAATATAGAGGAACTAATTCGTCTCATAGTAATCTTGTGAAGTAGGTAAACATTTTAACTCCATGAACTGAGCATGAGAGAGAATTAAGTGACTTTCATAAATCACATAGTCAAGAGGTAGCAAAACTCAGCATTAACTCTAGGAAACTTCACCCCAGAACCTGGTCCTTTTGCTATTCTAACATTTCAACTTGAGTCCCTGTTGAAGGACTAGATGACGAGAATAGAAACAACTCTGGCTCCACTTTGCCATTGTACCAGGGAAGTGGTAGCTTTTGAAATCCAGGCCATGGTGACTTATGAAAAGGGTAATGATTTGGATGGAAATGGATGGGAAATAATGGTGGAATGTACACTCCATAAATGATATTACAGGAGCCAATCTCTTGTGTCAAGGAAGATAATTAGGTGAATCATGAATGAAGATTATGATGTAGATGCTCATGAAAGGGGTAAAAAAAAAAACCTTAGGTTATGGGAAACAAAGTGGGAGACAATAGAATGGTTTTAAAGCACAGGTTATTCAAGTGAATGATGCAGAACTAAGAAATAGGAGTGGCTTTATGAGAAAATTTACTTGAATAATAAGGAAACTGAGAATTCCCCCATCGTTAAGACTTGTGAAAACTCTCATGATACCCTTATGTCTATAGGATTGGTTTGTTCCAGCAGACAGTAGGGAAACAGCAGGAAAAGAGCTGGAAATGGAGATAGTTACGTTTTGTGTCAACTTGACTTGGCTAAGATTTTCAGTAGTTTGGCATTTAAGGCCTCCCCGTGATGGGGCCTACCATAATGTAGACAAGTCCTTGATAGGATCAGCTGTGAGCGGCCAAGCTGCTGTGGGAAGATGAGGGCAGCATAGGACCCCTTGAAGTCCTGCTGCTTTCTTGGGGTGTGTGGCCTACTTCACATCTATAGCGAGACGCTCTGGAATACTTCTCCTCTTGCACACATGAATCCTGCATCAGTCTCATCAGCTCTGTACTTGAGCCAATGGCCTACCATGTTGCTTGCTGACCCTATGAGCTATCAGCATACTGTACATTGCCTGCCAAACTTGAATTTATGTGACTCAGCAGCCATGAGCCTGATCTGTTGATCTTGAGTTCATCTACCTTGCCTTCATCAGCCTGTGGCCTTTTTGGTTCTGGCCTCATCTTCTTGCTTCCTAGTTCTTCAGCTCAGCACCGACATGGGACAGGAAAAGCCTCCAGTGTAGCCTCTGACCCGTGGACTTGAACTGGGCTGGATTTACCTGCTTCTACAAGTTTGTGAGCCACGTTCTTGATAGGAACTTCTTTCTTTATATACACATGTAAATATCATTATCTTTATTTTGCAATAGAACCCCGCCTAACACAGGAATCCAAGGCATAAGGAGATTTAGAAGGTATTGCTACATATTTTGTTATACAATTAATATTCTTTGATTTCTGAAGTCAGCCTTGGAAATATGTTTTGAAGTAGAATTAAAGACTTAGAAACTTCTCTTTCTATCATAACTTTTCAATAGTACCTTCGGGTAATATCCAATATTACCTTGGGGTTCTTATTTCCTCTGATGTCAAGATCCTGTGGTTTTAAAACTAAATATTGGCAGGAGATATGTGCGGATTTATTTAGGTCATGTTTTACGATTAACATAGTCTATCCTCAGGACATGCATAACTGTTTTTCTCTTCTAATCAGTTTTTTGTCTTAATCTTAATGACCTTTTAACCTATTTTCACACAAAAACTTTTCCTCTGGGATGGAAATTCTCTACTAGTCTTAGGCATTAAAGCTTTTTAAGAGAAAAAAAAAATTTTTTGCAGAAGTTTAGGAATGCACCTTGTACAAAAAATTCCTTATATTTGGAAATGTATGGTTTGGTCCATTTTAAGGTATTGAGAAGCCTAAATAGAACTGTATTTAATTTGTTTTCACTTCCTGGTTAAAGAAGATTACCTGTTCACATATAAAATGTGAATAGAAAAAAAAACCAGGAATTCAAATGAGCCCCAGCTTTAACAAAGAGGGTCCACCAAACAAACCCAGTACTATGGAGTTGATTCAGATTCAGAACACCCTGGCAAGACAGAGTAGAATTGCCCCATAGGATTTCCAAGGCTGTAGATCTTTATAGAATCAAATTATTATATCGCTCTCCTGTGGAGTGGTTGGTGGGTTTGAACAATCAAACTTTGGGTTAGCAGCTAAGTGCTTCCAGCACAGTGCCACCAGAGCTTCTCAGCAAAGATGACAGCCATCTTTAATGAAACCACTCTATGCTGCCCTTTGCAAACTCTTACATTTTTTTAAATGGAAAACAGCTGCTTCGGACAGCATAGTTTACAATAGATCTGTGTCATAGTTCTGCATTATAACTATAAATAACGTCAAAATGTTCTCCTATTCAGCATCCTAAATGCTGAATCCAGCCATCCATACCAGATGAGGTTATATTATTCTTCCTCAAACATATTCATTATCATCCCATGCTGTCCCCATCCTTGAGGTTAATGATGACCCTTTGTAACACCATTCATCACTGCCTCTGATTGGGTGCAGCTGAGGCTGTTGGCCTATGGCTCCTCTCCCACACAGCTTCTCTGTTATCCAGACATATCACGTCTGCTTTGCCTTCCTTTTGATATATTTCTTTAAAATATTTTCATCTCTTAGCATGGACTTATGATTGTAAAGGCAAAGTAAATGCAAGGTACATGTAATTTAGCATCAAACATAGTCATGTAACTAGCTTAGCAGTAAAAACAGGTAAGGAATAAATCACTTATAAAGAGTCGAGGAAGGATATTGACATATGTGTGAAAGCTCAGGGAAAAACTGAGGTGAAAATTTATAATTTGTTAACTGGGAAAAGCTGAGGTGAATGAAGATTAGCCAGTCAGTGACATTAGCCTGCTTCTCTTATTCCAAAGAGGCACAGTGGGAGATAAGGCACCTCAGTACATACCTGTTTCTCTGAGAAGAGGGTTCTCTAAACTTTGGTGTATTCTCATGAACATGAATAAACACAGAACATCGCTTGGAAATTAGAGGAGTCATCAATGTAATAAAATATGACATATGCTTGAAAGATTAAAAAAACTGATAAGATTATATTGCTGGGAGACCGAGTTCAAAAATATATAGGAGAAAATGACTTCTACCTGTGGTGGCTAATTTAGAAGGCCTCTAAAATCAGAAGTTTTGCTTATCAGGTGTTGAAGGAGATCTCTCGATTCTAAGATCAAGGGGATTTTTGTTAGCTCAGTAGATGGACCAGTATCTTTGGCCAATAGAGGAGGGGAACCCTTTCCTCCATAAGATTAGCCATTTGCACACTCATATTTTCCTCCCAACCCCTGAGAGAGGTTCTGGTAAAAAACAGTGTCCACAAATATCCTAAAAGTAAACGAAGCACCAAGAGATATGGCAACAATTTTAGATAAAAATATGTTTGAAAGCAAAAACTCCAACTCAACAGAAGACCTACCACCTTAGATAACAAAGCTTTCAACAGCTGGTGACAGAGTGGGTTACAATTTGGGTGGCGAACTACAAAGTCAGCGGTTCAAAAACACCAGCCCACTCCTCAGGAGAAACATGAGGTTCTCTGGCCTTGGAAAGATTACAGCCTTGGAAACGCAAAGTGCCAGTTCTATTTTGTTCTATAGGGTTGCTATGAGTCACAATCACTTTAATGGCAATGCATGAGGGTTTTTACAAAATGAGGGGATTCATATTTATAAAATAAGGAAAGTCCCTAGAGATCATGAGGATAGGAAATATAAGTATCAAAATTAAAAGGCACATGAAAATATTTATTCTTAAGCTAAATAGCAAAAGGAATGAAATTTATTTTGAAAATTCAAACAGAAAAACTTAGAAAATTTGAGCAGAAGAATTTCCCCAGAATCAGCACAAGACCAGGACACAGAATGAAACTAGGAAGATATTCCTGCCTTAGAATAATCAACAATTTGAGATCAGAAGGGCAGCATTTATGCTAGGATAAAGTTCAGAAAGGTTAGAAAAGGGGTTATGGGGATGAAAACAGGAAACACAGGGAGGAAATAGGTTAAGGCAATGGCTCTCAACCTGTGGGTCATGACCCCTTTAGGGGTCGAATGACCCTTTCATAGGGGTCACCTGATTCATAACAGTAGCAAAGTTACAGTTATGAAGTAGCAATGAAAATAATTTTATGGTTGGGGGTCACCACAACATGAGGAACTACTAAAGGGTCACGGCATTAGGAAGGTTGAGAACCACTGGGTTAATGGTTGTCATATGTGAAGATTGCAGCCGATGAAATGAAACATAATGTCTATGAATCGTCGAATGGAAAACTATTGAATGAAAAGCTAAATTGTAAGGTAGTTTTGGCGACAGAAAGAAAGAAAAAGGGCAAAGGCAGAAAATAGTTGTAGAGCTTTATTTCAGAGCTCCCAGGCGAGGCTCATGGGCCCCTACTTGGGGCCCTAGAAGTCGCACTGCCCTGGAGGTGGGGGGAATACAGAGAACTGGACAGGACCATCCTGAGTTCCCGGGCAAGGTTCACAGGTCCCCAGTTGGGGGCCCGCGAAGTTGCCCTGTCCAGACAAGAGGTGAAGAGTTTTATAGCCCAGGTCTTGGGGAGGGAGTAGTTGGGGAATTTTCCATTGCGATTTTGCTGTCTGCAAATCCAGGACTAAGCGGCAACGTTCAATGTTATCTGCAACAGTTAGCCTCCTGTATCTGGGTTTGAAAGGTCACAGAAGGGAAGGGGGTAAGCCAAGGGAAAGGCTTGGTTTTTCGCAACGGCTTTGGAGTGTTTTTCACTTGTCCAGGGTAGTTTTCCACTTGCTTGCCCCACCAACTCCCGTTTCTGCCTAACATAAACCTCCACCCAATTGACAACAAAAAGTTAAAAAAGAATGAAAGCAGACAAACCCACACCTTTATATTCTATTTAATAATTTCTGAATAAGGACATGGAAAGAGCACACACTTAAAGAAATAAGAGGTGTTGATTTACCATGACAGCAATCGAGAGGCTGCGATTGAATGGGCACCATGAGATCTGGCCAACTGAATACTGGACACAAAGAAAGGGAAGAAGAAAAACAAAACCATACCCGAGATACACTGAGAAGTACATTCCAAACTTCAACTTTGACCCTTCCAAAGACAGGAAAATAAAATTCATGGTAGGAAAAAAATTGGATTGGCATTAGGCTTCTTACTGGCAACATCAGATGTAGGAAGATCAGAGTTTAGAGGCCAGATTTGTGTCTACCCAAAATATTATTCACCCACGAGGGCAAAATTAATTTTTGCCAGACACATAAAATGATAAATTTCATCACTTAAAACGCCAGTGACAGAATAACTCATGAAAAATCTATATGTGAGGGGGGATTTAAAAGTCCATGGAAAAATGGAATTTGCTCACAATGCCCAAAGAAAAAGACATAAAAGAAGTTACAGTAAGCAAAAATCCAAGAAACTAATATGATAGTTATGTCTAAATTATTTTTATGAGAAACAAAATTTAAGCTTATCCAGATCACATTAATGTGGAATTAGGAGAATGGAATGAAAGAAGTAGAACCCAACTTTCACTTCTTATGCAGAGATAATGTAGAACGTGATTAATTATATATACTAGAAAAGTAAGTATAAGTATTTGCATATGATGTAATATTGTGTTTCAAACCATTATATAAGGGGAAAACTTCAAATCTGATCACTTAAGAGAAACAACTAAATGAAGAAAAAGAAAACAGAAAATAGGATAAATGGAAAAATAAGAAAGGCTGAAAAAAATGGGTGCCTTAGATTATAGTGAAGATGAAGAATATTAAATATGCCACAGACTTCCAGAAGATCAAACAAATTTGTTAGTGGATGAAGTACAGCTAGAATGCTCTTTAAAATCCTGTCCCGTAGGGCTCATCTGACCTGGATTCCCTGTATTTTCAGTTCCTATCTGTACCAGTGTACATCCTCTGGTCTAGCCAGACTTGCAAGGTCGAATTCGAGTCATGGTAGTGGTAGTGGGGAGGAAACATTTAGGAACTAGAAGAAAGTTGTATTTTTCATCATGCTACATCACACCCTGACTGGCTCATCTCCTCCCCGAAACCCCTCTGCAAGGGGATCTCCAGTGGCCTACTAATGGGCTTTGGGTCTCTACTCCGCACTGCCCCCATCATTCACTGTGGTAAGAGTTTTGTTCTGATGATGCCTTATACCTGATCCTTTCGACACCTCGTGGTTGCATAGGCTGGTGTGCTGCTTCCATGTGGGCTTTGTTGCTTCTGAGCTTGATGGCCGCTTGATTACCTTCAAGCCTTTAAGACCCCAGATGCTATACTTTTTGATAGCCCGGCACCATCAGCTTCCTTCGCCACATTTGCTTATGCACCCATTTGTCTTCAGTGATCTGTTCGACACCTCGTGATCACACAGGCTGATATGTTGTTCCATGTGGGCTTTGTTGCTTCTGAGCTAGATGGCCGCTTGTTTACTTCAAGCTTTTAAGACCCCAGATGTTATATCTTTTGATAGTCGGGCACCATCAGCTTTCTTCACCACATTTGCTTATTCACCCGCTTTGTCTTCAGCAGTTTTGTCGGGAAGGTGAGCACCATAGAATGCCAATTTACTAGAAGAACGTATTCTTGCATTGAAGGAGTACTTGAGTGAAGGCTCAATGTCCTTCTGCTACCTTAATACTAAACCTATAAATATAGGCTCATAGATTTATTTCCCCATCCTCATATAAATATCTTTGCATGTGTACAGTGTGAGTGGTGAGACAGGGAGGGTAGAGGGAGAGTAAGTAGGAAAGAGGGAACCGATTTCAAGGAACTCTATGTGACCTCCTCCCTGGGGGACGGACAACAGAAAAGGGGGTGAAGGGAGATGTCAGACAGGGCAAGATATGACAAAATAACAATTTATAAACTATCTAGGGCTCATGAGGGAGGGGGGAGCGGGGAGGGAGAGGGAAAATGAGGACCTAATGTCGGGGGTTTAAATGGAGAGAAAATGTTTTGAGAAACGATGTACAAATGCGCTTTACACAATTGATGTGTGTATGGATTGGGATAACAGTTGTATGAGCCCCTAATAAAATGTTAAAAAAGAAAAAGTGGGAGAACTTCAATGAGATGGTGAGTTATAGTCAACTAATATGGCCTTTCCAGCCATGATTTCCTACGTCACATCTAGGTGGACTGTACACACCTGGGGGTATGGTCCCATTTCGGAGTGCCCTCTCTGTTAATGGACTGGAACAGGGTGGAATTAAGACCTGCTGCTAGGACTGGGTATGAATCAAGCTACACACTTTGTCACCTTCAGGACATCTTCAAGACCCAACTTAGTTGAGAGTGTGAGCCAAGCCACATCCTTTGTTTCTTTGATGTCATTCTTAAGCCCTCACCTTAGTAACCAGTGTAAACCTAGCCACACCCTTTGTTTTCCTTGGATAAATAAATGGTACCACCATATAGTTCTAATAGACATTACCTTACCTGGAAAGCCAGACTTCTGGAAGACCTGCTGTGATGTTTGGACATTTTTGGACCCTGCATTTGTCTCCGTTCTGCCTGGCCTTTGGATTTTTGACTGAACAGCACAAAGCACCAGAGGAGACATTTTCTCAAAGTTTTGTGAGTTTTTGTGGGATGTTGCAGTGAATCACAGAACCCAGAGACATGAGAATATAATTAAGGGATAAGTGGGGGAAATAGAGCAGAATAGCATCTTATAAGAGTTGGGCTTTTAGGACATTATTAATTTCTCTTTCCAATTAGTTTGGTATTAATTCATTAAAAGAACTTATTACCACAGATGGAATGACCCAGTGGCCAAAATGTGCTCAGCCATAAGAATGATTATGAAAATGGTGCAGGGCTGAGCTGTGATTTGTTCTGTGGTACATAGGGTCACGAAGAGTTCAGAGCAGACTTGATGGAACCTAGCAACAAGAACAACACACTATATCCAAACATAATAGGTATTCCAGTCAGTTTGAACAGCATGAATTATTCAATTCAGGGAAGGTTTTGAGAATTGGTTTTAAAATGTTCCATGCTACTACAGGAAATGTCAGGAATCAAATGAAACTGGAACGAAAGACATCAAGTTCTGTAGCTACATCTTAGCAACTGATGTAGCAACTCCCTTAAAAAGTAGGAGCAAAATACCATGTGTGTTAAACAGGATTCTCTATAGAAACAAAACCAGAACGCTAATTTTATATATATTTATACAGATAGATATCTAACATACGAAATAAACCGCTAATTAAATTATAAAGCAGTACAAATGGCTTAGTGTAACTCACTCCTGTGAGACAGTTGTGAGACACTGGCAATCCTTCAAGTCTTGAGGGCCGCTGGGTAGTCCTCTGTAGAGTACTACAGGCTATCCGGGCACAGGCAGCAAACAGCAAGACAGGCCACCAACAGTCAGCCAGATGACAGGGTCCAATGGTCCCCAGCTCAAGAGATGTAAATTCCAATGGTGTGGTGAGGCAGGTCTTGAAGGAACCTCAAATTACAGTGGCACAGTCCATGGGTCAGGTGTCCCACAGGTTGTGTAACTCACAAATTGAGGCACAGAACAAGCAAGGCAGCCGCACACTGGTCCAATGATCAAAGTGCAAGAGAGAAGAGAGGTGAGGCTCGCCAAGCCATTTATCCCTCCGCCCTTCAATTAGCCCCACATGTGTTCATTGTCCATGTTGGCACAATAAACTTTAACTATCTCACCATGTAAAAAAGTGAAATTCAAAGTAAAAAGCATCATAAGAGAAATTTTAACAAGATATAATTCGTAAAGAAAACACACGAGTAATAGAGTGTTATGCACGTGATATCGTTTCTAGCTGCCATCAAGTCAGCTCTGATTCATAATGACCTATGTTCAACAGGATGAAACTCCACCTGGGCATGTGCCATCTTCACAATTGTTCTTATGTTTGAGCACAGTTTTGCAGCTACTGTGTCAGTCCATCTTGTTGAAGGCCTTCCTCATTTTTACTACCTTGCAT
>NW_022111373.1:29398268-29404576 GCF_000313985.2 Echinops telfairi
GCGGTTCACAAAGACCATGTTCTATATCCTACTTTGGTGAGAAGTAACTGGGGTCTTAAGCACTTATGAGTGGCCATCAAATGCCCCATTATTGTTTCCTCCCTGTCTGGAGGGAATAGGCATGACAAGAATTGAAAGACATACGGAGAAAATTAGTCCAGTGAACTAACACACCAAGCAAACATCAGTCTACACAGGCCTGAGACCAGAGAACTAGATAGGACACGTCTACGGCTACCACTGTTCAGTAAAGGGTCACAGTAGAAGCTCCTAGAGAGAACTATAGAACGGAACTCAAAATCATAAGACACCAGCCTTACTGGTCAGAGACTGGTGGGAACCACAAGACGATAACCCTTAGTCTTCAGGTCTATAACTGAGCTCGACTAGAATAATCAACCGTATAACCTCCTCGTGGCAGCATTTCCCCAAGGACACATCTCAGAGGGTCAGCAGAGGAGGAGGGTGGAAACAGGAAGAACATGTGATAAGTGACGGGACCCTGAGGGGATCGCAATGGATGAGTTAATTCAGAATGTAGGAATTGTTGAATAGGAACTCCGAACTACTCGGTAAACTTTCACGTCATTCAAAAGATAAAAGTTTTTTTTCAAGACCAACAAAACAATAAGAACAAAAAGAAAGCCACTGACAAAAATGGAAAGGCATATAAATAGTTCAAGATCTGTTTGTTGGCCTTTACGAATGTTTTCCAGTCGAATCTGATGGGGTGCCACACTCTGTCTCCAAAGTCTATTTTTGGTATTCCCTGGGGCTTCGTCACTTTGCTCCCCTTGCTGCTCTGTTGCATGCCCTTAATGTTTCGCTTCAGCGCGATGGGGTCAGATTGTACACAGTTCCCGTACTGTGTCTCCCGTATTGTCCCCAACAGCGCCATGGCTTCTTCTCTGGGGTAGGGCAGGCCCTATGATCCTCTCTATGTGTTGTCTGCTCCTAGCTGGAACATCGCCCTCAGGGCTCGGAGGGCCAGGATGTCCTCCCCTCCCTCTCCAGCCCTTTTCGTTACTTCTCACCAAAGTAGGATATAGAACATGGTCTTTGTGAACCGCGTTATGTCAATTGGCCTTGGTAGCCCCAAGATTACAGTCTTGACCTTCCAGGCCCAGCTACTTGTCTTTTGAGGTGCTTGCTTATGCTCAAAGGTTTTTTTTTAATGTTTATAATTTTGTCTATTTGCTGTGCCACATTCATAGATATATTTAGCACAAAAGAAAATAGGCATGCAAATATCTTCTGTCAAACCTATCTACATTAGGGATATACTTCCACTCTCTCTTTTCCACCTGGTCTGCCTGTGCTCCTAACCAAGCATCTACTCACAGATCCCCACTATTGTAGGATTATGCATTTGCCATTTGCCTTTAATTCTTAGAAACGACCCAAGTACTGCAATGCCTCCATCTTCGCTAACCTTCCCCTTAATGTGTATTGCTTTCTTCTTCACCCAGATTGACACTTTCCTTCCTTTTAACCTGACTTCCCCTCCCTCCCTTCCCTTTCAACTTCTGTTAACTATCAGAGAACACTTCTTTTAGTGGATAACCTATTCATGACTTTTTATAATAGTGGTCTCATACAATATTTAGGTTCTTATCCTTGATTAATTTCAAGGTTCATCTGTGTTGTGAAGTGTGCTGAAGATTCAACTTTATTCTTCAACAGTTCATATTATTCTATTGTATGTGCATACCAAACTTTATCTATTCTTCTAGTGATGGCCATTCAGGTTATTTGCATCTTTCTTTTGTTATTGTGAATAGTGCTGGGATGAACGTCCCACTCTCACTGCCATGAAGTCGATGCTGACTCCCAGTGACCCCACAGGACAGAGTAGAACTGCCCCTGTGAATTTCTGAAACTGTAACTCTTTATGGAAGTAGAAAGCCTCATCTTTCTCCTGAGGAGCTGCTACTGATTTTGAATCGCAGACCTTTGAATCACAGCCCAACATGTAGCTCCTACACCACCAGGGCTCCTCGGGATAAGTATGAATATGCATATTTTGATTCATATTGCTGCTCTTTTTCCTTTAGGCTCTAGATGGAATAGAAGGCTTGATGGGTCACTTGGCATTTGTAGTCCCCACCCCACTCTTTGAGAAAGTGCATTGCAGCTTTCTATAGTGGTCGCACGGGTTTACAGTCCCATACGTATCAGATGAAGGTTGTAGTCTCTGCACATTTTCACAAGCTTTTGTTGTTATCGGGGGATTTTTGGTTTGTTTTTAACTTTGCTTTTAATGCCAGGGTATGATGGTAACTCATTGTTGTTTTAAATAGCATCTCTCAAATGGCTAAAGATTTGGGGCATTTCTTTCATATGTTTTTTGGCATCCTCGACATCATTTTTGGTGAACTCTCTGTTCGTGTCCTCTGCCCACGGTTGAATTGGATTACTTGTCTTTTCCTTGTTGGCATATGGCTCTGTGATCAGTGTATGGCTGTAGGTAATTTCTCTCATGAATGCACTTATCTCACTTTTATTAGGATGCCCGAACTGCGACTTTCATGTGGTTTAAGTTGGAGAACACAGAATTCCTTGGGAAAAGGATTAGAGAGAGGGAAACACTGTCTTCAGAAGTGTATCTACTTGAATGGAAAATCTATGGAGTAAAAATTGTTAAACAATTTGATGTTTTTACTTCGTGAAAATTTCTATGATTTTATAGCAGTATTTTTGTAGCATTGTAGCACTGATTATTTTGAATGACATTTGTGAAGAAGGAAACACTGAATACCTGTGTTCTTATTCCAACATTTCTTGATGCAATGATAATGGATTCCATGAGCAGTTCGAGAGGGAAAAAAAACAAACCAATAAAACAACATTTTGTTGTTGTTGTGAGGTGCTGTCAAGTCAATAACAGCTCACAGCAATCCTATGTACAACTGAAAAAAGCGAGTTCCCACTCCTGCAGCATCCTTACACCTGCTCTGATCAAGTTCATTGTTGTAGCTGCTGTACAATCCATCTCACCTAGGACCTTCCTCTCGTTTGCTATCCTTCTACTCTACGAAGCATGACATCTTTTTCCAGGAAACTGTCCCTCCAAATTGCTTGTCCAAAGCATGCCAAACACAGTCCCACCAGCTTCACTTCTAATGAATAGCTCTCTCACAGTTGGTTAGCCAGGTAGCTACCTTCCAAATTCTCAGGATAGATGAATGAGTGCTTTCAGTGCTTCATCAGCTTGATGAAACTTTTTAATTGGTATTCCATCCATTTCTGGAGCCTTTATTTATTTTTCACCTTCAGTGCAGCTTGAACTTCTTCCTTCAATATGTAAAATAATTTTGTCTCAAATAGTGTCACATCTTCTTTGCCCAATTATATTTTCTTGATTTCTTTTTGGTGTCTAATAGTTCTAGGTATTCCTACTTGATGTTCAATAAGAATGATGATAAGGGGCACCCTGGTCTAATTACTATTTTTAGGAGAAAGGTTTTAGTTTCCTCCCATTGAGGGTGATATTGGCCATTGGATTTTCATAGGTGATCATTATTATGTTGAGGAATTCTCCTTACTTTCCTATTTTATTGAACATTTTAATAGAAATGGGTGTTGGATATTGTCAAATGTTTTTCTGCATCTGTTGATATAATCATGTAGTTCTTATTCTTTATCTTGTTTATGTGATGGATTATACTGATTATTTTTTTAATGTTGACCCATCCTTGAATCACTGGTAATCACACTTGGTCACGATGAATTTTTTTCTATATGTTGTTGGATTCTATTGACCAAAAGGTTTTTGGAGAATTTTTGCATCTGTACTCATGAGGGATATTGATCTGTAGTTTTCAGTCTTTATGTGGGCCTATGCCTGGTTTGGGTATCAAAGTTGTGCTCACTTGATAGAATGAGTTTGGGGGTTTACAGTATGTTTCTATATTGTTGAATAATCTGTGTAAAATTGTTGGTAGTATTTCTCTCTCTCTCTCATCTATCTATATTTAAAGACCTGTATAGAGCTAATAGTTGTTAGCAGACTCAAAACAAACTCACTATCATTGTGTTAATGTTGACTCTTAGTGCCCATAGGACAGGGTAAAATGGACCCTATTGATGTCCTAGACTATAGATCTTTAATATTTGCTGAAGATAATACAAGGACAATTTGCAGCAATATATTGACAGGGTTACAGGCAAGATTCAGAAGAGGACATGGAAGAAGGGATATCATTGCTGATGTCAAATGGATCTTGGCTGAAAATAGAGAATACCAGAAAGGTGTTTACTTGTGTTGAATTGACTACTCCAAGGCATTAGATTGTATGGATATATATAAAAGAAAGCCATGGATAAGCTTGAGAAAAATGAGAATTCCAGAACATTTGTTGTGCTCATATGGGGCTTATTCATGTATCAAGAAGCAGTTATGTGAACCAAACAAGGGAATACTACACGGTTTAAAATCAGGAAAGGTGTGAGTCAGGGTAGCATCTGCTCACCATACTTAGTCAATCTGCATGCTGAATTATATGAAAAAGAATGCAGCATCAGAATTTGAGAAAGGCTTTATAACACTCTGTGATATGCAGATGATACAACCTGGCTTGTTGAAAGTGAGCAGGACTTGAGGTACTTAACAATGAAGATCAAGGATTACAGCCTTCAGTAGGGTTTACTTCAGTGTAAACAGGACTAACATCCTCACAACTGGACCAATAGGTAACATCATGATAAATGGAGAAAAGGTGGAACTTGTCAAGGGTTTTGTCTTGCTTGAATCCACAAGCATCCGAAGAAGCCTTTAAGAGATCAAAAGATGCACAGCAATAGGTAAATCTGCTGCACAAGCTCTCTTTAGAGCATTGGAAAGCAAGTATGTTACTTTGAGGACTAAGGTGCACCTGACTCTAAGCCATGGTATTTTCAATTGCTTCATATACATGTGAAAGTTGAATATTATATAAGGAAGACAGAAGAAGGATTGATGCATTTGAACTGTGGTGCTGGAGAAGAATCTGGAGAGTACCATGCACTGCTAAAAGGACAAACCAATCTGTCTGGGAAGTAGTCTGGTCAGAGTGCTCCTTAGAGGCTAGGATGGGGAGCTTCATCTTGCATACGTTGGACATGTCAGGAGAGACCAGTCCCCAGAAAAGGTCATGCTGGGAAAGTGGAGGAGCAGTGAAAGAAAATAAGACCCTCAACAAGATGGATGGAAACGGGAGCTGCAACAGTGGACTAGAGCACAGGGACAATTGTAAGGTGGCACAGGACTGGGCAGGAGCTCATTCTGTTGTGCATGATGTCACTATGGGTAGGAACAGACTGAATGGCGTCTAACAACAAACCTTCAAGGGAGTAGAAAGCCTTTTTATTCCCCTGAGTAGCAACTGATGGGTTGGAACCGCTGACCTTGCAATGAGCTTCCCAAGGCATATCCCAATACACACCACGAGGGCTCCTTCACTAGAGTTACTTCTTACCTTATCCCTCCTGTCTTTTCACAGATTTCGGTAAGCACAGCTCCATACCAAACTCCTGGTATTTGCCTGGTGCGATTCTGCTAGTCTGCTTCTTTTGTTGTTGTTGTCTTCCTCCTGTTCCCCAGGAGCCCTGGTGATGTAGTATTTATGTAATAGGCTGCCCACTACAAGATCAGCAGTTCAAAACCACCAGGTGCTCTAAGATGTTAGTTACCAAAATGCACCGGGGCAGTTCTCCTCTGTCCTATGGAGACTCTATGAGTCGGGAGTGAATCGGTGGCAATGAGCACTCTATCCTAGTTTTCTGTTCCTATTTGACACTTCATAGGAGAACTCAGTTTAAGTCTTTTTCTTGTCAGTAGCAATACACACAACCTCTATGAAGAATTATTCCAGAGTTCTATCATTTTCAACCCCTTTCTATTACCAAGCTCTTAAGATGGGGTATTCTCATCTGCTAACTTCCACAATCAAATACCACATTCTTCTTAGGAATGGTGAGTCATCACATGATATAGTAAAAAAGGCACTGATTACAGGGGTTGGACATGAAATGTCTGTTTGAAAACTTAGTTTTTACATTAAAAACTTATTTTTTTTGGTTAGAGATTCCTGGAGTCTGAGAAAAAAGAAAAAGAAAGAAAGAAAGAGTACAGGATGAAACGTTCTTCCTGAATTCTTGTTCTAGCTCTTCTATTTCAGAGACATTTTCGGCTTTTATTAGCCTAAATTCCTTTGGGCACATTGCAGGTAGATGTTCAATATTCCTTGTGCTGCTCTACTTTGCATCTCAGTCTTTTATGAGTATTTTAATAAATGGATAAAGTCAGTGAGATAGTTTATTGTGCCAGC
>NW_022111373.1:29409133-29431745 GCF_000313985.2 Echinops telfairi
CCTGCACGCGATGCTTCTACCAAAACTACAATTCGTGGACTTATAGAATGCCTCATCCACCGGCATGGCATCCCCCATAGCATTGCTTCAGATCAAGGAACTCACTTCACAGCAAATGCAGTGCAGCAATGGACCTATTCCCATGGAATCCATTGGTCGCATCATGTTCCTCATTATCCTGAAGCTGCTGGCTTGATAGAATGATGGAATGGGCTCCTAAAGACACAATTACAGTGCCAACTAGGTGGCAACAGCTTGCGGGGCTCTGGAAGTGTTCTCTAGGAAGCTGTATATGCTCTAAACCTGTCTAACCTGTTAGAACCCTGTCTAACACAGTCAGGAATACAAGTGTCCCTTGATATCTGCCTTTAAAACAAAAAGCCTTGTGTTGCCTTTGTTTTCAAAGGGTGTTCATGATGTTGGGAAACTACTGGCCAACCAGTAACTGGGTGTGTCTGTGTCTGACCTTGAAAGAACAGGAGTATATATACCAGAGCCATATGCAACTCAATGGTCTGGAATTTCTCTCTGCTCCTGCTTCCAACATAGCTCATCTGTATAGTCGGAACTCTGAGTGAAGTGGTAACTAAAACTGATGACGCCCCATCTATTAGTGTTACAAATGCCTTATTTTCATTGTCCCACCCAATCATTTGTTGGGAGTTAGCTGTATGAGTATAAGAGTCATATTAAGTAATGTTACACCACCACAGCAGTGATTTAAGGACATGTTGAAGTGGTTATCTTGCAGAGAAATAGGTCATCAGGAGTATATTTAAGGTATTTGAAGAGATCCCTGATTGTAAAAATTATCTTTCAAAAAAACCCTCACCCTCACAGTCATCAACTCCATTTTGACTCATAGTTGCCAAAAAATATTGTCTTTAGGGATCAGAAATGGATATAACTGGTATATAATGTATGAAAATTGGGTTTGTAAACATGTACACCTTGACTGATAGAGTTTGAATAAATAAGTGGTGCTATCTATTGTTAATCTATATACTTAAACCATGTAGGACAAAACAAACTCATTGCTATCAAGTTGATTCTGACGCTTAGAGACCCTAAAGTAGAGTAAAACTGCCCCTGTGGCTTTCTAAATGCTCATTAGAGTGGAAAGTCTCAGCTATCTCTTGCAGAGCAGCTGGTAGTTTTGAACTGCTGATCTTTCTGTCAGAAGCCCAGCGTGTAACCCACTAAACATCACGGGTCCCTAGGACACAATTAGGAGATTCTGGAAATTGAGAAAACTTTTAGTAGCGCCTGGTTCTATGTGACAACGTATGGCATGTGCAGTTGCCTTGGGAAGTTCTTGGGTGATTTCTATGATCTCTCTGTCCGTGTTAGTCATTCACTTACCATTAACTATGTAACTGGTATCTTAGTTGTCTAATGTCGCCAGTAGAAATATCACAATGGAGTGGTTCTCATGAACAGATACTTATTTTTTTACAGGGTAGAAGAGCCCTCCCTGGTCGAGCAATAGGTATGGGTTGGACTGTTAACTGTGAACAGTTTGAAACCACTGGCTACTCTGTGGAAGACAGACGGGGTTTTCTACTCCTGTAAAGAGTTATAGTCTCAGAAACCCACAGAAGAAGTTCTACCCTGTCCTACAGGTCACTGAATCAGCATCAACTTCACGACAGTGAACTTAGAGGGTTTTTGGTGCTAGTGGGAGACATGTTCTCTCTGTTGGCTCTTGTTTAAGGTCCCGTTTCATTTCTGTTCCTTGACTCGGTGGTGCTTTTTATGTAGTATGACAGCTGTCTTCTCACAGCTCTGCCTGCTTGCTTACTTCTTGGCATTCATACTTGCTTAGTCTTCTCTTTTTATACCTCAAAAAAGATGGATTTAAGACATCAAACTAAAAAACCCAATTACATCCAGCAAATACAGGCTTTGTAAATCTTTACGGGAACAGGTAGCCTCACTTTTCTCAATGTGGCTAGCCATCCAAAGCTTACCTGGGAGAGCCACAAGCACTCCTTGATTTAAGTCAGGCCCTGCACTGATAATTAACATAACAAAAGAAATCCATTCCCCAAAGGGACTATAGGAGTTCTTATGTAACATCTGCATCGACCAATGACCTGTTGCTGGTGCCTGAGGAGATGGCATGGGTGCCTCAGGAAATGACCTAGGGGTCATGTCAGACCTCCTTTGTCTATACCCAGGAAAAGAGAAGGAGAATCCAACTTCACCTCTGCCCTTTGAGGGAGAGGTCAGATATGCCACCTCCCTATTTTTTATCCCATTCTAATACCAACCTTCCTTCCTTCAACACTAGTTTTCTATCCAGCTTGAAAGTTTGTTGCAATGGCTACAATATTAATATTACCCACAGGCAATATTAATGATTACAGAGCTTTATTAGGGAAGTTAACAAGTTACCACAAGTCAATATCAGAAAGCATTAAGGGTACAATCCTTTAATACACAGCACTGACCCCGTATCATGTAACAACGAAGAAAGATGGAAAAAAATATGCAGTTACTTTACCAAAAAGTATGAATCAACTATCAACCATTTCAGATGGAGCACATGATCATAAACTACAAATGTGATATCAAATTCATTAGCATCAGAAAAGACTCATTGCATACCAATTAAGATGTTTCAACAAACATGCAACACTGGAAACTTTCACTCCTCCAGGCCATGAGATTTGGAAGACAGCTACCCAGCCAACCAACTGGAAAAGATCCATGCTTATGCTCATTCCAAAGAAAGGGGATTGAGCAGAATGCAGAGATTACTTAACAGTATCCTTAGTATCACACGCAAAATTTTGCTAAAATAACTCAAAAATGGTTTGTTGCAGTATGTTGGTGGGGAATTTACAGAAATTCAAGCCAGATTCAGACAAAGACATGGAACAAGGGCTATCGTTGCTGACATTAGAGGTATCTTAGCTCAATCAGAGAACATCAGAATGATTTTTACTTGTGTTTTATTGACTATGCAGAGGCATTTGACACTATGAATAATAAAAAAATTATAGATAATATTGAGAAGACTAGGAATTTCAGAACATGTAATTGTGCTCATGCAGAACTTGTAAATAGACCAAGAGGATATTGTGTGGTTTAAAATCAGGAAAGTTATGTGTTTAGGGTTTTATTATTTCACCATATGTATTCATATGTACCCTGAGCAGATAATCTGAGAAAGTGGACGATAGAAAGAAGGATGAGGCATCATGATGAGGTGATACCACATTACCCGCTGAAAGCAACTTGCCACATTTACTGTGGGAGACCAACTCCGTATGGGTTACACTGCAATGCAAAGATGACAACAATTCTCACACCATTGAGGACCAATAAACAATATCACAATAGAGAAATGATTGAAGTTGTCGATGATTTCATTTACCCAGATCTACAATCAACACTCATGGAAACACTAGTCAAGAAATGAAATGGCATTTACACTGCATAAATCTGCAAAAGTCCTCTTTAAAGTGATAACAAGCAAAGATATTTCTTTGAGAACTAAGTTTCCTCTAGCCCAAATCATAATATTTTCAGTGGCTTCATATGTGTGTGCAAGCCAGACAGTAAACAAGGAAGACCAGAGAAGGACTGATGTTTGGAATTATGGTGGTGATGAGGAATACTGAATATACAGTGGACTTCCAGAGAAACAGAACAAATCTCTTTGGAAGAAATACTACCAGGCTGCTTCTTAGAAATACACATTGGGTCTGGCATCTATTTTCTTCCATTCTTGCTTCTTTGCTTGCTTCATTAATCTTTCCTGTTATATTTCAAAAGAAGTAGATTTGCACGTCTTCTGTTAATACTTCCCCATGGACATAACTCCAAAAACATTCTTAAATGGGATTATAACCACAGGTGGTATTATTGGGTTATTAGGTGCCTTCCAGTAGGTTCTGATCCTTAACCCCCAATATACAACAGAGCAAAATGCAACCTGGTCCTGCACCATGCTCACAGTCACAGGTGTAAAAGGTAGGTTCTACAACCTGTAATTTTAAGGGATACATCCCATAGCAACTGGTGTTTTATATGTATCTTCTTTAATCTGACTTGTGTGTAATGACAGTTAATGTTAGTCACTGGGGGGACAAAGAAAGGAGGTGGGAGAAAACGGGAAGTGTGAACTTTGGTAACCAAATAATAATATTGATATTGTATAATATTGAGAGTGTATTACCAAGATTAGTTTACTCAGTATAATGGACATATATGCTAACAGTAGTATGCCCTCTTCAGTGGGTTGTGAGCAAACACTAGAACACTGGTACATTTGTATGGACTGAACATAGCTAATTATTTTGATGTAGCCTTGCTGTAAAGAACAACAGTAGAAATTTGCTTGGTAATCAGTGCTTCATCATTATGACAGCTTATCTTGTACTTTGTCTTAATTTCACAGATGAGGAAATTGAAATCAAGACAGGTGAAATGATTTCCTCAAGATCAACACTGAGTTTAAGGACACATTCTGGGCCTAAATCCAACTTCCCTGTGCGACTTTCCAATGTGCTACACTTTACTTCCACCAGGAAAATTTATCCACCAGGAAAGATAACAAATATTAACTTTCGTAATATAAAGTATCACACATTTTGAGGCAGTAAATAAGCAGATAGTGAAAGGAATGAAAATCCTTCTGTGGCTCTTTTGGGAGCAGAAACAAAGATGAGGCAAGAAGAAATTTTGTTTTGCCTTTTCAAATTTCTTTTTTCTGATGAATTATTCATGGGATTTGTTGACAGAATTGAACCCCAATTGTACTGTTTTTAAGAGAGTAGAGGTTAAGCCTTCATCATGGCCAATGTCAAATTCTGTCCAGTACTTTCTGCTCTTAATTGCCTCTTCCAACTCTTATTTTAGTTTAGTGTGTGGATTCTTGTCCAGTTGTGTGAATATATTTTATTGAAATGTGGCAGGGAAAAAAATAAATGCATTGATTTAAAACTTTTATCCCATACCCATTTATCAGTTTGTCAGGATGTGATAGTTTATACAAGAAGGCTTCAACAAGTTCATGGATGAATGGAATGAAAATATAATGGATTTTTTTCATGAACTTTTGGAAGCGTCTTTGTGTATTGTTGTGACGCTGTAATCTATGATACTCGTACTGCAAAAACCAGGCAGGTCAACGCAAGGTGCGCAGATCTCAATAGAGCTTTCAAACTAAGAAAGAAAGAAGAGTCTGGCTATCCACTTCGGAAAACTAGCCAATGAAAACCTTATGGATCACAACAAAACCGTATCTGACTCTTTGTTTTGGTCATGTACCAAGAGCTATCGGTTCCTTGTGAGTCATATTGATTGTAGTAGAAGGACAGTGAGGGTAAGGATAGGACCATCGGTAAAATGAACTGACATGATAACCACAAAGGTGGATGGGAACATGCTGACAATTGCCAGGGTGACACAAAACTCTGGGTAAGGTGTCATGCTGTTGTACATATGAGTGAGGTTGTCATGAGTCAATGTTGACTTAGGCTAACTATCATCCATCCATCCATTTATTCAGTAACTCTTCCTTTCTAATTTCCATTTCCTGATTGGAATTTCCTCAATCTATTTATTTTCTTCCTTTTTATTGAACCGGGTCACTAATTAGCATCATGAACAGATAGAAATAGCCCCCATGAAGATTTGGCATTATCAAGATGGTTGATGAAATATGTAAATCTAATAGAAATATAATCTTAAATTACTAATTTTCATATTAGAAACCAGCTTTTGGAAGGTTAAGGAGAATTGGGCTCTGCTCAGCTTATTTGTTGAAGGGAAGTAAAATGTCCTAACCCCTTCTGAATGAACCATGTGGAAGAGAAGCTTATTTCTCACGTATTAATGTTTTTTTAAAATCATTTTATTAGGGGCTCATGCAACTCTTATCCCAATCCATACACACATCAATTGTGTAAAGCACATTTGTACATTCATTGCCCTCAATTTTGAATCATCAGTTGTATAGTTCACAGGAGCAGACACTTTGGGAAGTGTTCTGAATGAATGAAGATGGTACTGCCCACCCAAGTCTGTCCTCTGTCTCAGAAAAGCTCTGCAGACACTGCCTCTGGTACAGGAACTAAATCCAGAGCTTTTGCAAAAGAGCCCAAGTTTGAGGCTCAAATTTAAATGAAATTCAAGTTGGAAATTAGCAAGATTTCAATCTTTAGAGATTTGTGGTCTAGAGGAAATTTAAAAGAGAAAGATGTCTTAGTTTATTTCGTTGACCTGAAATCCAGGGTTCTAATTCCATTTCATCAGAGAGACCCTGTGAGGGCAGAGTAGAACTGGCCCTGTGGGTTTCTGAGACTAACTTTGTAGGCTCACTATGAGTCAGCATTGACTCAATGGCAGTGTTTGCTTTATAAATTCTGTTGTAGTGGGAACTCTTCTTTGTTGTGTCTCTGTGTGTGTGGGGGGCTCTTTATAATGTGACAACTGAATTAACAGTGCTCATTCTATCTAATTTCTGAGAACAGATGGGATATTTGTGCAAGTGCTTTGACCAGAAGCGTTGATGTAATGGGGAGTGCTCCTATTCATTATTCGGTGCTCCCCGAGTCATTGCTGCTGTGAGGGGAACTGACTCTCCTTTCCAAGGAGTCACACCTGATGGGCCTTTCTCATGGCTCATTTCTGGGCGGCTCATTTCTGACAGTTCTGGGAACTGTGAGTTTTAATACTGTTGGTTAATCGGATATGCTAATACAACTGACAAGTTCACATCTTGAACTTTCCATTGAATGAATATTCTCAAGTGACAATAACAATTGGAAGGACCCTATTATTGTTGAGTGTCTTAAAATTAAACATTTAAGAAGACTTGACCATTTCTTATGAATTACTGCCTTTACTCACATTAGACACACGTTCTTATCGAAAGGAATGAATCTATTCTGAGTGTCAGAGAATTTTCAAAAAAGAATTATCAGAAGTATTTTTTACACTCCATCACCATCCTGAAGTGCCTGTGAGCCTCTTGATTAGCATTATTGTTTGGGTATATAGTGCAGAATGGGTCCAAGGCAAGCGCAGGAATAAGGATGAGGACTCTCCTCTCGGGAACATGGAGCAGTAATTCGGTGGGAGGCGGAGCTTGTAAAAGGTCCAGCAGGAGAATTACTTACTGCATAGGTGAGCACACCAGGATCGCTCGAGGCAAAAATACAAGAAAAGCACTCAGACTTTTGTGTGGGAAGGAAGCCAGCAGGTATTTTCTCCCCAAGTGTAATGTTTCAGAGCTTTTGCCCTGCTGAACGTGGTCAGAGAAGGCGGAATAAAGCGACTTGAGGCTTCTCCCCTCAAAAACAAACTAGCTGCCAGCCAGCTGATCCCAGTTCATAGTGACTGACCCTGTAAGACAGAATAGACCTACACCATCAGGTTGCTAGGAAGTATAAATCTTCCATGAAATTTGAGTGCTACATCTTTCTCCCACAGTGGCTGGTGGCTGGGTCCCAACCTACCTGTCGATTAGCTGCCAAGTGCTGTATCCTCTGTGCCATTAGCTTTTCTGTATAAGGCCCACATTCTGTTTGAAGTAAATGCTGCTGAGAATTAAGTTATGTCTTCTATGTACTTGTAGTTTGCTTTCTTGCATCCGGAAGAGGCTTAGAACTCAAATAGGCCTGTTTCTTTGGAAAGGTTGATAGATCTCTAAACACACACACACACACACACACACACACACACACACACACAAAACCACTGCCACCAAATTGATCTGACCTATATTAGTCTTCTAGGACAGAGTAGAAGTGCTCTGATAGGGTTACCAGGTTGTTTATCTTTAAAAAGGAGTCCTGGTGAGATAGTAGTTATTCATTGAGCTGGTAACTGTAAGGTCATCAGTTCTAAACCGCCGGCTGCTCCAAGAGAGAAAGATGAGGCTTTCTACTGGTGTAAAGAATTAAGAATTACAGTCACAGAAATCTTCAGGGGGCAGTTCTACACCATTCTCTAAGGTTGCTAGGAGTCAGAATCAACTCTATGGCACTGGGTATGGTTTTAGTATATCTTTAAAGGACCAGACAGCCTCATCTTTCTCCAGAGGGATTCAAACTACTGAACTTGTGAGAAGCAGTCCCATCCCCCGCCCCATACACACCTATTCAACTAGTCAATAGGTCCAGTGCTAGCCAGGGCCCTCTTCTGACTCAAATGAATATCATTTGATATTCATAGGAAATTAAAATTCAACCCAAGAACTCAAATTATTTCATTTTTAATTCTTAAATGACTAGAGACAAAATAAATTCCAGGGGACAAAAGTGCGTTGTTTTTATTTAATTTCCCCCTGAGGAATGCATCAGGGTTCCTCCTGGCTCTGATTAACTAGTCCCCTGGGAAAGCTGAGCGGGAGGGGTCAACAGACGAGTTCATGGTCTGAAACTGTAACTGAAGTGAAAAGAAGCCTCTTCTGCTTCCAAGGGAAAAAATACAAACCACACTTCAAATTAACTTGTGACCTCTCTCTCTCTCTCTTTTTAAAGCTGTGAAGGCGGAGCAATAACACGGAACGCCGGTACTGCCCAACTAGTCCATTCAGTTAGGGAAAAATGTCCGCTAGATATTTGAGCTACTACAGCCAACGTGCACTTGAGAGACGCTTGACTCGTGGCTTCCTTTTTTTGAACAAAAAAGTTATTTATATTTCTCATGTGAAATGCCTGTGGCAGCACCAATGACTCAAAAGTGTTAAAAACAGTTTTGCTCACTTGGGATTTACTTCGGTAGTCACTAATATGTCATCACCAATTGTCATCTAGATGATCCCATTCCTAAGCAATATGGCTGTAGGCCCCAAGCAGGATCAAACCAAGGCGGGGCCTTTTATCAGACCTTTTGACTAAGTAGCTTGGATCTTGCCTCAGGGAAGTTGAAAAGCTACATTTCTCCCCTGAGCTTCAACCTTGGACCCATGGCATTCCTTTGCACCATTCTAGGTAGAAAATAGACAAAGACAGCGTCTAGGAAGCAAAATCTTCACCTGCCATGCCCTTTCCAGAACCCAACCAGTTTCTGACATCCTCTACTGACCCAGTGGAGAAGGAAAGTCCAATTGCACCTGTTTGCCATGAGGCAGAGGTCAGACAAGCCTCCACTCTCCATGTTCATGATTTGTCTCTCTAGACCCCACTCCCATGGTACCAAATGTGTTAGGTGGGCTTGGCTAGAGACACAAACCAGGGACACTCATCTATATACAAGAATGAATTTTATATGAAGCACCTTTACATCAAGAAGGTGCCTCAGTCCATTTCAACTCGTCAATAGGTCCAGTGCTAGCCAGGGCCCTCTTCTGACTCAAGTAGCTGCAGGTCAACGGTGGCAAATGGTGAAGCAGGAAGCAGCGATCTAACCACCACAATGGATGTCAGAAAAGACGAAAACTTCCTCTTTGTCATAGACCAGCTAAATAAATGAAGAAATGTGAAGTAGGAATTGAAAGTTTAAAGGACACCTTGAGAAGACAAAGTATAATGTAATGTACAGATCTGGAGTTAGAAAGACAAAAATTAAAAGCATGTTAATCATATCTCAAAGAACTAAAGAAAAAATTCTAGCCTCTGGTTGCAATATTGAAAGTTTCTATAGGGAAAATACTGGAGGGTACAGGAAGCATTAAAAAACGATGGAAGGAATATAAAGACACAGAAAGAAAAATAATTGGTTGACCTTCAAAAATTAAAGAGATAGCATATGATCAAGAACTAATAGTATTGAAGAAAGAAATTCAAGCTTCTCAATTGGCATTAGCAAGAAACAAGGGCCCAGAAATTGTCAGACTACCAAATGAAATGCTTCAACAAGATGTTTACTTGTGTGAGTATGTTACCAACTAGGCAAGGAAATTTGACTATAAAAATCCTCAGACATTTAAGGATAGCATTAAGAATATGGAATTCCAGAACACTTCATTGCTATCAAACGGAACCTATAAATGGACCAAGAAGAAGTTTGAACAGAACAAAGGTATGCTACATGGTTCAAAGTAGGGAATACCAAAAAATATTTACTTGTACTTCATTGACAGTGCAAAAACATTGAACTATGTGCATCATAACAAACTATGGATAACACTGAGAAGAATGGGAATTCTAGAACACTTTGATGTGCTCATGCAGAATCTATATGTGGATCAAGAGGCACCTTGCAAACAGAAGGAAATACAGCATAATTTAAAATCAAGAAAAGTATGCATTGAGGTTGTAACCTATCATCATACTTATTCAATTTGTAGTTGGCTATTATGTCAACTAGACACTCCTGCTTAGAAATGGAATTCAACCTGTCAATCAGGACACAAACTGATGATGCCTCCTTAGGGGTGTGGCCTCTTAATAAGGCAGAAACAGGGTTCTCTCGCTCTCTTCTTCTCCCTCTCCCTCCCTCCCTCTTCTCTCCCCTCTCCTGCCCATCATTTCACCTTCCTCTTTGGTGGGACTTCACTGGGACTCTGTGTCTGCCTCTATGGATAGTCCCATGTGGGCCCCCACCCTAAGAGCTGACAATGCCTTGCTAGATTCCACTGACCTTGGACCCACGTGATTCTGCACTCACCAGCCTGTGATCTCCCTGTTACCTGCTTCACCTTTTGGCATTAATGGCCTTCACCTAAGTGAGTCTTGGGAGGGCCTCAGCTAGAATTGAACCTGTGGACTTACGTTGGACTGGGTTGGGGTACCTTCTTGGTAGGAAGTTTCTTCTTGACTTAAAATTCTTTCTTGTACATAGATGAGTGTCATTGGGTTGTTTTTCTAGAAAACCCAGCCCAACACATCCGTGTTGGCTTTTTCTTTCTTTTTAATTATCTTTTGCTTTCTTCATATATAATGTTTTTAGTGTTATCTCACAATTCATTAGGTCTTTGGTTATTAGTGTTCAGTGCATAATATCTGTTCTTGATATGTTAACTAAACTCAGGTGTGATATATTCAATTCAAATTTAAATCAAGTCTTGAGTTTTTTCTTTATTACTTTCAGGTTGAGAAAGGCTGTGTTTGTCTTCCTTTTTGGTTTAACTGCCGGTCTTTGCAAATTTCATCCTAATACGTTTTCTTCTCAAGCTGTGCTTTACAATGGTCTAATTCTTTCCCTTTACTTTAGTGCTTTGATTTAGACTGGGTTCTTCAGATAAGCAAAACCAGTGATTATATAGATCTATAGATATAGTTTGTGTTAGTTTGGGTTGACTAGAGAAACAAATTCATAGACACTCATATGTGTATAAGAAAGAACTATATATAAAAGAGCACTTTTAGATTGAGAAAACATCCCAGCACAGTCCAGATCAAGTCCCGAAGTCTGATATTTCTCCATATGTTGGTACTAGTGCATAAATTCCTCTTTAGATTTATGCAGCCATGCAATGATGCTGAATACAGAAAGATCACAGGCCAGTGTGTGGAAAGTCTGGTGGATCCAGTGGTGGTGGAAGCATCTCAGTGCTGGCAGGAGTCACCATGTGGCTTCTCCAGCTCCAGGGATCTAGCTCTATCAGTGTCTTGTTGGGAGGGAGCTGAAGCAGAGAGTGTGGGTCTGGCCTCTTGTGTACTATTTATCTCCATAGTGCCTCCAAATGAGCTCATAAACCTGCAACCTGGTTGACAGGCTAAACTCCACCCCTTCACTCTTAAAAGCCTCAAGTTGACACCAGACTATGTAACTACCACATAGATCTATAGATGCACCTCTCTATCTCTGTCTGACTGTCTATCTATCTATATACCTATCTATCGGAGTCCTGGTGGGATAGTGGTTGTGAGTTTGGTTCACAGTTCAAAACCACCAGCTTTTCCTTGGGAGAAATATGGAGCTTTATACTCTGATAAACAGAGTCTTGAAAACTCACAGGGACAGTTCTAGTCTGTCCTGTAGGGTTGCTATGAGTCAGCAGTGACTTGATGGCAGTGAGTGTGTGTGTGTGTGTGTGTGTATCTAACAGGAATTGAGCCGGACAGAGCAGAACTTTTGTAGTATGCATTCTTCCTGCTAGGCAAGCATTGAACAACTCATTTTGAGTTAGTGCACCCAGTGATGTCACCTGAGAGGTTCTCTCTAGTCACAGTGAATTTTATTATAAAAACAGTTTCACTAGAACCTTGTTTAAATTGTGTTTCCTGCTCAGGAATTATGCTACAGACACTGTTGCAATGTTGAACACAGCTTACGAGGACAGTGCTATGGGAAAAACTCAAGTGTTCATGTGGTTTTCTTATTTCAAAATAGGTAAGAAGTCAACTCATGACAAACCTTGTTCTGGATGTCCATCAACTTCTTGAATGGATGGAAATGTCTACTCATAGTGCATCTGGCATTTGTTCCACCAGGTCATACTTTCAATCAAGCTTTCTATTTAGAGTTTCTGAAAATATGGCATAACAGTGTACAACAAAAAAGGCCTGATTTCTGGCAGATGGGGCACTGGTTTGCTACCATGACACTGTACCTGCTCACACAGTCATCTCAGTGCACCACTTTTTGGCAAAAAACAGCATGCCTTTCTTGCCCCATGCTCCTTACTCACCTGACCTCTCTCCGTGTGACTTATTTTTGTTTCCACAAATGCAGAGGGACATGAAAGGACAGAGATTTGATGATGTAGAAGAGGGTAAGAGAGAAAATGAGGGAGGTGCTGTCAGGCATCCAAAGAGATGAGTTTGAAAAATGTTTCCAAGATACTTATAGAGTCAAGATGGTGTACAAGTAGAATCACCCTCTCGGTGTTCATGTTATTAGATTGGGAACTTAAGACATGAGGAGGCCAATATTTGGAGACCAGGTGCTAGAAATAGAATTCAAGTGTACTTGGGTCTGTGGTTCAGACCTCCCCTTGTGATTCTCACCCACAGAGCAATTTGAGGGTTTGCTGAAATGCAGGAAGTTTACTGTGTCTGCCTGGGGGAGGCAGGGGGGCTCTGCTATTCTTTTACTAGGTCCAGTGGGATATAATCCACCTCCCCTTCCTGTGCCTGAGATCTGAGACCTGCAACATGCAGTAATTTTCCAAGACTTATGTCTATAGATGGTCATAATCCCCAGGCTCTCAGAGAGCCTCCAAGGACCAGCCAAAAGAGCCCACACCAGAGTTCCCCTCATTGCTACCCTCCCTGCTCCTGTATTAGCAGGCTTTTCATTTCCCCTCCCTGGCCAGTAACAGAGTAATTACATTGGCCATTCCCTTTCCTCCTCTCCCCAGCTCCACTAAAGGTCTGCTAGCATGGGTAACAGTAGATAATTAGACACTAATTTGCTGCAATTACAGAGCACCCAGGATATACCTAGAGCATAGCCTACAGAGCTGTGCAGGAGAGAGTCAGGAGTGACAGAGGAGGGCAGCAGGGAGAATTCAGGCACAGGGCCCTTAACCCACTCAGTCAATCTGGTTCCCCTTCCCTGAAAGAGCAGCACAGCCCAGATACCAAGGCACCCAACAAGCCCCTTAAAACAACAACAACAACAACTTAAAAACTTTCATTCTGAGGCTGTGTTCCTTTGTGTAACTGGTTCATTAACCTAGCTTTAACAAAACAAAACAGGAAAAGCCAACAGGAGCTGGAAGCTGCAACCCAGGCCCAATACTTGTTCTATCAGTTTGGCCTTGACAAAGAGTCTTTGAAAGACTGTTAAATGACCACACAACAGAAAGTTAGCCAAGCAATCCTTCCACTGCGTAAGTCATTGCAATACTCCACACACCCCCACCCTCTGGTCTACTTAGGTAGGGGAAGGGAATAGATACCCCCTCCCCCGGGGAATAGATACTCCCTCCCCCAATTTGTCCACCTCCACCATCCCCATCTCCTTTGACCTGATTAACTGGAGGTACATTCTCTGAAGATAACTCAATCATAAGAACACAGCTCTCACAGCCATACCAGACACCAAAACATCCGCCTAGCCTGAATTTCATCCCCTCTCTGACACTCTATAGGACCACAGGCAAGTAAAACATACCAATAAACACTGTCCCTACATAATATGCAGGGTCAGTAAGGAACTCTCATGAATCCACTATACTCTCCGTTTATCCCAACCATGATAATCAGTGGAAGCTGTTCCCTCACATCAGCAACACACAACCTTCTTTAAAGTCACCAAAATAAAATTGCAGCTTTCTAGAGAGAGCCACCCACCAGGGAGACAGAGACACAACTTGACTTGTGGCTTAACTAGCTCCAGATAGTTAGTTGTTAGACCTAATCACATTAGCTTCAGAGAAACTAAATGCAGGGCTCCTTTCCCTGCCACAGGAATTGGGACTAATCATATCTGGGATTCCAAGACTAATCATATCTTGGAAACTTTCTCAGGCCCTGGTAAAATAGCTGGCAAACACGGGGTTCCCTTACCCTGACCATCTTCTGAATAGAAGTCCCACCTAACAGGGGCACCCACAATAGTAGCCTATATCTACCTGGGGATTGTAAGTAAGGAGAGCCCTTGAAGTTGTGCAACAACCTATTATACAGGGGCCTTCTGTTATAAGCATAAATAATTAAAGGTCAGCACTCTCCCTTTCAAAATTTACAGGGTCAATAATGCAACTGGTAGAGTTAATATACCATCACATACCCCAACCACCACATCTATTACCAGCTTCCTACAACTTGACAATACCTATTCTCCACCAACTTACCAAGTAAATACGTATCCCCCACAACGCTCTGTACCCACATCCCTGTGAATACCTGTCTGCCTGCATGTGATCAGCCTGCCAGTGCCACCCTTGCTACTCATGACAGACCTGGCGCTAATGTTAGTGATACAAGCCTGCAACTGGTCTGTGCACAGGTCCCTTGAGGCCCATGAGCACCAGCCCACATTGCATGCTATAGGTCCACCACCCTTGCTGCATGTGATTGCCCTACTCATTCTGCCTGAGAGAGCCACCCATATTGCCCTTCAAATAGATAGTTCCAGCTGTCTAGGGTCAAAGTCAGCCCCAGGGAGATAAAGACGCAGATGGAACCCACAGCTCAGCTGGCCCCAGGTAGTCCTCAGAATCATCCCTATATCCCTACTAGCCTCACAGGGTTCTTGGACTCCCAGGAAAATGGCACCGAACACCACCAAATTGCCACGCAGACAACAACCCATACCAACCAGCCACTACAAGAAAGCAAGAAAAACAAAATCCCATGGCTGAGGAGGACCTGAATTTAAGTATGTGCATAGAGGAGGCGGACTTTGAACCACCACAGAATGGCATCTTTAGTATGCTGCTTAGAGTCATACAGGGTATTAGGGAATCAATACAGAAAAAGGCTGAAAAAATGGAGAGAATAGAGTCCGCTTACTGAAAGGAAATACAAGAGTTAAGGGAAACACAGCAGAAGCAGAGAAAATGGTGAAACACATCGTCATCGGACTGGAAGAAGAGGAGAATCATAGCAGGGACCTCAAAGATAGGCAAGTAGAATACAACAAATGTGACAGAGAAACAACATAATCAAAAAAGCTGAAGAAAACCTGAGAACAATGAGCAATACTATGAATAGAAACAATGTTTGAGTAATTGGATTACCAGAGCAAGACACAACAAAAAATCAAAAGCCAAGATAGCAAGAGAATTCCTGGAATAAAACTTCCCCAATTTAATGAAGGAGAATAAGACACTCATCCAGGAAGCAGAGAGGACATCAATTAGACTGAACCCCAAGAAGAACACACCAAGGCATATAGTAATCAAATTATCCAACTTTGAGGAAAAAGAGAAAATCCTAAGAGCAGCTAGAGGGAAATAAAAGCAGTTAGCTATAAGGGTAATCAGATAAGTGTGTGCTCAGACTTATCAGAAGAAACTATGAAGAACAGGAGAGAATGGAAAAGTGTCTTTGAAAGTTGAAGAATAATGGTAACTGAAGAATTCTCTTTTCTGCCAAACTCTCGATGGAGAGGTAAAGGTTTCCTCAGGTCAGGAAAGATTTCAAGAATACATAAAAAAATTAAAAACAAAACTAAAACAAAGCCACTAGCAACACAAAAATTACTTTCCAAGTCACTTTGGTCAAAAGACCAACATGGACAGAGCACAAACATGAGATCAACACATAGTGTAACATTATTCAGAAGTCATTAAAAGTAAGACCCAAGACATCTTTGTTCCAACGCTGAAAGGAAGGCAAGAATGAATCCCCACACACATACATAACACACTGCTAAGGAAAGAGGGAGGAAAATGTCTATCACAAAAGGTATAAGATGACAGCAAGGAATCCACAGATGGATGTAAACCAGTGGCTCTCAACCTTCCTAATGCTGCGACCCTTTAATACAGTCCCTCATGTTGTGCTGACACCCAACCACTAAATTATTTTTGTTGCTACTTCATAACTGTAATTTTGCTACTGTTATGAATAGGGCGGCCTCTGTGAAAGGGTTGTTTGACCCCAAAGGACGGGCCTGAACAAGATTCATTGACACCATGCTGCAACAACGGATGTAGGCACAGGAACGATTGTGAGAATGGCTCATGTTGCTGGGTTGTGCATGAAGTTGCTATCAGTTGGAACTGACTCAATGACACCTAACAACAACAACAACAACAACAACAACAACAACAGGTATTCCTATTCCCAGTTGGTTTAACAAAGGATTAAGGAGCCCTGGTAATGCAGCGGGGCTGTTGGCACTGTCAGGTAAGGGTGGGCCTGTTGACTGCAAGGCCAGTGGTTTACACTTATCAGACATTCCACAGAAGACAGTTGAGGCTACCCGCTCCAGTAAAGATTACAATATCAGAAACTACAGAGGGTCACTGAATCCGAATCCACTCAATGGCAGCGGTTCCTAATTATTTGTTTCCTTGGGTTTTGGTGATGCAGTGGATAAATAATTTAGCTGCTCAGTAGCAGATTTTCTTATTATTTATTATCAATTAGGAGTTAATACATATTCTGTATTCCATAGTTGAATCATGTCAAACAGAATTGTACAATTGCTCCCACAGTCAGTTCCAAACATTCTTTTTCTTCCTAGACTCCTTGATATCATTTCCTTTTCACTCCCCCTCCCTCCACTGAACCCCCTTAGTCTACTCGCTGTACCTATAGGTTCATCAATCCTGGGTTTCACATACCGAAACACAGAAATACATATAACAAAACTTCAAGAGAGTAACCTCCAATGACGTAACATCTAAGAGATACACCCTAATGTGAACAAACCCAAAACAAAAATACAGAAAACATTGAAAACCTAATCAGGTCCAGCCTGCATCAGAGAGAGGATCAACTGACAAGGTTTTAACATCCAGGTCAGATTTATGCCTTTGATCTCCTACGTTCATCTCTCCACTGCACTCTGTTTAGTGACCACTATGCTCCTGTCCCTCAATTGGGGAGAGCGGGAGATCACTGGAGGAAATGAACCTTGGGCTCCCACTGTCATCCATAGCCTTCTCCAAACTGGAGTCTCACAATTTAAACTCTGATACTAATCCCTCATTCAATTTTGGATTATATAATTTACAATCCTTCAGTGACTGATGGTGGTCTGCTTCTTCCATGTGGACTTAGGTGACATCTCACTTAGATGGCTGCTTGTTTGGAGACAAGCATTTAAAAAGACCCCAGATGCTATTTTATCTGCTAGCCGGACACCATCTAATTTCTTTGCCACATTTTGCTAAAGCACCCGGATCTTCTGTGTTCCCTTTCTGAGGGTGAGTATTGAGCAGGGTCATGATGTAAGAACCAATTGAACTACCTGATGTAAGAACAAAAACAAAACAGAATGTCCGTCACAGGTTTGCTGGAATAATACATATCTTGATACAGCATATAGTTGCATTGATATAGTGAGACCATGTTTCTCCACCTACCAACAGTTCAACAATATTGGTGCAGCTGTTTTCCACTTTCTCAGATACCATGTATTTTCTGACATAAGTCCTTGGGTCACAAGTGTGTCTGGGGAAGAGTCCAGTTCACCCAGTGGAGTTTCCACGTGAGAGCTCACTGATGTCGCCTCTGGAACATGTTGTGCCCCTTGGAGATCCAGGATTCACTGTCCCAGCATTCCATCGCATGAAGATGCAGCCAGAAGCCCAGCTTAATGTGACCATTCCATCCATTATCACTAGTAAACACTCCCTCTAGTATCCCCCAAAGCACTTGGAGTCACTCTGCCCCCAACTGGAGGTCGGTCCTCCCTCTTTTCCTACCAAGAGGCATGCATTTGTGTTCCTCCAGACCTGTTTGCTCCATTTCGCTCTCCTGAGCTGTTTCACCCTTTAATCCTGCATCTCTCTGACAGGGCTGTCTACCTGTCCGGGCATACCTCATCAACGGCAGCAGCTAAGACTTCATAACGACAATGATTTTCCTCATATTAAAAACTTTGAGTCATTGAGAGTTACAGAAGCTTAACATTGAATAGCAGATGTTCAGGGGTCCCCCCCCCACCCCGCCCAATTTAATTCAGAATCCTTACCATCACTGTAAGGAAAAAAAAAGAAGTGATCTAACCTTGTTAAAAAACAAACAAGCAGCTAAATATCAACTGCCATTAACATTTCATTTTTCTGTACCCTTTTTATTGTGCTGCTGAAGGGACTTTTAAATTGAAAAGATAATGAATTGTCCCGTTTATTGTCCCCTTCTCTCCCATCATGATGATCATGTTCATCAAGTTGATAATGAATCTTCAGCAACATCACGTTGCTTTGATGGCCTTCAGTGCAGGAGAGTTGGAAACCAATATGCAGTTCATTTAACTTGTGCCCAAGCCATCTGCTTATCTGCATTATTCAGCCAGCAAAGCTGCTTCTTCCTCCTAGGCTCTACAGAGATGCTTAGACTGGTTGAAGTCTCCTGGCAGCCTCAATTCACATCCTGAATCTTCCTCACCGTCCAGAACTCTCTGGTGAGGCTGGCAGGATATTGGAATGTCAGAGGGGTCCTTTTGGTCTGGCAGAGGGTGACATAAATGTCAGCAGCTGAACCCCACTGGGAGATACATCAGGATTCAAGGCGAGGTGAAATTAGCAAGGAATTTCAGGTTATCGACAGACAATAAAAAGGAAAAATCTTGATCTTCACTATCTTATTTCTTTATACTGTCATAGTAGGAATACTATTCATTTACCAGTACGTTTAATGGCTCCATAGTTCTTTCCTAGCTAAAGGAAGTTGAAGGCTAAGACAACTTGTTTTATTCCCTACCACCTTGACTCACAGGAGAGATGACTGGGCATTAGACATTTTATTCTGTTGGATGGCAGAGATTATGTTCCTTAATATGCACCAGGATAGCATTGCATTCAGATTCACTTTATAGGATCAGTGAGGGCAGCAGTGGTAGTTTGGCTTGAGTGACATTGAACTTTCTCTGACTGAACTACAGGGTGGGCTGGCCTTCAATTTATACCGGAATACATGTCAGGGCCCTACCTTGTCATTCTCTCTTATGAATGTGTGTTTGTTTTTTTACTGCTACCATTTAAAAATAATCATCACATCCGTTTGACCTTCCCCCTGGCACCTGTCAGGAACTGCCCAATTGTCCAAGTCAGAGCAAGAAGCAGCATGAAAAAATGATTTCAGAAGGCAGAATTGAGAATCAAGGGCGAAAAAAAATTCCTTCTTGCCAGCAGCGCTTCAGCAAGGGAAACTTCTCCCCCACTGTGCTGGTCCTGAATGTTCTACTTTAGTGTACACTAATCCATCGCTGGGATCAGTCAGAATAATTCCTGGCTGTCATATGCTGCCATGAATACAGTCCAACAGTCCTCTTGACATTGGGCATTGGGGTTCCTTCTTTCATGGCAACTGTGGAGAAATACGATGGGAAATTCTTAATACAAATATGAAGGAGGAAAGAAAATAAAAATGGTAGTTTTAAGATTAAGCTCTGGTGGCATAGTGGGTAATGTGTTGGCCTGGTCACCACAAGTTCAGCAGTTCAAACCCACCAGCTACTCCATGGGAGAAAGATGAGGCTCTCTACTTCTGGAAAGATTTACTGTCTGAGAAACCCTCAGGTGATGCTCTATTCTGAATACACTTGATGGCAATGGGTTTGGTTTTGAATTTTTGGTATATGAAAACACAGTGTGGTAATAATTTATTTCAAAAGAATTAGTACCAGAGTTGAAGTTTAATAATGTCTCAAATGTCCAACCCTCCCAAGATGCTATTCTGCTCTGTTTCCCTCTCATGCTTCAAAGATATTCCCCTTTATCCCTGAGTTCTGTGATTCATTGCAATGTCCCCCAGAAACTCACAAAATTTGCAGGGAATGTCTCACTTGGTGGATGGTGCTATTCAAAATCTGAAGGTCAGGCTGAGGTGAGCTAATTGTAGAGTCCAAGGAAAACAACGGATGATGTCTTAAGTCACACCCTCTACTAGAGAGAAAAATGCTCACTCCCAAGGACACAAAGGATATAGATTGGTTCACAACCTTTACTGAGGTGGAGTGGGGGTTCTTAATGATACCATCAAACAGACAAAGGGTATGGCTTGATTCATGCCCTCTTGTTAACATCAGATCTTAATCCCACCCTATCCCTTTCCATTCATAGAGAATACCCTAATGTGTATAAAGTCCAGAATGATGCTGTTGTTAATTGCCATCAAGTCAGCTCCGACCCATAGCGACTCTATGCACAATAGAATGAATCACCGAATGGTACTGTGTCATACTCACAATCATTCCTATGCCTGAACCATTGATATAATCACTATGCCAATCCATCTTGCCGAAGGACTTCGTTTTTTCGCTGCATTTCCACTTTACCAAACAGTGTTCCTTCTCGGGAACTGATCTCTTCTGACAATATACCCAAAGTATATAAAACAAAATCTTGACATCCTTGCCTCTAAGGAGCACTCTGGCCATACATCTTCCAACACAAATTGGTTTGTCCATTCAGCAGTCCATGGTACCATCATTATTTGTCTCCTGCACCCACAATTCAATGGCACTGATTCTTCTTCAGTCTTCCTTCTTCCATGTCCACCTTCCACATGCATATGATGCCATGGAGAATACCAGGGCTTGGGTCAGTCACACCTTAGTCCTCAACGTAACATCCTTGCTATTCAATACTCTAAAGAGGTCTTGGGCGGCAGCTTTACCTAATGCAGCAGGTCTTTTGATCTCTTGACTGCTGCTTCCATGAGCATTGATTGTGGATCCATGAAAGACAAAATCATTGACAACGTCACCCTTTTCTCCATTTATCATGATGTTACCTATTGGTCCAGGTGTGAGGATTTGGTCTTCCTTACAGTTAGTTGTAATCCATAATGAAAGCTGCACTCCTTGATATTCATCAGCAAGTGCTTCAAGTGCTCCTCACATTCTGCATGCAAGATTGGGTTATCTGTATATTGCAGGTTGTTTATAAGCCTTCCTGCAATTCTGATGCCTCATTCATCTTCATATAATCCATCATCTCTGATGCTTGGCTTAGCATACAGTTTGCACAAGTATGGTGAGAGGATACAACCTTGGGTACACCTTTCCTGATTTTAAGCCAGGCAGAATCTCATTGCTCTGTTCACACAACTGCTTCTGATCCATGTGCAAATTCTGCATGAGCACAATGAATTTCTATGAAGTTCCCATTCTTCTCAAGGTTATCCACAGTTTAGTATGGTTCACATAGCTGAATGCCTTGGCATCGTCAATGGAACACAAGTAAATATCTTTCTGGTATTCTCTGCATTGAGTCAAGACCCAGCTGATATCAACAATAATATCCCTTGTTACACATCTTCTTCTGAATCTGAACTTCTGGGAGTTCTGGTTGACAATGTCCTGCTGCAACCATTGTTGGATGATCTTTAGTAAAATTTTACTTGTGTTATATCAATGATATTGTTCTATAGTTTGAGCATTCTATGGGATCACCTTTCTGTAGAATGGTACAACTATAGATCTCTTCCAGTCAGTTGGCCAAATAGCTGTCTTCTAAATTTTCTGGCATAGAAGAGTGAATGCTTCCAGTGTTTATTCTGCTTGCTGAAGTCCAGAATTATAGTATATCATATAAAAAATATGGCTAGAAGGGCCATATTAATTGATTATACCTCACACAGGGTTTGGTTTTAAAATAAAAATCCAAACATTTTGAGATGAGGACCTCCCATGGGCATAAGTAGGCCCCTCTCACTCAGATTATATTGTGCATAGTTCTTTGACATTCTTCAGGGACTATGGTGTTGAGGGTGGCCCTTATCAAAATTGTGAAAAACACTGTATTTCTTTTAAATAGTTGGGTTTCTGTTTGTGTCTTCTGCTTATTTCTTGAGTGGATTATTCATCTTTTTCTTACTGAGATGCTGATGTTTTCTATAGATTTTTGACATTAGTCCCTTGTCTGAGAAGTCATGCCCCCCATCAATTTTCCAAGTCTTTATACTTATATCTTTATACTCTTTTGGTAGTCTTTGATGCATATATATATATATATATATGCATATATGTATGCATATATATATGCATCAAAGACTATATATATGTATGTATATATATATATAGAAATATATATATTTCTATCTATTTTTCTGAGAGATTTTAATCATTTATTTTGCCTTATGCTTTGTGTATATTTTTAATTATGTCTGATAGTATATTTAAGCCATGTACTATA
>NW_022111373.1:29432849-29436835 GCF_000313985.2 Echinops telfairi
TTTGTGGATTGGTGTCGGACATATGGGCTGATGTTGGACTCATGGGCTTAGACAGCACTGGGTTGGGATGTTTTCTTGAACTGCACTTACCCTATATATAAAACTCTCTCTTATACATATGAGTTTCTGTGGATTTGTTTCTCTAATGTACCCAGACTAACACATGGGGGCTTCTACATATAGAATCATATCATCTGCAAATAGGGTTCAACAGCTGCTTTGCTAATTTGGATGCTTTTAATTTCTTTTTCTAATAGTTCTTCCAGGACAATAATGAGTAAAAGCAGTGATAAAGGTCATCTTTTTCTGCTTCCTGTATGTAAATGGAATTCTTTCAGTTTCTCCCTCAGTGGCTGTTGGTTTTGAATATATGGTCTGTATTATGTTTATTAATTTCCCTGTTATTCCTACTTTGTTAATGTTTTATGAGAAATCGGTGTTGGGGTTTGTTAAATGCTCTTTATGCTCCAATGCATAATGGCATTCTTTTCCTTTTTTTGTTTATATGGGAGATTACACGATTATTTTTCTAAGGGTGAGCCATCCTTGCATACCTGGAATTAATCCCATTTGATCATGATGTAATTTAAAAATACATTTTGTTGGATTCTATTGGCCAGGATTTAAATGAGAATGTTTGCATTCATGCTCACAATAGATATGGTCTGTGATTTTTAATTATGATAATGTCTTTGCCTGGGTTTGGTATCTGGGTTATATCACTTCATAACATGCATTCCATAGTTTGCCATCCACTTCTATAGTCTGGAGTAATTTGATTAGGTCAACTCTTCTCTGAATGTTTAGTAGAGTGAAACTGTCTGGTCTAAGACTAAATTTTTTTTCTTGGAAGCCTTTTAATGACCTAATTTATCTCTTCTTTTAAAAAATGGAATTTGTTGAGGTTTTCTACATGAATCTATGTTAATGTAGGGCAGTTTAGGCAAGTAATGTGATTCTAGAAATGTGTTCATGTCTTCGAGGGTTCAGATGTGTTGGAGTAGAGTAGGCCACAGCACTGTGCAACTATCTGTTTTCCGGTCAGTTTGGCTGTGATGTCACCAACTTCATTTCTTATTCATGATCTTAGGATATTCTCTTCCTTTTTGAAATTTGCCACAAGTTGGTCAATTCTGTGAATCTTTTCAAAGAACTGTCTTGTTGATTCTTTCTATTATTTTTCTATTTCCTGATTCATTTACTTCTGTCCTAATTTTTCTTATTTCTTCTGGTGGCTGATTTAAAAAAAATTTTATTCTATTTGTTGGAGGTGTTGGATTAAGAAACTATTTTTGATTGTTTTTAAAAAATGTATATGTTTATTGCTATAACTTGCTCTCTGAGACTGCTTTTGCTGTTTCCCAGAGGTTTTGGTATGCTGTATTTTCATTTTCATCTTTTTCAAGGGATATAATTGTTTTTCATTTCTTCATTTACTCAGTCGCTTTTAAATAAGGTGTTCAATTTCCATATATTTATTTTATTTTTTTATCTTTCTATTGTTGATTTCTAATTTTATAGAATTGTGATCTTAGAACATGGTTTGTAATATCTCAAGGTTTCAAAATGTAATGCAATTTCTTTGTGATCTAACATATTTTGTGGGGAGAATGTTGCATATGAACTGGAAAAGAAAGTATATTGAGCTGTCATTCGGTGGAGCGGTCTGCATACATCTAAGGTAAAATTGATTAACTGTATTATTTAGTTCTATGTCTTTGTTGAGTTTCTTTCTAGTTGTTTTGACTTCCCTGGAGGGGTCTGTATTGACATATTGTACTATGGTTGTAGTATTATCTATTTCTCTTCATCTCTATAAGAGTGTTTGGGATGTGTCTTAATGTTCTTCCATTGTATGTGTAGGTATTTATTATGATTATATTTTCTTGTTCTATTGTTCCTTTGATCATTATACAATGTCCTTTTTGTCTCTCCTGATGGATTTTTCCTTGAATTATAATTTTCAGAGATTAATATTGCTATTCAAACCTTTTGATTGTCATTAGCTTGTTACATATTTTTCACCCTTACTTTGTGTCCATTTTTGTCTTTGTGCCTAAAGTGGATTTTATGTAAGCAGCATATTAATGTTTTTTTATTCATTCTGTTACTATTTATTTCCTGGCTGGTGTATTTGATACATTTCCATTCATTGTTAGTGACAAAGTATAATTTATTCCTGTTATTTTTTCTGTGTGAGTGTGGAGGGAGGGAAGAGTAATGGTGTTGATTTATTTGTTACTCATAATTTTCTGTGCTGAGATCCTTCTGTTGTTTTTCTTTTCATTTTTTCTTTACTATAATTTTACTTTATTTTGATGCAATTTTCCATATTTGATATTATCCTGCTATATATTATTTTATTCTTACATCTAAAACAGTTTGTTTTCTCTTGAAATCTACTTAACCACCTTTCCATTTAAATGTTTAATATCTACACTGATTTTTCTATTTACTTTGTAACATGTTCATTGTGTAACAATAGCTAGTTTCCTATGTTTAGTCTTGTAAGTTTTCTTCAGTTTAAGTGTTGGTTTAAGTGGGTTGATTTTGAGGTGGTGTTTTCTTTGTAAGGTTAGTCTTGTTTTTATGCATTTTGTTAAGTTCTTCTTATCTGTAAGTGCCTTTCCCCCCCTCTATTTGAAGGGCAATTTTGCTGGAGACTCTTGGTTGGTAGGATTTTATTTGTTTGTTTGTTTTTGCAGGGGGAGAAGTTTCCTGAGAATTTTATATGTTGTTCAATTGCATTCTTTTTTGCGTGTTTTTTCTGTAAAATCAGAGCTTAGTCGTTCCTTTTTGGGAAATTTTCTTTTTTTCCCAAGTTGCTTTCAGGATTCTTTCCTTGTCTTTGATATTGGAAAGTTTGATTTTGATATATCATGGTGTTGAGGTCTAACCTGTTTGGAGTTATTTTAGCTTCTTGAAGGATTACTTTCTCCTCTTTCATGATGTAAGGGAAGTTTTCTTCCATCAGCTGTTGGACTGTTTTCTCTGTGATTATTGTTTGTTCATGTTTTAGATTTCTATCAGGATTGAAATCATTACTCTTGATAGTGTCCTATATAATTCTTAGACTTCCTTTAGACTTAATTTTTTTAATGGATTGTTCTTGTAGATTGGTATTATGAGGTTTGTTTTCAGGATCACTACTTCGACCTTCAAGTGCATCAGTTATACTGGTTTTCTAACTCTAACACAGTATTAAGCATCTAAATTTCTATTTGCTGTTTTTATATGGTTTAAATTTTCATTTTTGGTCATATTGCTCTTATAGTATTTTCCTGGGTTTTTTGTTTTCCCCTTCCTGTAATTCTCTTGCTCTTTTTCTGTTATTGAAAGTACCTAAGAATCAGTCTTCTGAATTCTTTTCCTGATAGTTCCAATGCCTTTCCTTCCTTGGTTGGGTCTTTTGGCTCTGTATATTAGTTACTTGTTAGCAGAATTCTGTTTGTATATTAGTGTGAACTTGACTGTTGTCTCTGGTACGTAACACTATTTTTATATTTGTTTCTATTTGTTGATATGTGATAATAGAGTAGGCGATTCACTCATACCTGTTTGAGGTGTGAAGGTGGTTAGGTTATGGGGGGAGAGTTAACTCCATCAGATTGAGTGAGAAAATAATAGTAAAAAGAAAACAAAAACAAATAAGAGTTAAAATGCAAAAAAATAAATAAATTTAAAACCAAGCCAAGAGTTAAACAAATGAAAATCACAGAGACACAAATACCCAAGTCATAAGAAGCAGCTGATCTCCCTTTCTGTCACTAGTGTATGCTTGTGGAAGTCCTGTACAAGTGTGTGGAGTTGAAGTGCACTGTTGGCAACTTCTCTGGTCTGCAGGCAGTTGTGGGGTTGTGAGTCCACCCTTGTAGTGCCCCATGTTTCTCCACTAGTGTGTAACCAAATTATAACAAAAGAAAAGTGAAAATAAACAGGAAAACAACAAAACCCACAACCATCTGTCTGCTACTTAAAAAAAAAAA
>NW_022111373.1:29437239-29441756 GCF_000313985.2 Echinops telfairi
ATCCTTGTCTGGTAGATGGCTTCTGTACTTGCCAGGGGAATGAATATTAGGGAAGATCTGCCCTTCTTGTGGTTGTGCTGGCAATTTATTAAAACAAAAGAAGACAGAAACACAACAACAAAAACAACTTCAAAGAAAATCCCAATCAGGATTCCTTTGATGTTGCTGCTTTTAACTCCAGGGCACTCCAGAAGAATGGAGCCTCCATGGGAGCTGCATGCTGGAGCCAAGTGGGAGATCACAGCCTCAGAGGCTGGCTTGACTACCTGAATGTGTGGACTACTTGAGCACCAACCATGGGGAACCTGGGATTTTTTCTGTCTCCCTTTTGTTAGACTCCCATGTTGTGTGGGGGTTCCATCTGGTTCACCCACTTTCAGAGTGTGTCCAAAGCTCCAGGGAGGTAGAGTGAGGTGTGAAAACAGCCTATTAGTGCACAAGGGCCCCAGTCTCTCCTTTGTTCACTTGGCAGGTGTGAGGAGCAATGGAAAGGCGCATGTTTCTGCATTCAGATGGATTTACAGTATTGGGGAGAGCAGTTTGGGTCATGGTTAGCCAGTGGAGAATTTGTTACTGCTGCTGATCATTTTGAGTGGGTTCCACACTTCAATTTTCTCCATTAGTTGTCAGCTCACTCATCCTTATTTCCTCAGAGATTCAGGGATCTAGGTTATCCCCCTTTATCCGCCTCCACCATGCTCTGTTTCTGTCTGGTCGGCTATCTTTACTGGAAGTTTATGGCAATGGCTCTTAATGTATGGTCCCTGGATTGGTAGGATCAGTATCATCTGGGAATTTGTTAGAAACATAAATTCTCAGCCATGACCCAGACCTGCTGAACTAGAAATTCTGATTGTGGAATGCAGAATATGCTTTAATAAAACTTTTAGTTATAGAAATCATACTGTAATTGTGTAAAAAATGATCTAGTAGCTGATGAAGTATTATGGATAAAGTTTTACTATTTTCCTTTCTACAGAGGATTCTAGGAAGTAAATTATTTTGAAAAAAATAAAAAAATTATAAATAGTGCGATTTTCACTGCTTATAAATTTGACATACTTTGTCCCTACTTTTGATATCAATGAGGCTAATGAATTATAAACCATTGCTAATTAGAATGTGGGCCACTGGCTAGTATCATTGGACTCACCTGGGAGCAGAATATCAGGCCCCATCTTAACCTTCTGATCATAATTTGATTTTTTACACATCCTCAAGTAATTATTATTATTGCTTTAGTAGCACTATCCATGTCATAACACGTTTCAGTAAAAATAAGTGCTTTGTTATTTCAGAATTCTGGGTAAAATAGGAAAAAAGGATCCTGACATAGTTAAATGTATGAAAAGTTTCCTATCAGGAAGTTTCTTATCAAGAGTCCTATGAGAACTCTCAAAATTTATTGTGAATCAGAATTATTAAAAAAAAAGAATAATTTGGAAGACTTCCTAACTTCTGGCCTCTATTATAAGAACTTCTGATACAGATATCAGGGAAATAGCCAGATAATTTGCATTTCTCACAAGTCCTCAGGTAATCTGCCAGTCTTAGGTCCAGACCTTGAGAACAACTAATATATATTGATGTGGTATCATGGGAGTCGTTTAAATCCTGTTAGGTTCTTGCACCCATGTTACGAGTACTCTACCCAAAGCCTGAGGTCCAAGTTTAAGGTGATCGTTGAATCGCTTAGCTTGGTGAACTTGAAAATGTCCCACTGACTCCCTGACTTCTACCTTCTGCTCTTGTCAAATGGGCTAGGAGCATCCTCTGATATCTGCTGTCTCTAAAATTCTATTCTGTGTCATTTCTTGAAACTTAATTCAAATGAGTCCTTCCAATTGGGACATCTTAGACTCAGGAAATAGAAAGTAGTATGTACCATGGCGAAAGTTAGCTGGGAAATATTTAGAGCAATGAAAAATTTTTTGTTTCTTTCCACACACACTAGCAAGTATTCTGGGCCATATCACAAGAAATAATTTTTCTTATATTCGTACTATGATTATGTGCGAGCTCAAAATTCATTCATTTTTTTCTGTAGTTTATAGATGTCCCTGGTCCACTTGTTACAGACCCCAATGGGAAAACATGTTTGGTATTATATTGCTAACAGGATACATTAACCTAGTTTCTATCCATCCCTTGGTGACCCAGGCCAATGCTATAGACAACCAGGACTCTGGACTCTGCCCTTTCTAGGTGCACAGCATTCTTTATAAGTGACACCAGAAGTCTGGACTTTACCTTATATTCAAACTCAAGCAGATTTAAGGAACTGAGCTACTCCCTTGGATTAAAGGCTAAGTTATCCCTGTGTGAGAATAAGCAGATGACTGCTATTGAAAGATTTGGAGGTCATTGGACTTTGGTTTGGACCTCTGGTTTTGAGTGTATCCAATGAATGGCGACTTGGGATTACCATAGATTTGCTATTTTCATTTCTTATTATGTGTCTTAGTCTAGCAGATATGGTTCTGCCTTTGTGAATATGGAAGCTTTATTGAAATGCTTGTCCTATCTTCAACCCTCTTTGTTTGTGTAAAGTGTGTCTTGTCACTTCAGTTTTTGATCTGAACAGGCCAACAATCCATGTATTTTGGTCTAAAAAGCTGCCCTATGCATGCACACTTTCCTTTTATAAACTGTTTGAAATTCTATAATATTGACTAAATAAAACTACCGATAGAATGATCATAGAGCCCATGAGGATGACTTATAGTGTTCTGAATAAAAGGATCATGATATCTCTAAAGTGAAACATGTACGATATTCTTGATGTGACCCTACAGTTCATCAGGTCTCCTGTCATTAGGGACCAATGGGTCAAATCTGGTTTTGATATGGTCTCTGAATTCAGGTGGAATATGCTGAGGTTATATTTAGCTATTCTGGACTTGTTTAATTATCTTCAGCTTCAACCTGAACTTCCGTATGAACAATTGACGGTCTATTCCACAGTTAGCACCTAGTCTTGTTTTAGTTGACAATGTTGAATAATTTTACAATCAACAAAATGTGGAGCATGTGACTGTTTCCTAGTTTGTAGGGACTTAATGGCACTTGAGTTTTTGATCATTGCTTCCCAATAGATGTGGCTTGAGGACCCCGATTTCTCTTCCCCCTTGCATACTTTCATATATGAATAAATTCTCCGGTGGTTTTGTTGAAACAAGGAAAATATCCTCTGGAACAAGGGAACAATTTCCAAGGTTTAGATTTATTTTACACTTTGAAACATAAACTTAAAACACTTATTTTGCATTTGGAAACATAATTTTAAAAGTTAGTGAAACTGTGATCTAACCCCGAGATGAGACTGAGAGGGTGGCAGTTGCCACCTTCTGAAGTGTGTTGAGATGCAAAAGCATGTAACCAAAGAGAATAAGTAACTGTGAGGATCCCACACAGCTCTGGAGAGGTAACACGTTTGCCTTCCTTCTAGGCTCTGTTATAAAAAACTCACTCCCCTTCTCCACTAAAAATAGCAATAAACGTTTAAAAATATTTTTTAATTTGTAAGGACTTTTTGTCAATTTATGACATACTTTAAATAGTTTTAACACCCCAACTTTAGTCATTATATATCTACATTAATTGTTATATAAAGGGCAAGTCTAAAATTCAGTCTGGGCTTTGAAAACAGAGTTTGATATATCCAAATATATGCATATGTTCTCAGAGATAAACATGTTAAATTTAAAAAGATAGTGGCCAACTTATAATTGTAAACTTGTACTCTGCTATTTAACCATGCTGCCTATGTACAAAGACTAACCCAAACTTACTGCTCTGAGGTAGATTCTGACTCATACAAACACTATCTGTAACATGAGGAATTGAGATTTGTTTAGCAATGCTGTTATCAAGCTAATAATTACTGGAGCATGTGTTTATTTTGTTTTAAAACATTTGTTCACAATATTTTCTCTATAAGTAAGTAAATACATAAAGAAAACAACAAAAAAAGCAACCCTAGTTTACAAAAGCTTATAGTATATTTCAAATGCTTTACATGGATTTGCATGCCTCTGATGGCCAATGATCGAGAGCATATTTTCCTGGGTTTTTTTTGACATCTGAATGTTTTCTTTGGTGAAGTGTTTTCTAATTTCCTTTACCTATTTTTTAATTTAACTTTTGATGTTTTGTTTTTGAGTTGAAGGTTTTACATATTTTAGAGAATAGAGCCTTACCAGTGTACTGTTTCTGAATGTTTCCCCTGATATATAGGTTCTTTTTATTCTTTTGACAAATTTTTTTGATGTGCATAAATATTTCATTTTTAGTATGCCCTAGTTATATAACGTGTCTTCCATTGCTCATGCACTTGCCACGTTGTTTGGTAAGGCATTTGTGGTGAAATGATATTACTAACTTATGGCTCTTATATCTATGCCTTCATATGTGCCACCAAATAATTGGGTATGATCATGCAAATAGGGGGATTGGTCAGTTTTGCCATTTTTCTGAGAACACAAGTGAGCCATCTCAGCACCAAGAACAGAAATCCC
>NW_022111373.1:29443086-29444441 GCF_000313985.2 Echinops telfairi
TAAAGGCTTGAAGATAAACAAGTGGCCATCTAGCTGAGATGCAACAAAGCCCACATGGAAGAAGCACACCAGCCTGTTTGATCATGAAGTGTCGATGGGATCAGGTATCAGGCATCTAAGACCCAGAACAAAATCATACCCAATGTGAATGGGCCGGGGGCATGGAGTGGAGATCCAAAGCCCATCTGTAGACAATTGAACATCCCCTCACAGGAGGGTCACAGGAAAGAGATGAGCCAGTCAGGGTGCAGTATAACACCGATGAAACACACAACTTCCCTCTAGTTCTTTAATGCTTCCTTCCCCCCAATATCATGACCTCAATTCTACCTTACAAATCAGATTATATCTACTCCTTTAAAAAATATTTCTGAAATTTGTCCTTGGCTAAATGCTGCCCTTTGATCTAAATGACTGACTCTTCTAGCATGCGTATGCCTCACTATTGTTATTTTTCCCCTTATAAATCTGAAAATTGAACCACAACAGTGAGTTGAGCTCTGCACCTGAAGGGTAACTAAGGACTTGGAGGTTCCAAAAATCTCAAACCAATAGGCCTTGTCTCTTTATGATTTAGAATTTTCCTTTCAAACCTTTCTACACCTTTATATAATACTTTATAATTCAATCTATTTTAGAGAAACTTGTAGTGGTTGCTGTGCACTGTCTAATTCTTCTGGTCTCAAGGTTGAAGAGACTGACGTTGGTTGCCTGGTCCCTCAGTCCATTAGACCCAGTAATTACTCATCAAATTAGGATTTGGAATATCATCGTTGTGAACTATGTTATGCTAGTTGACCGTGGTGTCCCCTGAAACTATGGTCTTAAACCTGCAAAGCAAATTTCATAACTTTGCCCATGTATACTCTATCATATTCATGATATAATTGCAGCAAAGGTATATATATGTATAACATACATAAGAGGGGTCCCCCCCCCAAAAAAAAAAAAGTAATATGCTCATAAAGTGGTGAATGGGAGAAGTTTATATATATGAAGGGGACCTCTCCCCCCCTACCCCAAAAAAAAAAAAACCCTGGAAAAAAAACACCACTGGGTGGAGCTTTCATATGCTACATTTTCCTGCTAGGTGAGCATCGAGAAACTCACTCTGAGTTAGTGCACCCAGGGGCATCGCCTGGGAAAGTTCTCCCTGGTCACAGTGAATTTTTTTGTAAAAGCAGCAGTTTTGCTCAAACCTCATTTCTTGTGATGGCCGATTTAAGAGAGAACAGCATGTGGTTGTGAAATTGTGTTTCCTGCTTAGGAAAAATGCCATGGAAACTGTTGTGATGTTGATCATGGCTTACAAGGACACCACTATCAGAAAAAATAAGTGTATGAGTGGTTTCCTA
>NW_022111373.1:29446425-29447407 GCF_000313985.2 Echinops telfairi
GAGAGAGAGAGAGAGAGAGAGAGAGAGTCTCAGATAAACATGGTGCTGAACTTTTGGTGGTCAATGACTTTGGTAAACATTTCTGTGGCAAGTGTTTCCTAACTATTCTTCAGCAAACCAGAAGAAAAGTAATGGTGTTTGGAGTAATAGATTATATGAACAACAAAAGTAAAAACAAAAGCCCCTTGGGGTCTAAATGACAGGAACAAGTACAAGGGTTGTAAGGAAATGAAAATATTATGCTCAGAACTCCCAGGTCACTAATTCACCATCAAGTTATGTAGGATATTCATGGCCATTACAAAATTGCATTGCTATAGTACTTGTACAAACTCACATTGTTTGTGAGTTTCCCATAGCAGTTTGTGTCAGTGGGGGTTCGGGGGAGGCAGGTCGAGAGAAAAACTGAGAACGATTGCCAATGACTGCCTACTATGGCTTAAGGAACCCTAGTAGCACAGGGGTTAAGCGTGTGTCTACTAACTCAAAGGTTGATAGTTCAAATCCACCAATGGGTCCACAGGAGAAAGATGCTGCAGTCTGCTTCCCTAAAGATTTAAAGAGTTAGGGCAGTTCAACTCTGTCATATAGAGTTATTATGAGCCAGAATTAACTTAGTAGCAGTGGTCTTGGTTTGGTGTGGGACCTAGGGCTTCCATGAAAAAGATCTAGGTAACTTAGCCTCTTGTTAGGGGCTTTAACAGGACACACCGGAGTTTTCAAATAAGTCCAATGCCTCAAAGATGTTTATCTGTTCCACGTTGAGTGTAGGAGCCTTTGAGATGAAGTTTTGTCTCTGCATTTCTGTAGTGATGTCTTCATTTCCCTAGTGGTTATTTTTCCTACATGCCACATATGAGAGAGTTCGTATGCATATTAGCATTTGTTAAATGTTCATTATGTTAAAACGTTCATATTGGCAATTGTTAAATGTTTGTTAAGGGACATGTAATTTAAAAATCCAACTAGACCAGAGGATGTA
>NW_022111373.1:29447524-29473340 GCF_000313985.2 Echinops telfairi
GAAAGGGGGAACTGATTACAAGGATCTACATATAACCTCCTCCCTAGGGGATGGGCAACAGAAAAGTGGGTGAAGGGAGACGTCGGACAGTGTAAGATGAGAAAATAATAATTTATAAATTATCAAAGTTCGTGAGAGAGGGGAGAGTGGGGAGGGAGGGGGAGGAATGAGGAGTTGATATCAAGGGCAAAAGTAGAAAGAAAACGTTTTGAACATGATGATGGTAACAAATGTACAAATGTACTTGACACAATGGATGTATGTATTGATTGTGATAAGAGTTGTACAAGCCCCCAATACAATGATTAAAAAAAAAAAGGAGCATGTAACTGTATGCTGAGTAGTGAACACAGGAGAGACAACACCAATATTCTCAAGAAGTTTGGGTCCTGGTGCATTCTCCTCTCACAGCCTGTCCTGGCGGCCCTTATTGGGAGCACACTGCAAGACCAGCAATTGAGTGTAAAGCCATCTACCCACTTGCCATGTTAGAGATGATCCAGCTACATCTTCAGATGGGGAGATTAAGAATTTAGCACGTGGTAGGACAACACAAGCATGAACAACTCACTCCCACTTTATTTCCTAGTAGCTGCTGCAGCTGTGTTCATGATTCCCATGCATCTATATGGTGAAAAAATAGCATACCTGGAGTAATTGCAATTGAGGGATGGAAATAGAATGAGGCTGCTCATTAATATATGATTATAAAGTGTTCAAGAAAAGATTGAAGTGAACTAGAGGTTCTAGCTAAGACATTAAGGCAAGAAATGAAATAGAGGGCATCCATATTGGAAAGGAAGAATTAAAATTACATTTAAAGATAGTTTGCAATAGAAAACCTTAGGAAATCAACATACACACAAACCTACTAAAACAAGTTCAGTAAGAGTATTGAGCACAAGAACAATATGCAAAAATCAATTGTATTTCTTTACACTAGCAATAAACACTAAAAAATTGTAAGAAAACAATCCCATTCACAACAGCCTCAAAAACAATAAAATACATGGAAGTTAACAAAAGTGTGAAATTAGTCTGAAAACCACAAAATATTGATGAAAAGAAATAAAAAAAACCTAAAGACATCCTGTGCTCATGGATAAGATGAATTAATATTATTAAGATGATAATATTTTTAAATTGGTCTTTGTTTAGGTAAGTGCAAGTCCTATAAAACTCTCAACTGCCTTTTAAATTGTCAAGGTGGTACTAAAATTCATATGGAAATTCAAGGATCCCAGCATAGCCAAAACAATCTTGAATGGGAAGATGAAATTTGGAAGACTCAAAATTTTATATTTCAAAACTCATTAAAAATCTATTCTGCTGCCCCCACTCAAGGACTGTAGACATGCTGTCAGGAGCGACCAGTCATTGGAAGAGGACATCAAACTTGGTAAATTAGAGGCAGATCTCACTAGAATTTCATTCCTATTTTCCAAGGACGAGAAGTTTTTCGAAATAATTTCAACTAACACGTAAGTCTTAACATCACTCTTTATTTATGAAGCAAGTATAAGATGAAGATTTGTCATGCTTAGGAAAGCTTCTGGTTTTGCCAGGAATGACTTGTTAAGTCACCTCCGGTATTTGTTTCTTTTAACTAGGCAAATAACTTTATTAACCGTTGTTTTATTTCAAACTTTGTTCTCAGTCTTCTTCAGCATATTTGGCTATAAAGAATGAATTATATATAAGCAAAAACTGGAAAGAGTTTTTAAGGTCCAAAAATCTTGGGTGTTAAGATGTTAGAGATTTGGATTTTGTTGTTGTTGTTATGGTGTTGATTCTGACTGATGTGTGCAGAGTACAAGTCTCCATAGGGTTTCTAATCCCGTCTTTTGAGGTGGACTTGTGGTTACACTTCGAGCTGCTAATTGCAAGTTCAGCAGTTCGAAACCACCAGTCACTCCTTGGGAGAAAGATGGTGTTTTCCACTACTGTAAAGAGTTGTAGTTCCACCCTGTTCTATAGGGTTGCTGTGAGGTGGTATCAACTGGATACCAGTGAGAGAGTGAGAGTCTTTCAGGGTACCTGCCTGTGGATTTGAATTTTCAACCTCTTGACTAGTGATTGAGTGCTTAATCATTTTTGTCACTCAGGGACTCCATGACTCTCCCATAGTGCTGTGTTAATACCTCAGCTATTACACGTGTGTGTTTCATGTTTCTTCCTTATTAGACTGTACCCTGGTGGGTAGGGGCTAATCTATATAATTTTGAGTTGGAATTGACTCATTGGCAGTTAGTGAGATTAATGGGATTAATGAAGCATTGATAATTTAAAGGTAGAATACTCAATTTTGATGAGGGAGACTTTGTGTTTGATTCCTGCCCAGTGTACCCCATGTGCAGCCAACACCTGTCTCTCAGAGGATACCTGTATGTTGCTATGATTTGGTTGAATTTTTTAAAAATCATTTTATTGGGGCTCGTACAACTTTTATCACAATCCAGATGTACATTCATTGTGTCATGCACATTTGTACATTTGTTGCCATCATCATTCTCAAAACATTTGCTTTCTACTTGAGCCCTTGATATTAGCTCTTCATTTTCCCCCCTCCCTCCCACACCCTCCTCTCCCTCATGAACCCTTGATAATTTATAAATTATTATTATTTTGTCATACCTTACACTGTCATAAACAAAACTAATTTAAAAAGCAGCCATAATATGAAATAGCGGCTCCAAGTAACTTCTTCAAGTTTTGTCTTTTTCAGAAATTTACTTAAATCAGCCAGCCTCACACCGAGATGCCGCATCATAATTCTCCTTAAGATCTGAAACTTCATCATCATTATCAGCCAGTAGTGGTTTTATAGCCTCAGATTGTTTGGATAGAGATGTAGCCAATCTTAAACCAGTTAGTCTGTTTGGCCAAACTGGTTGAAGATGCGGGAGAGCATTTCTCTCAGCTGCTCTATCTCAGCATGGCTAATAATGGTGGAAATGTTCACTGCCAAAGATGCCTGGACTTTAGGGTTGCTAAAGTGGGTCGCTGTTCCTTAGTCTGCAAACATATTCACCTACTCCAAGCCACAGATACTCTTTACCTTTGATTTCTTTAAGGAAAACTGCATTTTCCTTTTTCTCCTCTGCTACAGCTTTTCTATGAACCACCACCTTCTGAAGTTCGGCAACTTTCTCCTGATTCATGGTCTCTCCGATGGAATGACTCTGTGGAGTATGTATGCATTTATTAGTAGGGGAGCTCTATGTTGTAGCAAAGATAGACATGTGAGAAAATAATTACAATATTGTGTGAGATGTACATGGCTGTGGAAATATATAGACTATAAGAAAGATTAATTATTACCATTAGAGAGGGAAGTTGGATCAGGGAAGACACCCTAGAGACAGTTGATTTCAGATCTGAAGGTTAGGCAAAGGGGAAGACTAATCCAGGCAGACAGCCAACACGGCAAAGGCAAGGAGTCATGAAACAGCATGCAGTGTCTGGGAGAGCGATATTAGTTCAGGTTTCTGGGTCATGATGCACTACAGTATTTGTAGTGGAAAGTGGGGTAAGATGGGTCTGCTCATGGCCTGGCTCTTCAATGGCTTTGTGCCTCCACTCCTGAACACAAGTACCATATCTACTCATGTATAAGCCGAGTTTTCCAGCACATTTTTAATGCAGATTTTGTGGTAAAATTAGATGCCTTGCCAGGTCAGCTTATACTCGAGTATAGGCGGTAAGTAGAAAAACATATTGTGGTTGTTTCGCTTAAATACTAAGGATGTCTTTAGATGTGTTGACTTTCTCTTGATCAATAGAGCTTTTCTTTCCTAAAAAGACAAGATGAAAATATGACAGGTTATTACTTTAAAAAAATTCAAGAGCATTAATTGGGACCATCTACTAATAAAACAGAGAAGCGTGGAGATTGGCTTTTCAGGGGCTTTCTCTTTAAACAAGGGCCCTCATGACCAGTTCCCCAGGCTCCAGACAGGTGCTTTCACTTGTCCTTCTCTGCTCGGGAAGCTCAGGTTCCCATGCCCTTCAACTCAGCCCTGCACTACCGAGTCTATCAACCCAGGTGTCAGCATCAACAGTTCACTCTATCCCATTAGGCTGTCATGGTGAAGAAAAGAGCCAATACTGGCTAGACTCGCTGATAGAGGAGGGCCTGACTTTAGAAGATACTTTTGATGTCCTGCTTGGGAAGGCCAGGGTAACCACAAACGCATGTTCTCTTAATACAGAGTCCTCAGAACAGGACTATGACCCAACCTCTATTCCATAGAGCTGGTGATGGGTGGAGGGTGAAAGGAGAGAAAGAAAGGAAAAGAGGTAGGAGGGAAGAGAGAGATTAAAAAGGGGGTAACAGAAGATTATATGCTCTGTGACATCATTCCAAAGGTGAAAGTTGAATGAACTCCCCAAATGCCTCATGAATGAACTGGGTGTGGGTGTGGGAGTGAAGCGCTGAGAGGTTGAGGGTCACACGAGCAATAGAGTTGGAAGAACATAAAGTCAGTGGCCACGACACAGATAAGACAGAAGGACCCAAACCCCGTACAAATTAATATTTAGGAGCGCATTATCTTTCATTTGTCTGCAGAATTTGGGCATTAAAGTCAATTCTACCCAGGATTTAGTGAGAGTCAGGATGAGGAAGATTCTCATCTGACAGCTTGGTTGCAGATATATTTTAATATGGGCTTCCAGGGCATCATATAGTGAAGTTAAGAATAACTACAAAGATGAGAATTTCAAGCAAACATGTTGAGAGAAGAGCAGTCTTTTAAAACATCTCTGTTCAAACTTGGTTCCTTGTGCCTGACTGGGCATAGGTTTTCCACTCTCTAAGGGCAATGTAAACTAAAAAAAACACCTGCACTGAAGCCCCGAGTTAGCTTTGCTCTTTGGGGACTAGTGTCCTTTGGTAACGTTACCTCTGTCCTCGATGAGAAACCTGCGGAGAGAGCCCTCTCCTCTTCCTGGGTTGCCTCAAGTGGTGTGACCCTGAGCCTCTGCATTCCCAGGGCAGGCAGATACTGCGCAAGTCAGAGGAAAACTATCTATCTGATCAGGTAGCCTGTTCTCTGCCCCCTCTCCCCTGCTGTGATCAACCAGCAGCAGGTCTCAGCCACAGTTAACTGTGCCTGCAAGGATCTTTGATGGGGCTGTTTCTTCAAGACTAAAGAAAACACCTCTTCACCTCCCCCGTCCCTCCACACAAGATTCACCAAAGAAGGAGGTAGGAGAGCTGACTTATAATCTTTTCTGGTTTCTTGCTATTAGAACCCAACTGAGCTCAAATGGTGAATTTTGAAACCTAGTAAAAGAAGAAAAAGAACGGAGACTTTCATATATATATATATATAATGTATCACTTCTGTTCTTGCCTTCTGGATGGGGAATCCTGCAGTCTGATTTATAATTTGGAGAAGATATTTATTTGAAGTTTTGTTTTTAAACGGGATTTCCCAGGCTTTCTTCTATTGAAGTATGATTTGTCTATGTACATGGTGATAACCAGGGGAGCTTATGAGTTCAGTAACTATCATCATGATGATTGTTGTTAATATAGCTCAGAATCTAGCATAGTTTTTTTGGTTTTTTTTTTGCCATATTACATTAGTAGTGTAAGTAAGTGAACTCTCTCAAGCTTTGGCAAGTGTGTCATAAACATTTCCCATGAAATTGCATTTGCCACTGTAGGATCTGACTTGTACGATAAAAGTCAAAAACCAAACCTTATGGAGAGCTCAGTCAATGTCTCAAGCATAGTATAGTATATGTCTAAAAAAGTGTCTTCTTTATGAAGAATTGAAGCTACCGAGCCCTACAATCACAGAGAAGGAGACCTGGTGGTGTAGTGGATTACACATCGGGCTCCGAACTGCAAGGTCTGCGGTTCGAAAGAACCAGACCCTCTTGGGAAGAGAGTGCGGTGTTCTCCTCTCACAGTGGTTTGAAACCCACAGGGGCAATTCCACTCTGTCTGATAGGGGTGCTAAGAGACAGCGTTGACTTGATGACAGTGAGCTTGGTTTGGGGTAAACTAAGAGTTTTCATGTTTGTCACAGAGGAACTGTGAAGTCCCGTGTGATGCCTAGTTTGAAAGGAATCGTGTCCCAGAAGCATCGGTGGGGAGTGGGATAATCAGGGAAATAGGGGACCTGAGACATGATGTCAAAGGATTTGGAAAGGGTGAGGGTAAGGAAGTGACATTTGAGAGTTTGTAGGAGGGCAGCATGGCACCCCGGAATGAAACGTGTGTCTCCGCAGTGGAAGGCATAGCAAAATGTCCCCAATTCCCAGGGGCCTGGAAGGGCCTGAGGTAGGGGATTCATGTCGTCAGAGGTTTGGGAACAAAGAAGTGGCTTCATGAAATTGAAACGCCAAGTCATATGTTCCCTTTCAAAAGCGCAGTGAACTTTCTGGATGCCGTTTCAATAATTCTAGCAATGGGTTTCATACATTTTGTTAACTTAGTCTCCCTGATGCCTCAATCTTTGGTATTTTGATGGAGTCCAGAAATCCTGAGGCTGTGCAGCCTCTTACCTGAAACCGCCTCTTTCACATGCGCATACCCGCCAGCAGAACAGCCCTCTGTCTCTGCATGGAATGTAAAGGCAACACAGTAGGGTTCTGTTTTCTGAGGCGAGATGGCAAGCATTCAGACTGCTTGAAGAGTGCTTAGAGGACTCTGCTCAGGATGTTTGCTGTATATTTTGACTGCAATTGAGATGAGAAAACTTTCACCGGTAAATTCATGTAAAGTATTTAGAATTAGAATAGCATCACTGATTGCTCAGGCCAACAACCTCTTTGGTATATCGTCCAGGCATCCATTCTAAAGAGATGAAGACTAGTCGGTATTACATATTGTGTTGTCTCCTATTGTCCAACCAGGAGGACTGAGGGATGACATTTAGAGTATAGTTCTCAAGCTTCACCTTGACTTCATGACCCCAGCTTCTGTGGCGCTGGTGCCGTGGAACAGCTGCTTGGGACTTAAGGCTCCAGGAAGAGTCAACTTGACCTTCTCTGTGTGCACTCTCCTCCTCAAACCTCCTGCCTTTCTCCATGTAGAAATGTGGACTTGCGAATACTTTAACAGAGCTTAAATTGCAATTAAACACAAAGAAACACTTCTGTGCTATAAAGGTTCTTGGTTAGTCAACATCCTTTTCTAATTCCCCCTGTGTTTGAAGCAGGAATTAGGCAGTGAGAGGGGTTGGCAGCTCGCCCTTCCCAGGATGCTCCTCAGCATTCGGAGTCAGAAGGCGCCTATTTTTCGCTTAAGTTGGAGACTGCAAACCTTTCTACCCAGGAGTTCTTATTCTGGTGGATGCTTTTTGTGAGGAACGAAATATCCCAAACTAAATACAGCTCCTAAATACAGTTTGCAAAATTTCCCTGGAGGAGGGAGAAGTTTCCTATTTAGAAGCTTTTGTAGCGCTCAGAACTTTGGTGCTGCAGTGGTTACAAGTTGGGTTGTGATGGGCATGGTCGGCAGTTCAAAATCACCAGCAGCTCCTCAGGAGAGTGACTAGGGCTTTCTATTCCCTTAAACAGCCTTGAAAACCCGCAATAGGTCACTATGAGTCAGCATGGACTCGCTGGCAGTGTGCTTGGTTTGGGTTGGTTTTTGTAGCACTTGGGAAAAGAAACATTCATACTTGCTTCACTGAGCCTTTTTAAACATTTCTTTTCACCTTTTGGGTTGTTTTTCTCTCAGTGCTCTGGTTATCTGCCCTGACAGAGTTCTCAGCTTTGAGTCCAGCTCGCAATGTTTGTCAGGCAGGATTCATACCACCAGCTGATAGGGACTCATCGGCCCTGGAGTCCTCGAGGAGTAATTTACTCAATTAGCAACCCGGCAGTTAATTGCTTACATGTTGGAGTCTGAGATAGAAAATTTAAACTCACTACTAATTTGACTACTTAGGAGGACAAAGAAATTATATACATTTAATTTAATAGCATTATTATTGCTGTGTTATGAGTCTTATTACTATAAGAGTCTAAAGCATTATGTGGGATGTAAAATCATAACATTGTATGCCATTTCTTTGAAGATAACTATTGCTCCACAAATAGCTAATATTAAATTGTTATAATCACAAATGTACCAAAATTGAACGACTGTCCGTTGATTAGATTACTACTATACCATTCTAATTAAATCAAATGAAATCAGTGTGTAGCCTTTAGAATCTATTGTATGAAAAATCTTCATCATTTTCATGTGTTTGTACGGACTGACTGACTCACTTAATGTTCTATAATTTGCCTCTAGGTTCCAATATTTATTGCAATGGCTACACAGAACTCATAGACAAAATTCGTGACCAGTGGGTTTATTAAGGAAGTTAGCAAGTTGTAATGCTGATGAGAAATTGTCATGATTGAGTTCTTTATCAGGATGTGCTAGAAAGTTCTGTGAAACCTGCTAACAAATGCCCAGAGGACATACCACTCTGCTATAAACCTCAATCTGAAGGCGTTCAGCTTAAGCTCCCTGCGTCAGCAAACCTAGTTCCCTGAATTAAGTGGCCAGAGGGAACCCACTGCATAAAGTTGAAATCCAAAGGCACACAACTCTATTTTCATGGGGCAGCAAGTCCAACTCCCCCAATTAAGTGCCCAGAGGCACCCCACTCTGTAAGCTGGCCTCCTGCACAAAAGCACTCAGCTTTACTTGCTCAGTGGGTTGGGAAAGCCCATCCCTCTATTCCCTGCTCTGGTTCTGCTGCTGCTCCTCTGATGATATAGCTGACATCTGGGTCCAGGAGGTTCACTGTTCAGGGATTTCAGACCCAGAAGGCACCCTCCACTCTTGATTCTTGCTTGCCAGCAGCCGGATGGCACACTGAGGAAGCCCATTCATAATCACTCACAGGTGAGTCGCATTAGTATCTTCCCCCCACCTTCTTACCAGACCCATGCAGGGACGTAGATACTGGCTAGAAGAGCCCCACTAGATAATTCACTGCCCCTGCAATATATATGTATAAATTTGATGATTTGATGGCTTATAATTCTCATTAAGAATATAAAAGTAAATTTTGGCCCACAGAATTTGTATTTACTTTTTCTTGCCTTCTGTCCATTCACTGTGATGTTATCTTTGCTGAACATAGGGATAAGGCTTTCAATGATCAAGATAAATAGATTACATGATGATCTCTGGCTCTAACAAGCTGTAGGCTTTGCAGACACCCTTTGCCCTTTCTAAGTTAGACTTTTATCATCTATGAAATTCAGTCATTCAGCCGACCATTGAGGAACACCATATTCAAGAAGGAAAATACGTCCCTGCTCCTAAGGACCCGATACTGATAGGGGGAGAAGCAGACAAGTAAATGAGCAAGATGGTTTTAGGGGGTCTGGACCCTATAAAAGAAATAAAATGTGATGATATCTCAGATAGGGGCTGAGGAGTGATTTAAGGTCAGGGGATCAGGTAAGGCTTCTGTGGCACAGGGCACTTTAGCCCAAAGGCCTAAAGGTCAAGGAGAAGTCAGTCTAACAAGAACAGGGATGAAGTGGAGGGAGAAAATTATAGATAGAGAAAATAGCAACTGAGAAGCCCTACGAACTTGTTCACTTAGGGGATACAAGGGGGTCAGTGTGATGGCAAGCAGTGATGAAAAAGGAGAAGAAATGGGAGGAGTTTCAGAGATCAGGGAGGGGATAGTGGCTAGAGTCCATAGGTCTAAAAAGGCAGGCTAAGGAGTTCAGATTTTTTTTTCTCACAAGTACAAATGGAAGCCTTGGGAAGTTTGAAACAGGTGAACAACAATAGTGGATTGTGTTTATAAAAGAATCTCCTGCATGCGCCATGGGACAATGGAGGAGGGCTGCGCAGGATCAGCGTTGGGATGACCACGGAGGGGAAATGCACCCTCACCCTAGCTGAGAATGGCAGGACTATGAGCATTCCTTCATCTTTGAGATAAAAGATCTTCCTCCAAGGGAAACAAATCCAAACCCACTTACATGGTTTTATAAATTCAGAGAATTCAAGAACGTTTTGAAGTCCATCCACGGATTACCCCAGCTACAAGTTTCCTTCACCTTGAATCCTACATTTAAATGTTTTTAAAAGGAAGCCTATTTTCAAATTTGAATATCCAGATTACCATGAGAACCTAGGGACGCTGAAACAAAAAGGGAAACAGATTTATTAAGAGATCTTTTTGTTTTCTTACGTGATTTTTCCCTGAATACCGGGGACACTACTCATTTTTGTGTGCTATGTTACCGTGATTTTGTTCTTAAAGACTTCCTGTATTTTATTAACAATTCCATCCTATATGATATTTGAGAGTTTTGGAATCAATTTGATAGCTGCCTATTTAAGAAATACCAAGGGATTAAAAGTCAAGTAAGGTAGACATTAGGTTTAGATGATGCAGTAAAAGCATTTTGCTGTATTTTTTTCTTCTTAAAACATTAAATAGTAGGTCGAAAACATAAAATTTATTCTAAAAATAATAAAGTAACATAAAAACAGAGAAGAAAACACATATTGAGAGACGAAAAATTACCCACAAAAAAAAAATAGCCACAGACTTCCAACACAAATTATAAAACCTACTTGCCAAATGGAGTGAAACTTTAGTACCACGTTATTTTGTTGGTTCCTGTGCATAGCATCCCTACCCCAACAAAACGAAACACTTTCTGGTCCTGCCCATCTGTAAAATCACTGTTATGTTGGATAAAATTATTGGAGCCACTATGTCCATCTGTTTTCTTGATGGTCTTCCTTTGTTTCGCTGATCTTCTCCTTTATCAATCATGATGTCCTTTTCCAATGTACAGGAGACCAACTCTCTCCATCCTCATTTTTAAGGTGTACTCAAGCTGTAATTCTTCCAAGACATATCTGTTTGTTCTTGCAGTCCATGATACTTTCAGTATTTGCCAACAATACCATGATTTAAATGCATCGGTTCTTTTACTATCTTCCTTATTTGTTATCTAACTCTCACATGCATATGAGGGAATTGCAAATATCATTGTTTGGGTCAGGTGTACTATAGTCTTTAAAGTGACATCCTTGCTCTTCAACACGTTAAAATCATATGAATATGGGGGAATGCAGAGTGGAAATCCAAAGCCCATTCGTAGACAACTAGACATCCCCTTACGGAAGGGTCACAAGGAAGAAACAAGTCAGTCAGGGTGGAGTATAGCACATATAAAGCATACAACTTTCCTCTAACTCTTTAATGCTCTGTCCACCCCCATCATGACCCCAATTCTACCTTACAAATCCGGCTAGATCAGGGCATGTACTGGTACAGAGAGTAGCGAGACCAGGAGGGTAAGGGGAATGTGGGGGTGGGTGGGGGGGAAGCTGGAACCAATCACAATGATCTACATGTAACTCCCTCCCAGGAGGATGGACAACAGAAATATGGGTGAAGGGAGACATCTGTCAGTGTAAGACATGAAAAAAATTATAAATTATCAAGGTTTCATGAGAGAGGGAGGGTTGGGAGGGAGGAAATGAGCTGATACCAAGGGTTCAAGTAGAAAGAAAATGTTTTGAAAATGATGATGGCAACATATGTACAAATGTGCTTGACACAATGGATGGATGGATGGGTTGCGATAAGAGCTGTATGAGCCCCCAATAAAATGATTTTAAAAAGAGGTCTTTTGCAGAAGATTTTCCCGATGCAATATGCCATTTGATTTCTGGATTGCTAGTTCTGTGAGCTTTGACTGCGGATCCAAGCAAAATGAAATCCTTGACAACTTCAGTATTTTCTCTGTTTACCATGATGTCTATTTGTCCAATTTTGAGGATATTGGTTTTCTTTGCATTGAGTTGCAATTCATAATGAAGGCTAAATTCTTTGATATCTTTGCCATCAAGTTCTTCAAGTCCTTCTGGCTTTCAGCAAGCAATGTTATTTCATCTGCATATGGATGGTTTTTGATAAGGCTTTGTCCAATCATGTTATAGCATTATTTTCCATATAACCTGGTTTCTCAGATTATTTGCTCAGTATGCAGCAATATCCCCTTATTTGGTTTCAAAGACTTTCTCTTGTTCATTACTCAGTTTTCACATGAGCATAATGAAGTGTTCAGGAATTCCCATTCTTCTCAATGTTATCCTTCGTTTGTTAAGATCCACGTAACAAAATGCCTTTGCATAGCAAGAACACAAGTAACATCTTTCTGGTATTCTCTGCTTTAAGCCAAGATCCATCTGACATCAGTGTGTTAGTCTGAGTACCTTAGAGAAACAAATCTACAGAAACTCATGTATAAGAGAGAGTTTTATATAAAGGTTAAATGTGCATCAAGAAAATATCCCAACCCAGTGCTGTCTAAGCCCACAAGTCCAACATTAACCCATATGTCTGACAAAGTCCTCCTCCATCCACAAAGTCCTCCTCCATCTCACAAAACAGACGCAATGATGCAGACTTCAGGAGGAAAGCCGAATCAGTGAATGTGTAAGCATCTCAGCTCTGGCCGGGGTCTCCACACGGCTGCTCCAGCACCCAGGGCTGCATCGGGGTAGGTCCATGCGGGTTCTCCTCAGGCCATGTCTTGAGGAAGTGAGCTTTGGCAGCTGAAGCCGCGAACTGGTTAAGGCAGCTGCACCCTGGTTTGACCATCAGAAAGCAAGAGACCCGAGAACTAGAAAGGCGACGCTTACAGAGCCATTTATCTGTCCGCCCTTCAATTAACCCCACATGTGTTTATCGGCCAGGTTGGCACAATAAACCAACTACCTCAACAACTAACAAATTCTGGTCTCTTTACTTTCATGGACAGTGGATAAGGGCACCCCAAAAATAATTGGTGCATTTGGATTATGGTGTTGGTGAATATTGAATATACCATGACAAATGGACAAGTGTGTTTTGGAAAAAGTACAGCCTGAATGCTCTTTAGAAGCATGCATGGTGATACTTCATCTCATATACCTTAGACATGTTATCAGGAAGAATCAGTCCCTGAAGGAGGACAGCATGCTTGGTAGAGGGTGAGTGAAATAGAGCGAGACTCTCAGCGAGATGGATTGACAAGATGGTTGCAACAATGGATTCAAACTTAGGAACAATTGTGAAAATGAAGCAGGTTTGGGTGATGGTTTATTTATTGTACATAGTTATGAGTTGAACCTGACTCAACAGCATCCCACAACAATAACTCCATACATTTGTCTTTTCTTGTCTTTTCATGTAAGTGAGGTCATACAGTGTTCGTTTTTTTGTGATTGATTATTTCACTCAGTTTAATGTTTTCATGCTCCATCTATATTGAAGCATGGATCAAAGCTTCCATTTTTTCTGCTGGTTGAGTAGTATATTAATATATGAATGTACCACATTTTATTTATTAATTTATCGATAAACATTTCAGCTGCTGCCACATGTTGGCTATTGTGAATAGTGCCACAATCAACACCGGCATACCATTTATTTCCTTTTTTTACTTCTGAACAATTTGCTGTCTTCTTTTCTCTAACTTCTTCCCTGTTTCACTCTTTCCAGACGGCCTTATTCCTCTACCAAATGGTTTCTGCTGAAGTGAGCGAGCAATGTCCCGCATGACAGTAGATCCAGGTAGCATTTTTTAAATCAACATTTCTTCTCTGTTGCCATCAACAATGCCAACCACTCCATCTACTTGAAGCCCTTTCTTCTCTGTGCTTCCTTGGCTGGAGTCAATTTATCCCCTGCTAGCCTAACTCTCTGGCTCCTTTGTCTTCATTAAAGGCTCATCCTTCTTGTTCTTAATCTGGTCTTTTAGCCCTGACTTGGGCCTAGCGTTGGTTGCTTAGGACATTGATTCTGCATCAGCCACATTTGAAAGCTGATGCTCTCAGGTCACAAGCTCTAGGGCTGCCCCTTTTCCGGCTGTGTTGTCTTACTTTCTGGGGTGATCCACAAGGTCTCCTTCCAGAGTCGTGCTCTGGCCCAGTGCAGGCGTTTGACCGACATTTAACTTTTGCTTGGAGCAGTGCTTCTGAAAGTATTGGTCATGAAAGATCCATTTTTTAAAAATTTCAAATTCATCGCAAACCGATACTTTTATACGTACAATAAAAATGAAATACTAGAAAATAAGCGAATAGGAAAGACTCACAAAATACAAGTTCCTTTTCTATTAGATTCAAAGATATAAAATCACTCTGTCAAATGACTCTAAAACTTTGTAAATATTTGCCTCCATTTGTGAGCTTATGTTGTTGTGATACAGTAACACATAGTCAAAGTGTTGGAGTGGATTTATAGACTATGGGTTGAGTAGAGCTGGCCTAAGCGCTCCCCACCCTGCCTAGTTTTTCCATGAGGTCTCAGCTGAAAAATCACTAATTTAAAGAAGTCTTTATGGACCTCCCTAAGATTACTTTCTCTAAAAACCCATGTGTGTCTCCACTATAGTACTTTTTAATAATCATTCCCTTCATGACCTTTTAAAGTCCATGTAAATATCATCACGGTAGGAGTGGCGTTTCTTAATATTCTGCTCACCGTTGTGCTGAATTAACCACCAAACAAACCAATGATCAGGAAGATGACACAGGACCAGGCAGAACCTCATTCTGTTTTAGAACTCAGAGTCCGAGTCCACTAACTGGCAACTCAGAACATAGCATTAAGAGTTAGCATGGTATCTGGAGCATATTAGGCACTCTAAAATTATTATTCGTTGCTTAAAAGAGAGTAGGCATGTACTAAATTTTAGGTGAACATAGGGACAGCAAATAATTCTGCCCAAAGATTTCCGGCAGATGGATATTTGAATTAGGGCTTCAAGTGGAAATGATAAGAAAGGAATTTTTAGGTGTCATTACCAATGTACATAAAAGTACAGATTTATAAAGGGGTAGGATGAGTGACATTTTGGTGTGCCTAGACCATCATGGAGGAACACTGGGGATGTACTGATTATGCGTTAGTCTGCTAACAGCAAGGTCAACAGTTCAAAGCTACCAGCCGAAGCGAGAGAGAAAGATGAGATTTTGTACTTCCGTAAAAAGTTAGTTTTGGAAACCCAGCGGGTTGGTTCAACTCTTTCTTATAGGGTTGCTATGATTCAGAATTGAGTCAATGGTAGTGACTTTTTCTTTTGGAAAGCTTCTAGTGTGCTGAGATGAATATTTGAATGTGCAGATAGAGTTGAAGAGATAGATTGTCTGAGTTGGGAAAGCTCTCTGATGCCCAAACAAATAGTTTAGATTTTTACCACCTCGATGATAGAAAGTCATTAAATAAATTTTAGCAATAGAATGACACAGTTAAGTTAGATTTTCTCAAATCTGTGATGTGGATGAAAGATCAAGAAGTCCAAGTTATAAGGATCATAGAAGAGTCTCAGAAGCTGAAGGTGTCTCATATCCTCACAAATCTCACTTCATTTGTTCACGCATTCTGTGCAATATAGACGATGTGATTTTTCACCAGCCAGCAGTGACCACCCAAGAGACTGACAATGCCCCTTAGCTTCAGCCAATTTCTTCCTGTTCCCTTGAAAGATGTGAAAAAATGAAAGTTAGATTGATTTCAGTATTTTCTCTTAAAAGTAATTTCAGGAGATTGTGGCAAAGTATTCAGTATTATTTCTAAGATTGTGGTAATTAAGATATTAATTCAGAAAGCACACACCACAAACTTCTGAAGAAAGTGTGAGGCTGCTTTCAATGAGAGGGACAATATGAAATAAAGTAGTTGAGATAGACAATATAAGGTGGTGATAAGTTACCTTGGAAAGTTGGGCTGGAGGTAGGGTAGTAATCGAGAATGCAACAATAAGACTTTAACAATCCTCTTTCCACCCCGGCTTCTTCCTCTTTCGCCTGAAGAACAGGTGGTGGTTTTGAACTGCTGACATTGCGGTTAGTAGCCCAATACATGACCAGCAAGTAGATAGAGAACTAGGATAGCACATGTAAGAGTCGATGCTGTTGTTGTTCAGTGCCAACATGTGGCCTCTGACTCCTAGCCACCCTGTGCACTACAGAACAAAACACCACACAGTCCCGTGTCATCCTCACAATGGTTCCTGTGCCTGAGCCCACGGAGGCAGCCACTGTGTCCATCCATCCCATTGAGGGTCTTCCTCTTTTTCGCCGCCCTGCCACTTTCCCAAACAGGATGTCCTTCTCCAGGGCTGGTCTCTCCTAACAATGTCTAAAGTATGTATGTCTTGACATCCTTGCATCGAAGGAGCACTCTGTTCTCACCTCTTCCAACACAGATAGGTTTGTCCTTTGAATGGTCCATGGTACTTTCAATATTTTTCTCCAGCCCCACAATTCAAATGCGTTGATTCTGCTATACAAAGCAACATGCACTTGCATATCAAGGGAAAGGAGGTCTATCAAAGGGTTTTGGTAGTTTAACTTTCCATTGAAAAACCCAGGAAGTATATATTTCACTGCTGGTCCTCTTTACATGTAGGGATGCTGGATTGGCAATCACTGGTGATTGTATGGGTTTCCATTCCCCAGCTCACTGGTGTGATTGTTTTAGTCTCCCACAGAGAACGTATAGTCTGAGATTAGAAACTAATGTTACTTTTGCTTCTCAGTGTCTTAAATAATATGTGGGGAGAAAGGAAGGAAAGGAAAGCCAACGTTTGCTCAGCTCTTTGTCATCTGCCAGCTCTCTACCACATTCCGCCACTTGATGTCCTCCTGTGCCAGCTAATTCCTCCAGGCTGCATTATGCTTAAAGAGAGACTTTCCACAATCAAGGCTCTATGCATCTGATATGCATAGTACTTAAGTAATTCCTTTGATTTCATTTGGCGACACATGGCACTATTGAATTACAACCTTTGTTCATGAGGAAAAACATGACTGTAACATAGGTCAATTTTATCTGGAGAGTGAGCAGAGAGAAGGCTTGGAGACTGGAGGTTCTGAGAGATGGAATTGTGCTGCTTAAAGGAAGACATCAATGCGGATGTTCTTCATATTGTTTCAGAGAAGCAATTCTTCAATGTGCAGGCCCTTTCTACCATGGCACTTAACACCACTTGCCACCATATGTTAAATGCTTGCCATCTCTCCCAGTCATTATGCCCACCAGTGGTGATTTCTCATCTACTGAATTTCTAATTGCCTCTCAGCTCAGGGAGCATGATACTCCAGTGTATTGAGAACCCCAGGGTAATGTAGTATATAGGAAATAGAGATGCTTCTGGTTCATCTAGATAAATTGCAACTATGCTTATTTCTAATGTATGACTCACTTCAATTAGCTCAAAATTCAACTGTAGGCCAGGATGTTTTCTCTCTGGATTTATATACCAGATATTGCTGTTGCCCTCAATAAGCAGACCATCTTCTGAGTTAGTGTTTCCAAGCACTGAATCTTTATTTAAAGGAATTTACAATGAGGTATTGTCCATACTTGTCTATTCCTGATGGTTACCTAGCTTCAAATTAAATCACGTTAGCCTAAGTGGCCAGCGGTGGAAATAGAATTTTACTAGTGAATTTCAAGTTCTTTCTTCAGCTGAAACCAAAGCAAACAAACAAAGCTTCCTACATCCATTTTGCAATCAAGGGGGATGTGTAGTTTGGTGAGTTTAGCTGAGGGAAAAAAGGAAGAGGAGTTTTTCAAAGAAGCCAACTGATCAATTGACCATGGTGAGACTGGTCAGAATCCTAGCTCTAGAAGATTTCTAAGATATGCACATAGAGGAGGCAGCCCAACTTTGGTTTGAGACAATAAGGCAAGAAATTGTGCTTCTGAGAAAAGGAGATTTACTTTCCAGCACTTTCCCCGTATTGCCATATTTACAGAGGAACTCTGGGTCATTTTGAATAAAACCTGAAAAATGATATCCAAATGTTATTTTTGAAGCAAACTTATTACTTCAATATCACTAATCCTCCTTCTCAGAGGTCAGTGCTGAAAGGAATTTCTTATTAAGTTTTTAGGATGCCATCAGCATAATAATCATTTGTGTATATAATCACCCTTGGGAAGTATTGCGATATTAGTGATGAGTAGACATTCTAAAAGTCGGATTATCAGGATTTAAACCCTGAATTTGCCACATACTAGCTGTCAGACTATGAGCAAGTCATCTATACTTCTTGGCCTCAGTTTTCTCATCCCTCCAATGATAGAAGAAATAATACACTGAGTGATTGTACCAAAAATAAGTAGTTGACCTTCATTCATTTCAAGAGGTAACATATGATCCCATGATTGGAAAAACACAGCTGAAAGCATCTTATCAAGCACCAATGGTGCTATGCATGCCTCATGGGGATTATTTGTAATATCCCCTAATAAAATAATAATGATGTCTCTGAAGTGGACCAGAGAGGAATAAAAAGCATAGCTAGCTGTATGAATTTTGAGCTCATATTTAATTGTAAGCCCTAATCTAACAACAATTAGTTCTTAAGCCAAGGTCCTATTTAATACCTGCTTTCATGAAGAGATCACTGAAGATATGGGCTCTATAGCAGTGCCCATATGTGGTGAAGAAATCACATGGTGCCCAGGTAGGTGAAAGAATAGCATTTGGGGTCTTAAAGGCTTGTTTTGAAACAGGAAACTATCTAAGTGAGGTAACAGCTAAGGTCTCATAGAAGAAGCATACCAGCCTGTGTGATCTAAGGATTGTAAATAGTAAAATACAAGACCAGTGGAATTGTATTAGAGCTTAAATTCTGAGCACCCCGTTTGCAGAAGGCTATGGATGAGAGTGAAGGACAACAACAAAATTGCAGAATCCCCATGTGGATTCTGACCATTGACCAGGGATGTTAAAAGTCTTGCTATCAGATAGAGTGCATTGTAAAATGGATTAATGTAAATATAATTAGGCTACAATTGAACACATTATCATTTGTTTTCCCTTTTGACTCATTTAAAATTTTTTCCTGGTTTTTATTGTTTTCTGTTTTCTTTTGGGTTGAGGGTTTTCCATGGGCTTTTTGTTTTGTTTTGTTTTGATTTCTTATCTCTTTTGCTGTGTATGAAACCCAAGATGGGTAAAGCTATAGAGGCAGCACTACATTGATAGTTCTTAGGGTTATGGCACAGGAGGTTGAGGGGAAGTGGAGAGCTACTAATAGTACAAGAAGGATTAAAATGTTCTAAAACTGATTGTGGTGATGATTACACAACTCTTTGTAATATAGTTAAACTATTGGATTGTATGGTATGTTAGTTATTTGTCAATAATATCGTTAACATCTTAAAAATTCAAACAACGAGGAGATTATGTAGTACTGGTAAATAAAGATAGTTAAAGGGACAAAAAGTTCTCAACACTGTGTAGCATGGTACATTTATTTTAAAAGAGGGCAGAAAATATGTGTTAGTGTTGACTTATGTAAGCATTTAAAAAAATCTCTAGACATCTACACAAAACAATAATAACAGAATTTATTGTTTGGATTTAAGGGAGAGAACTGCTAGATTTCTCGGGTGAGAAATACCTCGGTCCTTGGCTTCACATGAGGAAGAATTCATGCTGAAGCCTGGTTTGTGATCCCAGTGGGTTTTTAGAAAGGATAGAAGTTTCAGGCTTTACAGTAAATGAACACAGGCAACCTCATGGGACTGCACACCCACACGTGGTGGCCTGAGGCCAGAGAGACCACAGCATGGCCATGCAGAGAGCGGTGGAGTAGCAGATAGGAAGGGGTGGTGATCTCCAGGGCTTTTAGGGCTTTTGGCTGGGACGCAAAAGTGGTTAATGGTACTGGTTGACCCCATTGGCTGTGGCCCCTTAGCTTGCATTGGCTTCCAACCTCCTGTAGGGGCCTCTAGGCATGGAGAGGAACAACCCCCTATCCTGCTACCTAACAGAACCAGCAAGCAATGAGCCAACACAAGACAGAGAACTTTGCTATGATCATTTGTTAAAATTTTCAACCATGTAAATATAAGACTTATTTAAAAGCTAAATAAATCCCAAAATACAAAAGAGAAGGAAGGAAAGAACTAATCATACTAAAGGAAGAAGTGCAAGCTCCCCTGGAAGTAGTGATAAAAAAACACAGGTCCAGGAACTGGTGGAATGCCAATTAAGATGCACCAACAAACACATGCAATGCTGCCGTTACTCACTGATCGATGCCAGAAATTTGAAAATCAGCTGCCTCACCAACTTCTTAGAAGCTCGTTTATCAGCATAAACAGTCCCGGTAAATATTTGAATTTAAATTCTATTGACATTAAGATGTAACAATGAAATACATGAATTATAATGTCAATGAAACTGTTTAATAAAACTTAAAAAAAAAAGAAAAAAAGAAGATATCTGCTTAGGTGCCTATTCCAAAGAAAAAGTTACCCAAGAGGATGTGAAAAATACCAAACAATACCATTAAAATGGCATGCAAGTAATATTTTGTTGAAGTTATTAAAAATATAGTTGCAACAGTACATTGACATGAGCTATCAGAAATTTAAACTGGATTCAAAAACGGATGTGGAATGCAGGATATTATTTCTACACTGGATGGATCTTGGCTGGAAGTAGAGAATACCAGATGCTTATATGTGTTTTATTCATTACGCACAGGCATTCAACTACATGGAGTATAGCAGATTGTGGATAACATTATGAAGAATGGAAACTCTAGAACCCTGCATTGTGTTTGCATGGAAGTTGCAGGCCGATCAAGAGGCAGTGGCTTGAAGAGAACCCAGGGATTCTGCATGGTTTAAAAGCAGGATAGGTGTGCATCAGGGCTCTGCCATCTCACTATATCCATTTAGTCTAACTGGAGCGAGTAATCCTAAAAGCTGCACTATATGAAGGAAAAAAGAGGCATCAGGATTGGAAGAAGACTAAGTAACAACTTGTAATATGCAAATAACAACAGCCTACTTGCTGAAAACAGTCTTGAAGCACTTTGATCAAGATCAGAGACCACATACGTGCTGGCTGTATCTTAACATAATGCAACCAAAAATTCTTACCAAAAAAATTCTCACAGCGGGATCAGTAAGGAACATCATGAGAAATGGAGAAAATACTGAGTCGCCAGGGATTTCATGTATTTGAATCCACAACCAATGCCAATGGGAGAGGCGGTCAAATGGCATATTGCAGTAGAAGTTTTGCTACAAAAGGCCTCCTTAAGCTCTTAAAGCAACAAGACAATCCCTTTCAAGTCTAAGGAATGCCCGACGTAAGCCATGGCATTTTCAATGGCCTCATCTGCATATAAAGGCTGGACAATGACGAAGGAAGGCCGCAGAAGAATCCATGTGTCAATGGTGGGATCGACAAAGAATATCGAGTATATCATGGACTGCCAAAAGAATGGACAGATCTCTCTTGAAAGAAATTCAGCCAAAATGTTCCTTAGAAGTTAAGTTGGCAAGACTTCTCATTTCGTTTGGCTATATTAGAAGGACCCAGTTGTTTGTTGGAGAGGAATATCATACTTGGCCATAGAGAGTTAGCAAAGAAAAGGAAGCCCTTCAAGAGTGATTGGCATGGTAGCTGCTATGACAGGGGGTTCAAACCTGGATTGTGAGCATGGCTCATGGCCACTTTGGTGTTTCCCAGACTTCGCAAATTGAACTTTGGCCACATAGACCTTCCTTTACTGCTCACTCATTCAGGCCATAAATCCTCTTTCCTGAAGTCTCACTACTAAGGAATCAAAGAGTTCTAGAATACACCTCCAATAGCTGATGTTTCTTTCCTCCCCCCATGCTAGCAGAGGCTCCCCACTTATTAGGCACATCTCTCAAAGCAATATGACCCTCCTTTAGAAAGTTTTCTCTTCCTTCCCCTTCACATGCCCTGCTCAATATGTGTTTGGGAAAGCCGCAGTTGATTTGTCTTGTCATTTTCTGGGGTGGGGAGGTGGAGAAGTTTTTTTCTCCTCCATTAAAAACAGCACAATGAGCAGCATCTGTGAATTTTTCTGTTATTTTGGGGGAGTCGCGTCAATCTACCCTAACCATGCCACCCTTATGAAAGGAGATTGGCCTTTGGTGCACCTGGTGAGGCAACTAACTTGGCTACATATTCTCCTTTCCCATCTATTCTAAGGATTCAGCCATAGAAAAGATTGTTAGGGTGCCTTTGCTGGGCTGTGCTCTTCCGAGAAAATTCTCTCTGGAAAGGGAGCCCAGAAGACCGAGGAAAGACTAGAGGCTATGACTCATTTGGCCCTGCAGGTGGCAGTGAGAACCCAAAGCCCCTTGTTATCTTTCCCTGAGGAAATGAGCTCTCCTAGTGGTGCAAAGCTTTGAAATCATGATGATTAGATCGGTCTCTTTAGTTCGATTAACGCTGGATCCTTAGCAGTCTCCTGACAGGGCTGGTATTTGCTTGAATTAGGCCCAATAGAACCCCACTATTGAGATGGCCTGACCACGGGAGTACCCAGAATGAACGCCACAGGGATGAATCTGGGGCAGTCCCAGGCCAGAGGAATGGAGTCTGCCCTTTGCATGGCAGGTTGTGTAGAGCTTACCACGATATTTGTTCTTTAAATTCTCTTTAATGTCTTTTCATCAAGGTCTTAGCAATCATGATGATAGATTGTTCATTGAAAAGTGTTCGAAAGGTAGTACTTAGGGGGATGTGCTCAGAATGCACAACTTTGCCCTTCGCTCTTGTTGCCCCTTTCTCCCCAACCCCTCCCAAGAAGCCATTCAGAGTGTGCCTGGTCGGGCATCCCTTTCCAACCCTGAGGTGCCCCTCCTCAGGGCACATTGAACTCTGCTGTGTCCCACAATGTAGGAGAAACATGGATCTTTCCGGCTCTCAGAAACAGACCACTAACCCTCCAGGTTTTGCCCACTCTCTAGCGGCCCTGGCTTAGTCATCGTGTTCCCATTCCCTAGGGTCTTTGCATTCTCTTCTTTAATCCCAAGACAGTCAATACCATAACTGAGGGAAATGAATCTCTCTGGTGGAATTTCAGGCATTATATAGTGGCAGCTGAGAAGGTTATTTTTGGGACAAGTGCCTTTGTAGCATCTCTCAAAATGTACTACACAGGCAGCTGCCTAACTCACTCCTCTTTCTCTTATGTTTCAATTGGCGAATGAGACAAAAAGAGAAGGTGATAATACTGTTAAATAAATGTTTTGCTTTTCTCGCTTGGATAAAAGTAAATTCACTTTCAGAGATTAGGCTAATGATGAGGAGGATGCTGGCTGACGAAAAGTAGTATACGTAGAAGATGAAACAAGATAGGGGTTTAATTTGTGAATTGTTGGCTAACAAAGGAACTCAATTTATCCATAATTGACATAAATAATAATCTAGAATCAATTATGCTAATCACATGAAAAGAAGCATTACTTTAGAAATTGAGAAAATAGAATGAGTTAGGTGATCCCTTATTTAATTTTATCCAGAGCCCACTGGGAATCTTTAGTGCTTGCCCTTTGTCTTTCTAAAGGATCATATTTGTGTAGAACACATATATCTTTAATCTGTTTTTAAAAATTTCTTTGAAAGAACCAGTTTTGTCAGGAAAGGTGTTGAAATTTATCTGTCTACCACCAACCAAAGCTGTGGAATTTGAAGTGGTAGACCACATCCTAATGTGGTCACCAACAACCAGGGTGTTTGTTTACCCAGTAAACAAGGTAATCACAAATTTATTTGTGCTTATCTACTAACCTGTAGTGGACAATTTCACATGGATTTCAAATTTTCAATTTATTTCACAAATATTATCTATAAGAAATGAGTCAATCCAGTATCACACACTTCCAATCTCCTTGGCCTGTAAAACTATAGGGAAATGTTTTCCAAAATATGTACCCCTTAATTCTGAGTGCTGTCTTATGGTATGTTTATAGTTGCTAGATGGAAAGAAAGATCTAAGGTCACTTAAGTTTGAGGATATGCTGTTTCAAATGCTAATCAAAGTTAGTTAAAATTTTTTTGAAGGGGATTGGTAGCTAGATTTTACAGAGATTTTTAATATGCACATGTTTTGTGAATCTCCAAGAGAGGTTTACAATTTTTCAATTATACTTTGCCACTGCAAGCTCTTTCCCTATTTCTCCCCCAAATGCATACTTAGGAACTGGTGTTTCATAGAAGTTTCTTTGCAAACTGCCCATTTGTGAAAGAGCATGTTGGCGTGGTATAGAAGACACAGTCTTGGAAATTTCAAGTTGAAACTTTACATGAAGGAAGTGCTGATAATATAATCAATTTTCTCTTGAACCAAGACAACAGCAGAATTGATATCCTGGTAGAATATCAGAGGAACACTTTTTATGGAAATCTGTTCTCTTTCCATATGGAGAGGGGGAGAATAAAGGATCTTCAAACACATGCTTGTTCTTCATTCTCTGTTTTGAATATCCTGCTCTATAGCAAAATGCCAAGAGAATGTTTCCACTGCTTGGCTTTCCACCTAGAATACTTGAGTGTCACTTAGCAGCGTGAACACTGACCTTGGACTCAGGCTATTTCTTTTGTTCTTCGTAAAAAGACCAGAGCAGATAAATGTTCAGCCACATTCCCCAGCCCTTATTTTCCCTATAATCAATGATGACTTGCCTGTGTCACCTGAAAGCTTTATATTAGCTAAACCTTCATGTTCTTGTGGTTGTAGACTCTGAGCCAAATGGATGTTACGTTCCCATTTTTCTTCATAATGGGCTATTGTAGGCTGTTACAGAAGCCTGATTCTTCAGCAGACAGACATTGGTCCTCCACTCAAGTACTCCCTCAATTCAAGAACTCTGTGATGCTCACTTTCCAGACATGATCACTAAAGACAAAATGGGTGCACAAGTAAATGTGGTGAAGAAAGCTGATGGTGCCTGGCTATCAAAAAATATAGCGCCTGGGGCTTTAAAGGCTTGAAGATAAACAAGTGGTCATCTAGCTGTGAAGCAACAAAGCCCACATGGAAGAAGCACACCAGCCCGTGTGATCATGGGGTGTCGATAGGATCAGGTATCAGGCATCAAAGACCCAGAACAAAAATTCTTATCAATGTGAATGAGGAGTGCGGTGTGGAGACCCAAAACCCATCTGTAGACAATTGAACATCCCCTTACAGAAGGGCCACAAGGAAGAGACAAGCCAGTCAGGGTGCAGTATAGCACCAACAAAACACACATTTTTTTCTCCAGTTCTTTCATGCTTCCTCCCCCCACTATCATGACCCCAATTCTACCTTACAAATCCAGCTAGACCAGAGCATGTACATGGGTACAGATAAGAGCTTGCAACACAGGGAATCCAGGACAGATAAACCCCTTAGAACCAATAATGAGAGTAGCGACACCAAGAGGATAAGGGGAAGGTGGGGCCAGAATGGGGGAACTGATCACATTGATCTTCATCAGTGGTGTCCAACTGGCAGCCCGTGGGCCGCTTGTGGCCCCGAGGTAATTTTTTGTGTCCCGGGAAATAAAATGTGCTCTGAAATTAAATGAAAATAGAAAAAAATTGTTATGAAGACAATAGCGCGTAGGGGAGATCAAGGCAATACCATCCACACAATTCCCTCGTTAACCTTTTAACTACTGAAGACGAGTCAACATGTGGCCCAGAGGCTTTCCTGGGGGCCTGTGGACGTGGATAAACGCACTGACTCAGTTGCAGCCACGCTTGGAAGCGATACGTCTGCCACTCTCAGTGTCACGTCATGTCAACAGATCCCAATAGCGAAAAGGTTAAAAAGAGCACTCTGGGTTGTGCTGTTATGAATCATACCTAGCGGTAGTGCTAGTGAATATTTTCAGAGGGAAGCCATTACATTTGTCAGCAGTCCAACATTTTGTGTTTTTTATTAGTTGCTTTGTTATATTTTCTGGTCAGAACATAAGAGGTAAGCGAAAACTAGTAAGAGGAAAGCGCTGGCAAGTTTCCGGTAAAAAAGAATAATTTTAGT
>NW_022111373.1:29474426-29491383 GCF_000313985.2 Echinops telfairi
AAAAAAAAAAAAAAGCCTGATCCTCCTCAGGTATAGATTGCAGCACCTGAAAGAATAGTTTGCCTTTCCTGAATGACAGCTGGCATTAACCATTTCCGTATGAGATGCTTTGTAGGACAACTAAGCTTGTCAATGTCAATGACTAAGTTTGTCAATTCCCATAGGAGTGCATTACCTAAGAACATTAATCAGTGCAAGACAGGGATTGAATTGACCAAGAAGGCTGCATGAGCCTTCCTTCTTATTTCAGAATTACAGGGCATAGCTTCAAGTTCACAGCCATCATTGAAAGCTGGAAGCATATAAGCATTTTTTAGGACTTTGAGGCTATAGGGATACTGATTTTAGTCTTTTTTCCACTTAGAGGTCTGGTGGAGGACGACGCATTCAAAATCTCTAGACTAAGGGAAAACACGTACCCTATAACTTGAAATGCAAAGTTGTCTTATAACAGTGACTTAGAGACAAAGCCAAGAACTAAGGCTGGATCGGAATATACCATTTTCTTCTGCCCTAAACTAAGGAAATCCAGATCTCAATATTGGACTGACAAACTGACTTTATCTAGTCTCATTCAGTAGGGCTGAAACCTCATACATGAAGGAGGAAAGATGTGAAATGCCCAATGTAGTAGCTGTGCTCCCTGTGAAATGTGCAGCAATGCATGCTACCATCTGAAAACTCAGGGTAGTAGCCTCTGTTGCTCTGTGAAGGACTGAATAAGAGTGGGAAGATAAAGAACAAGCTCCTCAATGTTCCTACCTGGTGAGAAAGACTGTAGCTGAAAACCAACAAAATAGGAGGTTGGAGAGAATAAACCTATCCTGTTTAATAGAAAATGTCTCTTTAGAATACAAATCCCTCCAAACAGATGAAATAGGGTGCAGCCTATCAATTACAAGTACCATATGGCGTTGTAAAGAGAAATTAATAAAGTTTGACAATTTTATTATACTGATGCTTCAAAGTGTGGAGTCTAGCATAAGCTGCTCATAAGTGCTCATACTGTGAGGAAATATTTTCCCAAGATTCATGATAATTTATATTCAACACCTTGATCCTTTCTCATCTCATCCTGGTGAACAGCATGACTCAGAAATGTCTGGTGAATTTATATTTTATGGAAATGCCTATCATCTTGTGTAATCAAGATTCATGGATAATTATTGGCGATGGTAACGAAAAAAAATAGAAAGAAAGAGGAAAGGAAAATACGGCCTTGGTTCTAGAAACTAAGCTGGCGATCCAATGACAGAATTTTGCAAGACTAATGACTCTCTTCTTGCCAAAAAATGCTTTGACAACATAAATGGTGACTACACAGGTGGACACCACCAGATGGAACCACTGGAAGCAAGTTGACTACACCAAAGGATGCCTGGTGGTGTAGTGGATTATGTGCTGGCCTGGTAACCACAAGGTCAGCAGTTTGAAACCAACAGCCACTCTGTGGGAGAAAGATGAGGCTCTCCACTCTTGTAAAAAGTTAGTTCCAGAAACCTACAGTGGTAGTTCTAATCTGTCCTATAGGGTTACTGTGAGTTGGTGTTGACTCGATGGCAGTGATTAAAAGAAGATAGAGGAAAAGCTCAATATCATTGGCCAAAATAAGGCCAGAGACAAAATGTTGAAATGATCATCTAATTGCTCATGTGCAAGTTCAGGTTGAAGATGAAAAGCCCCAAAACTTTGGGTTTGGAGACCAGGTTCAGAACAGATTTGACACAATGAACACTAATGACTGAAGACCTGACAAGTGGTGAAATGACATTAAGATCAACATAAATAGGAAAAACACAAGCGGTTATTAACAAGACAGAAAAGGCCAATGTAAATGTCAGAAAAGGTTCTGAAACTTACTCTCAAGCACAGAGTAGGTGAAGTGAATGGAAAAATTAAGAAGTAAAAGATCTGGACAGAACATTTCAAAAGGGGACACAGAAAATCTCAAACTGAAGGAAAAATACAAACTTCAAGTTAAACTATTGGAGGGCTCTGTGGAGAAAATATTGGACAGTGCATCAAAAGAAGATGGAAGGAAGACATAGAGTCACTGTACCAAACAGAATTGATGGGCACTCGGAAGTTTCAAGAGGTAGCATATGATCAAGAAGTGAAGGTACTAAAGAAAGAACTTCAAGCTGCACCAAAGGCATTGGAGAAAAAAAAACAAGATTCTAGTAATTGGCAGAATATAAATTGCTATGTTTCAACGAGCTGGTGCAGCACCGGAAGCACTCACTAGTCTATGCCAAGAAATTTGGAAATATAATGCTTGATTTCTTGACTGCTGTTTCCAGGAACGTTGATTGTGGATCCAAGCGAGATGAAATCCTTGACAACTTGAACTATTCTCCATTAATCAAAATGTTTTCCAACCACTTGTGAGGATTTTAGTTTTCTTTACACTGAGGTTTAATTTGTACTGAAGGCTCAATCTTTGATTTTTAACAAGTGCTTCAAGGCTTCCTAGCAAGGTGGTTAATAAACCTTCCCCGAGTCCTGATGCTGCATTTTTCTTCAGCATCAATCTTCTCAGGTTATTAGCTCAGCATACAGATTGAATAAGTATGATGAATGATGGAACTCTGGCACACACCTTTCCTGATTTTAAACAGTGCAGTATCCATTCTCTTGTTCTGTCTTGAATGTCTCTAGGTCTATGTACAGACTCAGTATGAACATAAGTAAGTGTGATGGAATTTCCATTCTTGACAATGTTATCCACAACTTCTTATAATCCACAACCATAATGTCTTTTCATAGCCAATGAATCACAAACAAACATTTTTGGTATTTTCTGTTTGTAGCCAAGATCCGTCTGCGGTCAGCAGTGATATCCCTTATACCACATCTAGCTTAAAATTCTGACCGCTCCTTCTGTATTGCTGTAACCATTTAAAATTATCTTCAATACAATTTTGCTAGGCTGTTAGATCACTGATATTGTGTGATAATTTCCATATTCTGTTGGATTGCCTTTCTTTGGAAAGGGAAAATATAAAGATCAAGCATTATATTTCCTCAGGAAAATCTGCTACCCAAAGATCTCTTTAGAGTGTTAAGGAGCAAAGATGTCACTTTGAGATTAAAGTGCACTGGACTCAAGCCTTGCGATTTCAGTCTCTCATGTGCGTTTGACCTCTGGACAATGTGAGTATGGCATAGGACCTACATTGTTCCATTCTGCAATGCATAAGGTTAATATGAGTTAAAACCAACAGGATGGGACCTAATAACAAAAATAGCATCTGATGAGCTCACATGATTAATTCCAACCACAAGACAACATTTTCAGATCAATCAAAATGTAAAATGAGTGATGTAATGAAGTGAAAATAGTCAAAAGTCTTAACATGTCATCGTGTAATAAGAGGCTGTCACATGGCCTGTTAAGCTGTGGCAAGTAGTGGAACAATGAAACAAATCTGAGGGCGTAGGAAAAGTATGTAACCCAACTTAAAGATCAATTGGATGGTGCTTGATGGTTTTGAAACAGTGAATGAGGACAATGGTAGGCATCTTAATAACAAGTTTGTGTAATAATATTGTCAGTATTTCACAGCACACAAATAACACAACATTCGTGAAAGCGAAAGATAATTGCTACCTTGCTTGTTTTGCATCAGTGAAATTAATATGACTTGCCCATGGTTGTACAGCACAGCAAGTCAGAATGTTAGTACAGAACTTCTACCACTCGCTAAACAATTTTATACTTACTAGGTGGTTTTTCAATGTGGCCAGTTTGTCACCACATCTCCTTAGCTGCATCCCTATGCACCCCCACTCTCCATTTACCAGAGTCCAGTCCTAGGAGTAGGTTCGAGTTAGCAGAGTTCAGGGAGCTTGCCACAGGTGACCTGCAGGACCTCCATCTGGTTTGCATCTACAAAAGATGTTGAAAGTTTCAGTCCTGTGTCACAGGGCTTTCCACTCGCAATGATGACAGAGGGTGTGGTTGACTATTTCCAGCTAGTCTATTTCAAATGTATGAGGGGAAGCTGTTTCTGAAATGGAAATGAGCAACAATGAAAACCCCCAGAATCTTTGGTAGTTCGTTATAAATCTAAGCTCAAAAGAAGAATGAAAAATAACGGTGCCTGTCTTGTGTCTGCGGTTTCAAGCTTGTCACACAGGCGGCCTCGTGACTGTAAAGTTAATCTTATTTATTATCTTTCTTTGACTCAGATCAGTGAGAGGTGAACAGAATCACTTGCAATTTGTTTTTCAAGGAACATCAGAGTGCGGTGGTGACACAGAGGCAGGACATTATTTCTGAAGCTTCAATTTCCAAACCTGTAATATTAAAGGAAAGCTAAAACAAGCTCTCCCCAGTTTGCATGATTTTGTCCAAGGAAATGTGAGGGCTTGTTGCCAACTTCATATTTGGCCTTGGCAGGGAGAAAAATGAGAAGTCTTCTGGGGCATCATGCCATTTTTCAAGAGGCGTGAATAGTTGGCCTTTCCGTGGATCAGATCCCACTTTCTCATCACGTGAATCAGCTATTCAAAGTAGGAAACATTTGAAACAGAAAATTAAAGTGAAAAACAATGAATTCCCATGTACTTGGTATCTTCTTCTATTTTTCATGTTGCCATATGTATTTTAGAGCGTCTTCTCATAAATGAAACATCACAGAGACGGAGGAAGATGCTCCCTGATAACCCCCCTTCACGACCATCTTGCCTTCTCTTTTCAACTAAGCAGTATCCTGTGCTTACTTTCTAATAAAATCATTATCGGAAAAAAAGGAGAGTCAGGTATAATGTACACTGAAATGACATATTCCAAAGTAAACGTCATTATGTAATTATCCCTCTGAACAAGAGAAAGAGTTTTACCAGAACTCTCGAAGAGTCTCTCTTTCCTGAGAATCATTGTCCTCTCCCAAAGGAACCACCCATCTGGTTTCTATCACAGTCCATTAGTTTCACCTACTTTTGAACTTTATAGAAATAGGATCATGTACTGTATCCTTTTGTTTGTTGTACTGATATCTTTTACTGTATACTGTTAGTTTATTCTTTTCATTTTTGTATAGGGAATTGTATAAATATAACTTGGGCCTTTTGCCAATCCTATATTTAATAGTTATGTGTGTGGTTTTGGTTATTATAAGAACACCTCTCAAAACCAACTCAGAACAAACCAAAAAAATTACTGCTATCAAGTCAGCGCCAACTCACAGCCATAAAAACCACCGACCTACTCCTCACTTAGCACCTGCCTTGTTATGTAACGCTTGATGTTTATGACACTGGTAAACTCTTTACCATCAGACGGTGTTGTCCATGAACAATGTATGTCTGACAGTAGCAAATACCTAAATGTGAGGTGAGTATAAAGTTGTCTGTGAGGATTAAGGTTTTTGATTCTTACTGGTTTGAGAGTTATGTAATTTGGCAGCTATGTAATGATGTAGTTATTCTCCATTGTGCAATCTGATATGGTTATTCTCCATTTTTTTTATATTGCTGATTTTCACATATTGCTCTTAGGACCCTAACCATGTCGACGAGTGAGGAGTAGATATACTACTGGCAGGAGTAGATTTGTGCTAGGGTGAGGCAAGAGTGGTACCTGGCTCCTGCATTGGTCTTGGGTAAGCATTAGATTGCTAACTTCAAGGTCAGTGCTTAAACTCACAAGCTACTCTGAGAGAAAAATGAGGCTACTGTTCCCACAGATTTAAAACCTCAGAAACCCTGTATAGGATATCACTGTGAGTCTGGCTAACGAGATGGCAGTGGTAAAGAGTATACTACCTCCTTAAATTTTGAACCCTAGACTCCTTTCTTGATGTCCCTAGTCTTTACACCAAGAGCATCATTGTCTACATTTTTGTATAGCTGCATTTCTGCTAATGTATTTATACATAATTTATAGATCATAGAATCTCTGAATATTCAGCCTTTAAAAATATTTTGCCAGTTTTTGAAGTGGTTAATCTTACCTTCTTATCCACTGTGTGTGAAAGTTCCGCATATACCACATAGTTACAGTACTTAATATTGCCAGGGCTTTTGTTTTTGTTGTTTCCATTATAATAATTTTGAGTATGTAGTTATATCACATTGTGGTTTTATTTTGCATTTCCTTGAAGTTGTTCCTAATTTCATGTGTTTCTAGTCCACTGGGTGCTCTTGTTTTTTTTTTGAAGAACCCATTTATTTTCTTTCATTTCTAATTGAGATATCTATTTTAATTTTTTTTACAGTCTTGTAATTCTCTATATTTTTAAACACTAGACTTTATATGAATACGCATTTTAATATTTTCCCCAACAATGGCTTGACTATTCATTTCTTAATGGTTTGGTTTGATGAGCACTGCCTTTTCAATGAATTATAATTTCTCAATCTTACATTGTATGATTAATGCCCTTTCTTCCTGTGTAAGAAATGTTTGACTGTCGGGTTCAGAATTGGATATTCTTCTGTATTACTCTCTCAGGCTTTATTTTTTATCTTTATAACATTTAGATCTAGAATCTATAAGTTTATGACACATGGAGGAGGTCAAAGCTAATTTTTAGGTGTAGTTATCCATTTTATCAAGCATCATTTAATGAAAATACTAATATTTTCCACTTAGGTTTCAATGAACTTTGCCATGACATAGAATCTATTTTCCCATGCTACATTTGGTCCCATTGTTTTATTATTATTGGCTGTTAGGTGTTGCTGAGTTGGTTTTCACTCAGAGCAAGCCTGTGCACAGCAGAATGCAGCTCTGCCTGGTCCTGTGCCGTCCTCAATGCTTGCTATGCTTGAGATCGTTCTGTAGCCGCTGTGTGAACCCATCTTGTGATGAGTCTTCCTCTTTTCACTGATCCTCTACTTTGCCAAGCACGGCTTCCTTCTTCTTCTTTTTTCCTAATCATTTTATTGGGGGCTCATGCAACTCTTATCACAATCCATACACACATCCATTGTGTCAAACACATTTGTACATTTGGCCATCATCATTCTCAAAACAGTTGCTTTCTACTTGAGCCTTTGGTGTCAGCTCCTCATTTTTCCCCTTCCTCCCTCATGAACCCTTGATGATTTAAAAATTATTATTATTTTGTCATATCTTACAGTGTCCAACGTCTCCCCCCGCCCACTTCTCTGCTGTCCATCCCCCAGGGAGGAGGCTACACGTAGGTTTTTGTAATCGGTTCCCCCTTTCCACCCTACGCACTCTCCGCCCTCCTGGTATTGCTACTCTCAGAACTGGTCCTGAAGGGACCATCTGTCCTGGATTCCCTGTGTTTCCAGTTCCTATCTATACCAGTGTACATCCTCTGGTCTAGCCGGATTTGTAAGGTAGAATTGGGATCATGATAGTGGGGGCGGTGGGGAAACATTTAAGAACTAGAGGAAAATTGTATGTTTCATCATTGCTACACTGCACCCTGGCTCTCTTGTCTCCACCCTGGGACCCTTCTGTAAGGGATGTCCAGTTGATTACCGATGGGTCTTGGATCCTCAATTGCACTCCCCCTCATTCACAATGATTTGATTTTTTGTTATTTGATGCCTGATACCTGATCCTATTGACCCCTCATGATCACACAGGCTGGTGTGCTTCTTCCATGTGAGCTTTGTTGCTTCTCAGCTGGATGGCCACTTGTTTACCATCAAGCCTTTAAGACCCAAGACACTATATCTTTGCATAGCCAGGCACTATCAGCTTTCTTCACATTTGCTTATGCACCCACTTTGTCTTCAGCGATCGTTTCAGTAGGTGAGGATCATGGAATGCCAGTTTAATAAAACAAAGTATTCTTGCTTTGTGGGAGTACTTGAGTGAAGGCCCAATGTCCATCTGCTACCTTAATACTAAACCTGTAAATAAATGCATGTAGATCTATTTCCTCATTCTCATATATAAATATATTTACATATGTACATGCCTTTATTTAGACCTCTGTAAGTGCCCTTTGCCTCCTAGTGCTTTCCTCTATTTCTTTTACTTTCCTCTTGTCCCACTATCATGCTCAGCCTTCATTTGGATCTCAGTAATTCCTCTCAGCATTACATTACCCTTGATCGTGCCCTACCAAGGCTCCTACACCCTCCTCACCACCAATTTGGATCACTTGTTCCCTTGACCATGGGTTTGTTAACACCACTTCCTTTACCCCTACCTCCCCCTCTTCCATGTCCCCCCCCCAGCATGATTTCCTTCTATAGGGATTATTCCCTCCAGATAACATGTCCAGAATATGTGAGATAAAATTTTGCCATCCTTATTCTAAGTAGAATTCTGCCTATATTTTTCCAAAGCAGATTTTCTTTCATTCTTCCAGCAGTACATGATACATTAATATTCTTTTCCAACACTATAATTAAAATGCATCAATTCTCTAGTCTTCATTATTCATTGTCAAACTTTCACATGTATGTGAGGCTATTGGAATACTATGCCTTGGGCCAGTTGTACCATAGCCTTTAAAGTAATATCTTTGCTTTATTTAACCTTTTAAAGAGCTCTTTTACAGTAGACAACTTCAAGACAGTCTTTATTTATCATGATGTTGCTAATTTGTCCTTGAGATTTTTTTAAATCTTGAGGTGTAATCTATACTGAAGATTGTAGTCTTTGACCTTCATTAATAAGTACTCCAGGCCCTCTTCACTGTTTATGAACAAGGTGTGTCTTTTGCATATTATATGGTGTTAATGAATCTTCCTCCAATCCTAATGCCACTATCTCCTTCATATAGTCCAATTTCTAGAATTATTTCCTCGGTGTGTTAGTCTGGTTAGACTAGAGAAACAATTCCAGAGAGATTCATATGTACAAGAAATAGGTTTATATAAAGAGTAATTGAATAATGAGAAAACATCCCAGTCTAGTCTAAGCCTGTAAGTCCAATATTAGCCCATATGTCCCATACTAATCTATAAAGTCCTCTTCAGACTCATGGAACACACAGAATGATGCCAAATGCAGGACAATCACAGGCAAGTGGGTAGCAAGTCTTTGGATCCAGTGGTGTTGGAAGCATCTCAGTTCTAGCAGGGGTCTTCACATGGCTTCTTCAACTCCCAGGACTGCATCAGGGTAGGTCCATGTGGTTTCTCCTCAGGGATGTCTCACAGGAAGTGAGCAGAGAGAGTGTGTGTCTCCCGCCTCCAGGGAGGTAAAACAGGAGATCCCAGAATTCTCAGGAGAAGGCCTTGCCCACGCAGAGGCCTCATTGGCTATAACCCGATTGACAGACTAGACTCCACCCCTTCATTCTTATTCCTCTCAAGTCCCAAATTGACACCAGAATGTGTAACTACCATACTCAGCATACACTTTGAATATGTATATTAGTCTAGGTACTTTGGAGAAACAAATCCACAGCAACTCATAGATAAGAGAGAGTTTTATGCAAAGAAAATGTGCATCACGAAAACATCCCAACCCAATGCTGCCCAAGCCCACAAGTCCAACATTAACCCATTAACCCAACACCAGTCCACAAAGTCCTCCACCTCACAAAACAGAGGCAATGATGCCGACTGCAGGAGGAAAGCTGAGTCGGTGAACGAAGAAGCATCTCAGCACTAGCAGGGGTCTCCACACGGCAGCTCCAGCACCCAGGTCTGCATCGGGATAGGTCCATGTGGCTTCTCCTTGGGGATATCTTGTAGGAAGTCCATCTTGCAAGCTGAAGCAGGGAACTGCTAAGGCAGCTGCACCCGATACAACCATCACAAAACAAGAGACCCGAGAACTAGAAAGGCCGAGGCTCACCACCCATTTATCCCTCCGCCTTTCAACCAGCACCACATGTGATTATTGGCCAGGCTGGCACAATTAACTAACTCAATATGTATGGTGAAAGGATACATTCTTGATACAGAAACTTCTGATTTAAACTACTCTGTATTCCCATGTTCTGTTGAAAGAGTGCTTCTTTGTCCATGTGCAGGTTCTGTATGAGCATAGTTGTGCTAAGAAATATCCACTCTTCATAAAATCATCCATCATTTGTTATAATCCACACAGTGAATGTCCTTGCATAGTCCGTGAAACACAGGCAAACATTTTTCTGGCCAATCTGTATCAATTTGCATCAATTAAAGGAAGTTTTCTTCTTTCTCTTACTTAATTGCAGTGGCTAAGCCCCTTAGTATCATGTTGAATAGATGTGGTAAAACGGACTTCCTTGCCTTATGTTGGATTTAGGGATGATTTTCAGTATTGAAAGCTGTGTGTCTCCCTTACATATTCTGTATCATGTTAGCATTTTCGTTCCTCGGTCACAGCAGCTGGTAGGCCCAGCTCACTGACCGTTCATTTAGCAGCCAAACACTTATCTGCTGTAGCAAGTTCTATGCTGGTGACAGAAGGGAAAGTAAAAGAGTGATAAACCCACACCCACTGACCGTGAGTGGATCCCAACTGAGAGTAGCCCTACAGAGGCTTTCCAAGGCTTGTAAATGTTTACAGCAACAGAAATCCTCGCCTTTTTCTTGCAGAGTGGCTGCTGCGTTTGACCTGTCAACCTTGTAGTTAGCAGTCCAATGCTTACTTGTGTTTTATGTGTATTTGTGTTAGGCATTTGACTGTGTAGATCATAACCAACGCTGGATAACATTGAGACAAAAGGGTGCTCCAAAACACTTAATTGGGCTCAAGTAGAACCTTACATGTCATTGGAAAAGAACAGGGGATACTGCAAGGTTTAAAATCAGGAAAATCGTCAGGGTTTGTATTCTTTCACCATACTTAGGCAACATGTGTGCTGAGCAAATATGGAAGAAGCTGGACTACATGAATATATGCAAACGGCAGAACCTTGCTTGCTGAAAGTGCCGTCAGCTGTTAATAAGCCTTCCTCCAATCCTGATGCTGTGTTCTTCTTCATATAGTCCGGCTTCTTGGATAGTTGCTTGGCATGCATGTTGAATAAGTATGGCGAAATAATACAAACCCTGACACATAACTTTCCTGATTTCAAACCACAAAGCACTTACTGATCCAGATCAAGGACTGCAGCCGTCACTATGGATTGCAGCTGAACCTAAAGCAAATCCAAAGGGCAAGTAGGACCACTGTCAGTTAGAATGGTTTGGTTTTTGGGGTGAATTTTTCACTTCCCTTCTGTGGCTACCTTGTACAGAAAGGGTAGCCATGAGAAGTTGACATTTGGGAGCATTCTCTTCTTATATGCTATTAGTTATGCCTGGAACATTGCACAATGCTAAAAATTATAAATATATACCTACCTTATCCCCATTAGTATTTGGTATTAGATTAGCTTCATTTTTATGCACACCCATATACTCAGGTGATACACCTGAGTGTATCAGTGCTCCGGGAAGGATTGCCTCCTAGGTGCTAGCCTCTACTTTCAGGCCACCCAGAAAGGAGAGCTCTAAGTTGCCAATGTCTCTGTGAAGTAGACACGGGCTGTCAGAAGCACTGCATTTCACTGTGAATTAATTGATTGGAAGGATGCTGCTCTTGACAGCTCTCTGATAGCCGGGCATTGTGGATTTGGGCCCCAAGAGAGGAGAGAGTTTGGATTTTGGAGCATGTTGTGGCAGCATGAGGTCCCGGAGAGTCTGGAGGGGTAGGAAAAGGATGTGAGGGTAGGAGCACCCAGAGCCCCAGTCATGTACGTCTAAGGTCCTTTCATAACATTATCCCCAAATAGCAGCATGTTATAAAAGGGTTACATTTCTCTTAAGAAGTCTGCAAAGGGCAAGCGATATTTTAGCAATGGTCTTCATAATGCTCCTCATGTCATGATTAGGGCATGGGATGATTATATTCATTCTGATGGTGCTAAACTTAGACAGGCCAGGGGAAGCACACTCTTTAAAACCCCTTTAAAGCTTGAAAGCTTATTGAAAAGGCTTTTACCATTTTAGTGGGGAAAAAAAATGAGAACAGAGAATGCCAGCTAAAACATTCATGAAGGCTGTTTCTGGTCAGTGGGAAAATTCCTTTTGAAAGAGAGAGAGAGAACTAGTTGGTTCTTAAAGCTGCAAACATTTTAAGAGCTTTTTCAAAATGGCAGTTTTGAGGAAACAGAAGGTGTGTTGTAGTGGGTTGTCTAAAGAGACAAGTCCAGTGACACTCATCTATGTGCAATAAAGAGCTTTCTATCAAGAAGTGATCTAGATCGAGCAGCATCCAGTCAAGTCCATAAATGCAATGCAAGCAGGACCCCCTCACACTCTCAAAGGCCGGCGATGCAGAAGGAGGAAGCAGAAGGAACACAGAGTCACATGCCCACCAGGTCGGTGGACGTATGGCAGGGTGACAATGACTCTCAGGGTTGGATGACCCACGTGGAGCTGCTCTTGGAAACAGGCATAGTCCCAGCAAGTAGGAAGGTGAAGTGGCAGAGAGAAAGAGAGAGAGAAAGAGAGAGCTCCCAATGTCTCTCACCCTCATATAAAGTGGTCTATTACACCCAGGCGGGGTCATCAGGCTGCGACCCAATTGATAGTGTGGGCCCCGTTCCTACTCTTACCCCGGCGTGTCTCATTGACACAGTCCCTAACTGTCACAGAAGGGATAGGTTTTATGGTATATTTATGAAACTATCAGGTAACATAAATGTGAGAGGCTATGAGTTTATTCAGAGAATCTTCAGGAGAAACATCTGGCAATCTACTTCTTAAAAAAATATCATCAATGAAACACAAGAAAAACAAGAAAGAAGAACTTTGGTTTATACATCCATGGGCATGTCTTTGATGACTCAGAGGAGGCCAGGGATGGAGGCAGAACAGGGAGAGGGGAAGGGTGGGAGGGAGAAAAAGAAAACCTGTCTTGAAAATGCTGGGGTATGCATTTCCATTTTGACACACACTGGATTACCATCCACCATAGTCAACTAAAAGGCAGCTTAATTTTTAAAATTAGGAATTGAGTAATGAAAAGGAGAACTGCTTCAGGTATGAACGTGTGTATTGTCATTTACCCATAGTGATGATTATTTGAAAGCATTCTTCCCACATGATGAACCCTTTAGTTCATAGAGACTGAGGTCCATCTGGTGACCCGGAAGACAGTCAAATAAGAAATTCCTGTCTCATACACTCAAGAACTCTGCTGAAGTCACTTTGAGCATTGGAATGCATTTGGGTTGTAAATTATACCACATGAACGAACAGCTACGGAAGAGCTACATCCATTTGCGTATCATGGTCCCAACTTGAAAGGCTCCCTAGAGCCACCTTTGTTAAATGCTTAGCTGCTAAGAGAAAGGCCAGCAATTTGAATCCATCAGCTACTGTGTGGTCTCCAGCTTCCATAAAGTGCACAGCTTAAGAAACCCTATAGAGCGGTTCTACTCTGTCCAGTAGAGTTGCTACCATCAGAATTAACTTAATAGCAAACGTTTGGTGTCCAGTTTTTATATCAAGTTGAATCCAGGGTGCTATTGCCCAATGTCAGCAATTAAGACTAAGGAGTATAGGATTGAGAAATCAACTCCTTCATGATTCCAAGTCTGATGTTGGCGGGGTGGGGTGGGGAGGGGGGTGGGTAGAAGTAGTGCTTCCTGACCATCCCTCCTTCATGTAATTTTATTCCCATGTTAGTATAAGAAGCCTTTCTTAGACTCTTAGTTGTTCCAAGATTCTGTCGCACAGGTCCTGCTTAATTATTCCATCATATATCACAACAGTGTCTTAGATATGGAATGTCAAATCTCTACCAAAGCTTAGATTATTGGAGCTAAACATATTCTGAAGAATAATTTGAGACATTGGCTTCTCTGTATCTGCCATTGAGGCTATATTAGGGAGAAAAAGCAAATAAAGTTGCTACGATCACAGAGTTAAAGAGTTTATTTTATGACATAAGGCTAGTGATTTAAATAATTAAATCAATAAGCAGCATATTTTAGATATATGGGATAGAAGAAACTAGAGAAATATCTCTGAGAAGACTTTGACACTGACACGAATAAAAAGAAGGAGCTTACTACAAAGAAATCTGAGGAAGAAGCGTCTAGGCAGGAGATAAATTAAGTACACAAATACATGATTAGAAAGAACTTCCTAAACTCCAGTTATTGGAAGAGTAAGGGGAGCAATTGCAGCGTGAGAGAAAAAACACCCCAGGCTTTTGGTGTTTGTTGGGCATAGGGATTTGAACATTTATTTTAAGAATCCCTAGGGAGGATTTAGAAATGGACATTGGACACTCTGGAAAAGGAAGTCCTCAATTACTCCAAGATACCTGGCTGCTGACTCCGCCTTCTCCCACCATGTGTGACATTTCCCTGGATGATGCAGGCTGGTTCAAGACCTGGGCTTGCCGTTCATGAGTGCCCCATCTAAATATTTCTAGAATGATGACGTAAACTCTCCTGCTGCATGCAGTCTCCCTAGTAGTACCTGTGCACTATCAGGGAGAATTCTGGAGAGCAAAGGAAGCCAATAGAAGAAATGTAACATTTGTCCCTGATGTATGGTCTTCTACCAACCTGCAACCCACTGGAAACTCTGGAGAATGTTTTAGGTAGGGAACCGCGTGGATGCATTACAGAAAGGGGCCTGGATGCTGTATAGAGCGTGGACTGGAAGCAAGCAATAATGGAAGTACATAAAAGCATAGTTTAAGCTTTAGAGTGAGTCAGGATGATGCACTGGAATAGAGAGTTCACACTGAAAATGGAAAGAAAACGATGGGCTTAGGATTCATTTTACAGAGAGCGTCCAAAGGAATTGCTTGAGATTGTGAAGAAAAAGAAAAAGACATATCAAGGGCTCATGCGGGAGGGGGGAGCGGGGAGGGAGGGGAAAAATGAGGACCTAATGTCGGGGGTTTAAATGGAGAGAAAATGTTTTGAGAAACGATGTACGGATGTGCTTTACACAATTGATGTGTGTATGGATTGGGATAACAGTTGTATGAGCCCCTAATAAAATGTTTAAAAAAAAAGAAAAAGACAAACCAAATTTGATGTCCACTTTTGATGTTCCCATTGGCTAACATAGGGACACTTTGGAAATGGGCAGGCATGGGGAGGAAGTCAAGCTAAGTTTGAGCTATCGTAAGTCTGATCAGGGAAATTGAGATTCTTTAGAGAGATGCTGCTCTTCCCTTTTTTTCCTTAAAGGTATGCTTTATTAGTTCCTCTGAATTCCCATAAGGTCCATTTTTCAAGGCTCTTACTCGGGTTTTGCTTATCCCCACAGATTTTCCTACTTCAGGAATTCAAAGAGTCAAATCTCCAGTTCTTGTCAGCAGAAGACCCTGTTCCCAATGAACTATTCATCGCCTGCCCCAGAAGATAACTTACAGTAGGAAAAAATTAAGTCCTTTTATTCAATAATTAAACGTATGCTGTGTGGATGGTTCAGATAATAAACATCAAGCATTCAGGGAAGTGGTCTTTGCAGGCCTTAAAAGGAACATTTATACCAGGAGGTGAGTCTTAATTTTCCCCCTCCAGCTTTAAAAATGCCGGTCTGTTCCGGCATCACTCCCTTGGCTGTGCTTCAACCAGGCTGGACTAGTTCAAAGTCCTGGCCTGGGAGGATGAGGGCAGCCCAGTGAGATGATCCAAACACAAAGTTAAAAGAATGATTGTTACATGCGTAGTGAAAGGAAATAAGCCTCGGAGTTCCCAAGCTTCCAAAGGTTTCCACGGCACAGGTCTTTCTTTCTAGTCTTTGATGCTTTTAGCATCGTCAGTGTTTCTACAGGTTTAGGGAAAGGGAGCTTCCGCAGAAATGGTCAGGCAGTTCAAAAATTGAAATTAGTGTAGCTGCTGCAGGCATCAAGTAAGGGAACCAAACATGAAACCTCTCTGTTTCTTCCTCATTTTTCAACAGAAGGAAAGATATAAACATGGAGATGCTCAGTCCGTCTGGTCCCTTACTTAGGAATTTCCCCACACTTAAGAAGAACAATTTGAATCCATGCAAGAAAAACAGCTACATAAAAATACCCTCTCAATGTTAATACATTACAAATAAAATTATTCGAATGGCAATTTCATTGCTGAATATGCCAGGTCTTTGGACTGTTATTTAATAATCCGAGGCACAATGGAAAATTGCCACCACCTCAGTGATTCTTTTCTTCAGGGGATCAACAGTGAGACTATACAAAGTCAGGCCCTCCAATAAAAATAATGCAAATTAATGATGAATCCCTAACCAAGCACTTTTTAAACATATTTACTAGGATACAGGAATTTAGAAATTTGAAATTTAAGGGGAAGCAGAAGGTCAAAGGCCTAAATAACCAGATACAAGAGAAGCGCAAACTCTCAGAACAAACTCTCAGTGAGCAAACTTCAGTCCATTTACCAAATCTAGTTCACCACCTGGACATGTATTGTTCTCAAGCTAATGGCAATTTTATATATTTTAATGGTAGAAAAAATGAAAGAAGAATATTTCATGACACATTAAAAGTATATTGTTGTTGTTATTAGGTGCCATTGGTTGGTTCCGCTACACAGCGACCCTATTTACCACAGAACAAAGCCCTGCTGGGTCCTGCCCCAGCCTCACAACGGCTCTTCTCTGAGCTCATTGTTGCAATCACGGTGTCAATCCATCTTCTCCGAGGGGCTTCCTCTTTTTCTCTGCTCCTCCACTTTACCAAACCTGGTTACCTCTCTCCAGGGACTAGTCCCTCCTGGTAACATGTCCAAAGTGCAGGAGACAAAGTCCTGCCACCTTTGCCTCAAAGGAGCGTTTTGGTTGTACTTCTTCCAAGACAGATCTGTTTGTTCTTTGGGCAGCCCAGGGTACTTTCAATATGCTTGGCCAACACCATCGTTCACATGCATCAATTTTTCCCCAGTCTTCCTTAGTCAGTGCCCAACTTTCACAATCATTGTATTGAATTCATCTTGTAAGCAGAGTAAACTGCCCAACACCTATAAGCTATGTAAGACAGACCAATCACAAGGTCGGCTGTAAACCAATTGTTTTTGTCTGAATTTGAAGCACAACTCCAGAAAGGCCATCTACATGAAAAATCCCG
>NW_022111373.1:29492540-29494853 GCF_000313985.2 Echinops telfairi
GCTGGGCCCCCTCTTCACATGTGGAAGTGCTGATGTTGGCAAGTTGCCCTTGTAGAGAATGCAAAGGAACATTCCAGGAAGTGCGTCCTGTTATGTATCTTCAGAAACTGTTATAAAGCAATTAAATAAATATGCTCTCAGATAGGGTGGACTCATGTCAAGTCTTTGGGGAATGATACTCTCTGTTCCTTCTGATTCTGCTTCCACCCAGACGTTTTCTGCCGTCTTTGCCCCGAAGCACTCTTTCTGGGTGTTCTTTAAGAGGCAGAAACAATGCCATTTAACCACTGGGGAAGGAAGATGGGTGAATGGAGAGATGGAAGTGTCCTTGTGGACCCAAAGTGACTCCTCAATCTGTTATACAGTTATATCCTGAAATTTCCCTTCTGTGCCTGCCTGTAGTTGTCAACTTCAACCTTAGAGAATGCTCACAGAAACTTTCATCTTTCATGGGATTACTTCTTACCTACATGTTGGACTGTTTCCTCCCATTCATTATCATCCACTTTTAATACTTTGCTGATTCTGAATTGGTTCTGATTGATAAGTGAACTACTTCTTATCTTTTAGAATTGTAGACTAAACAAAAAGATTTTTATCGTTTGAGGTTGAAAGACTGGTATGGTATTGAGTGTTCCATCTTCAGTCAATTATCTAGCTTCTTTGTTCTTTATCTGTTTGTAATAATCATATTTCAGATATTCTTTATCTGTTTTGCAATAGGCACAGACTAGATTTCAAAGTTTTTGCTATGTTTTGGAGTGGTAGTGTTGAGGATGATAAAAAAATAATAATTATAAATTTGCATATATAGAACAAATTCGGGGTCCTGGTGGTAAGTCAGGTAAGTGTTGTCCTAACCATAAGGTCAATAGTTCAATCCTCTAGACTTTCGGGGTGAAACATAAAGCTGTCTGCTTCTGAAAGATGCACAAAGCCTTAGAAATACCATACTGGGTTATTATGGGTCAGAATCAACTGCAGGACAGTGGGTTTGGTTTTGGTTTAGAACAAATTTGTATGCTATTCTCTTAAATTTCAGAAATTTAAGAACCATATTTTCCCTTTAATCCAGTTGCCATTGAGAATTATGGGGAACAGATGAGCTTTTTGAAGCATGAAAATATGACTCACTACCTTATTCCTGGGCCATTAACCTCAAATGAACCCTGATCCTAAGTAAATATCATCCAGAGAATTAGCAACAGTAAATTGATGTAGTAAAACGAGGTTATTTTAAAAAAAAAAATTATTTTATTGGGGGCTCGTACAACTCTTATCACAATCCATACAAGCATTCATTGTGTCAAGCGCATTTGTAGATTTGTTGCCATCATCATTCTCAAAACATTTTCTTTCTACTTGAACCCTTGGTATCAGCTCCTCATTTTCCCCCTCCCCCCCCACCCTCTCTCCCTCATTAACCCTTGATAATTTATAAATTATTATTATTTTTTCATGTCTTACACTGACCAATGTCTCCCTTCACCCACTTTTCGGTTGTCCATCCACCGGGGATCATTGTGATCGGTTCCCCTTCTCTCCCCCACCTTACCCTTCCCCTCCTGGTTTTGCTACTCTCATTATTGGTCCTGAGGGATTTATCTGTCCTAGATTCCCTTAGTTTCCAGCTTTTATCTGTATCAGTGTACAACGTCTGGTCTAGCCAGATTTGTAAGGTAGAATTGGGATCATGACAGTGGGGTATGGGGAGGAAGCATTAGAGAACTAGAACAAAATTGTAGGTTTCATCATTGCTATACTGCACCCTGACTGGCTCATCTCCTCCCCATGACCTTTCTGTAAGGGCATGTCCAGTTTCCTACAGATAGACTTTGGGTCTCTACTTTGCATTCCCCCTCATTCAAAATGATATGACTTTTTGTTCTTTGATGCCTGATACCTGAGTCTATTGACATCTCATGATCACACAGGCTGGTGTGTTTCTTCCATGTGGGCTTCGTTGCTTCTCAGCTAGATGGCTGCTTGTTTATCTTCAAGCTTTTAAGACCCTAAACACTATATCTTTTGTTAGCTAGGTACCATCAACTTTCTTCACCACATTTGCTTATGCACACACTTTGTCTTCAGCAATTGTGTCGGGAAGGTGAGCATCATGGAATTCCAGTTTAATAAAACAAAGTGTTATTACATTGAGGGAGTACTTGAGTAGAGGCCCAATGTCCATCTGCTACTTTAATACTAGACCTATAAATATATGCACATAGAGTTATTTCCCCATCATCACATATGAATATATTTACATGTGTGCATGCCTGTATTTAACTCTATAAATGCCCTTTGCCTCCTAGT
>NW_022111373.1:29495056-29514884 GCF_000313985.2 Echinops telfairi
AAAACAACAACAACCAAATGACCAAAAAAAGAGAAAAGCCTGTAAATAGTTGAAGGTTTGTTTGTTGATATTTAGGAGTGTTTTCTGGTTGAGTCTGATTGGGGTGCCACACCCTGGCCCCAAACTCTATTTTTGCTATTCCCTGGGGACTTCGTTGCTCTGTTCCCCTTGCTGTTCTGTTGCACACCCTTAGTGTTTCACCTCAGTGTCGTGGGGTCACATAAGGCACAATTCCCACACTGTTGTCTCCAGTGTTGTCCCATGTAATGCTGTGGGTCTGTGAGGGATGTTGTGTCTCATGGTGGGACTGGTCCTATGGTCTTCTCTGTGCTTTGGCTACTCTGAGCCAGAATATCGTCCTCAGGGCTTGGTGGGCCAGGATGCATCCCACTCTCTCTATCTCCCCCTTCATTTGCTCCTGTGTGCTCTGATCAGACATGTTCCTCTCCCTGAGCTGTAGCTTCAGTGCTGTCCTCTGAAAAAATGAGGTCATTTTACAGCTGCTTCGTCTCCTCTTCTCCTGTTAATTAAATGGCACCATGTTGTTACCCAGTTTCTCAGATTAAACAAAACATTCAGACATTATACTTGATTTCTCTATTCCTCTTATATGAAGTTCATTAATAAGGTCTAACATTTCTATCTTCACAAGAAGTTTCAAACAATTTCCTTCTCACTTCCTTCACTGCTGCCACATGCACCAAGCCACCATCAACTTTCATAGAATTCTATAGCAATATTCCAAACAGCACTGCTAGCATTTGATTCTCTTGGCATTTGCTACATATTAGCTAGCGTGATCTTAGAAAAATGTGGATCAGATCGTGCCACTCTTGTGCTTAAAACGCTTCAATGACTTTTCCATAACTCTTAATATCAAATCCCAAAACTTTACTCTTGCTTGAGAAACTGCCCATTTCTCTAACTTTTCTTAGTTTTGTTTCAGTCCTTACAGCTGGACCAATGGGTAAACATCATGACAATGGAAAGGAGATGGAAGTTGTTAAGGATTTTGTCTTGCTTGGATCCACAATCATTGTTCATGGCAGCAATGGTTAGGAGGTCAAATGGTATATTGCATTGGGTAAATCTGCTATAAAAGAACTCTTTAAAATATTAAAAAGCAGGGATGTTACTTTGAGACTAAGGTGTGCCTAACCCAAAGCAGGGTATTTTCATTAGGAAGAATTGACAAATTTGAAGTATGGTGCTGGTGAATAATATTGAAAGTAACATGGACTGCTAAAAAAAAACCCAACACATCTGTTTTGAAAGAAGTACAAGGGTGGTGAGACTTCATCTCATGTACTTTGCTCATGTTTTCAGGAGAGACCAGTCCCTGGAAAAGGACATTGTGTTTAGTAAAGTAGTGGGGTACTGGAAAAGAAAATTCTAGCAAGAGAGATTGTCAAATTGGCTCCAGCAATGAGTTCAAGCATATAGCAACAGTTGCGAGGCTAGCACAGAACTGGTTTAAATTACGTTCTGTTGTAAGAGGGTCATTGGAGTCACAACAACAGCACCATAGAGTGAATGAACTACTTAGTGTTATCCATCAAAACCACAGCCCACCTTCTCTCAAGTCTTTCTGTAGGCTTTCGTGATGCTCTGTCTAAAACACTTGAAAGGGATTTACCAGATTTCACATTATTAAATACGAGCAACAAAACCAAGAGATCTCTCAGAATAAACACTTTTATGATACTGAGAAATATTCTATGAGAAAATCTAGAAGACTACTACATACGTGGGAGGCAAATGAGTATTTGGTTGTTGTTGTGTGATGTCAAGTCAATTCACAACAAATCTCTAGGACAGAGTAAGCAGCCTCATGGGATTCCCAAACTGTAACCTGTGTGGAAGTAGATCATCAGATGGTTTCTCCCAGGGAGCAGTTGGGAGGTTCCAAGCGACAAACGTTTGGTTAACAGCCAAGTGCTTCGTCATTGAGCCACCAGGGCTCCTTAAAAAACCACCACCAACAAATCAGATCCACTGCCATTGCATTGATTTCAACTAGAAGACATCCTAAAGGACAGAGTACAACTACTTCTAGTTTTTCCAAGACTTTAAATCTTTCTGGGAGCAAACAGGTTCATCTTTCTTCCACTAAGCCGTTGGTGGTTTTGAACTACTGTGGTAGTTATATAATCTGTTGTCAATTTGAGAAATACGAGTGAAGGGATGGAGTTTAGCCTGTCAATCAAGTCACAATTTGATGTCCTCATTTGGAGGCACTAAGGAGATAAATAGCTCATTGGAGGGGAGACACATGCTGACTCTTTGGGAGACATCCCAGCAGAGAGGACACATAGAACTATGAAAGAGCCTGGGAGTTGAAGGAGCCACATGGAGACCCCTGCCTGCATTGAGATGTTTCCACTGCCACTGGATCCACAAGACTTTTGCCCACAGGCCTGTGATCTTCCTTCACTTAGTGTCATTGCATGTGTTTTTGTGAGTCCGAAGAGGACTTTACAGATTGGTATATGACTTATGGGCTAATATTGGACTTATGGACTTGATCTGGACTGGGATGGGATTTTTTTTCAATATTCCACTGTTCTTGGATGTAAAGTTCTTTCTTTTCTTTATATGAGCATCTCCCTGGATTTGTTTGTCTAGTCTACCTGTGCTAACACAACTACCAACCCTGAACTTAGCAACCCACTGCTTACCCCGCAATGTCTCTAGGGTTTCTAGGGGAAATTTACTCAAACTATGGATTTATGGTCATTCTGTGACATTGATACACTACAGAATGTCAGGATGAGGTGAGATAGAAATGTGAAGATAGGGTTAAGTGCGGTTCATGCTCTGATCATATCACATCCAGAAAAAGTCAGTGTTGAAAACCAAATATGTTCTTGTGATATAATTGAGATTTTAAATTGTGAGCAACAAAATGTTTCATAACTTTGTTCTTAGTCAACTGGTCCACTTTTTGTTTTGCGATATGCATGGCTAATCAAGTCTTTGAGATTATTAAATTCTATTTTGGTAATTGTGTGGTTAATTAGCGAAGCATTCTTCTCACGTAATGGAAAGATATTTTCAGTGTCATGTGAAATTATAACTGTGCCTGTGAAATGTGCATAGCACTGCGGTCTATTCATTTGTTTACCCATGCAGCTTCCCTCAGAGTATGGAAGCCCTTGCTTAGTATTCCACAGCAAACTGCAAGGAAGAGTGGTGGAGTGGCCATCCCATGGAGTATTCTGAATTCTATTGTGGTGCTCAGGTTCTGGGTAAAAGTTGCTCTGGTTAATGTATTATTCCTATATAGAGTAAAGCACTTTCAGAGCATCCCTCTGAAAACCCTGCTTTCTATTTGTCTTAGAATGTGAAGCTTTCTCCCAGCTTCCTTGTTCTCAATCTTTACATGCATTAGAACCACACGTGAAAATTTCTGACTCATGGATGTGGAGCAAAACTCATGAGAACAAGCCTCCAAATGATTCTAAATGATAAGGAGAAATATAGTTGACCCCCGAACAAGGGGGCATTCAGGACACCAGCCTGCACAGTTGAAAACCCATGAATCATTTACAGTTGACCTTTGAACTGTGTGGGACTACTTCAAACAAACTCACTGTCGTCAAGTTCATAGCATTTCAGAGCCACCCCATAGGACAGAGAGAATTGCCCATGTGAGTCCTGGAGACCCACTCTTTACCGACAGAGGAGCCCTAGCTTTCCCCCAAGGAGCAGCTGATGGTTTCCGAACTGCAGGTCCTGCAGTTAGCAGGACAACACGCGTCCTCTCTGCCTCCAGAACCTCCTCTGGGACTACTTACAGGGGGGGTTGATTTTGCTTCTTTTCCCTGTTGCTACTGCAATGAGTGCAAGCATCGTGAGTAGCTATTTTCAAAACACTGTTCTTTATCATCTCCAGGCAAGCAGTCTTACAGGGATAACTGCTTACACAAAGATGATTCATATTGTGATGTTTTAAACGGATACTCGCCACACTTCAAGTTCCCTGCAATAGCAAGGGAGGTTGGACTAGGAGGATCACCATGCAATGAAGATGTACCCACCACACAGTTCAAACCCAGGGTGTTCAAGTTTCAACTGTATTCAATTGCTGATCATGATCTAGGGCAGGGGTGTTAAACTGGTGGCCAGCGGGTTGCATGTGGCTCCCAAGGTAATTTTTAGTAGTCTTCAATAAAATGAAAATTAAAAAAAAACTGTTATGAAGAAAATAGCACTTAGGGGAGATCAAGGCAATACCGTACATACAATTCCCTTGTTACATTTTATTTCAGAGCATCATGGACCACAAAGAATTACCTCAGGAGCCACAAGTGTCCAGAGGGCCACCAGTTTGACACCCCTGCTCTATGGGAAAACTGATGTACTGGGAGAGGAGGGAAAATATATTAGGAGAAGAGGTTCGGTCAGACCATTTTGATCCCAGATAGTAATTTGAAAGTGCTAAGTAACGTATTTTCTTGTCAGATAAATATCATAATCTCTCCTAGGATTATTTTAACTTTGGGTTTTAAAAGGGCCACAGCTATTAAAAAAGGACAAGTGGCTAGTAGTGGATCTTGAAGATCAGAAAAAGCTATAAAATTGTGAAATTTCACAAAGAGCCTCTCATATTCAGCTCCTGCTATAATGATCCTTGATTTAAGACAGTTCTGGAAACACATTCAGAAGTGGTTTCATGAATAAGCGTCATAAAGGAAAGGAGAGCAGTCTTGTTGCCTGAACGTTGTTCTTCCATCGACCTACAGTTTTGTATTATCCACACCTCAGCTCCATCAATATGACAAATGTTTTCCTGTGCAACTTGATTTCGTGAACATGCGATGGATCTTCCTAAAAGGCTCTGAGAGCCTCAGAGAGAATTAGTGTACCTGCCTGAGGTTGATGGCAAGATGGAATAGTAACAATTGCTCACTTGTAGCGCTCTCGGGCCTATTGTAAAAGGTTCAGGAAGTGTGCCTTCTCCAGATTGAAGACCCATCAAGTGCTTTCCCAGGGTGCTCACCTTTCTTCCTCCTCTCAGTCTAAGCATGTCATGATTCTGCCAGTTGGCAAGAGACAAGTTCAAAAGAGCCTTAAGAAAAGGTTTGTATGGCTGTGATCGTGGTTACTTTGGAAGCAAACTATAGAAGTTCACGGAGAGGAGGGGAGGTCTAGCGGTAAAGCAACCTGAGTTCTAATTCCTTGATTCTGACGTCACTCATCCTCACTTGTTGCAAACTCCCATACTTGCACAGACAACAGTCCGACTGCAGCACAGACAATAGTCCGACCGCAGCACAGACAACAGTACGACCGCAGCAAAGATAACAGCCCGACCGCAACAAAGACAACAGTCCGACCGCAGCACAGACAACAGTCCAACCGCAGCACAGACAACAGTCCGACCGCAGCACAGACAATAGTCCGACCGCAGCAAAGACAATAGTCCGACCGCAGCACAGACAATAGTCCGACCGCAGCAAAGACAATAGTCCGACCACAGCACAGATAACAGCAAAGACAGAAACGGCGGTCCACAGATGCTTTCTATTGGGTTTTCACCTCCTCTTTATTTTACTTTCCTTTCTAAATTTTGAGTCCCTCTCCCTTGCTCAAATTGGAAGTCCCTACATCGTGCAAAAAGCTAATACATTTAGCTGTTAATCGAATAGTTGGCGCTTTGAGCCCACACAGCAGTGCCTTAGAAGAGGGACATGATAACCAAAGTTCAAGAAATTGGCCATTAAAAATCTTAGGGAACACAGTTCTCGTCTGACACATACAAGTTTACCATGAGTCACAGTTGACTTAATGGCAAGTGGTCTCTAAAATTTAAACTAAAATCTAAATATTAGGAGAGCTTACAGGTAAGCCCATGTTTTTGAGATTCTCTTACAAAGGAGGGATACCTGGATTGTTCTCTCCATGGCAACTGGTTCATTTTAAATTGTGCACAAGTTCCCCAGTTCTGTCTAGTTCAACACTCCATACTGGCTCCCAACATCAACCCCGAGGATCAGGTTCACCTGTTTCTGCGCTGGATTGTTGCTTTTTGGCTACAGAAATAACTATTCTTTCCCTAGCACTACAGATATGGGGAAGAGGTGAAAAATTACATTGTAAAGACTGCCTTTAAATGAAATAAGAGTGATGAGAGAGGCATATTTGAGTTTGTTACTGTTGGACTAGGAATCATGCAAGTTTTTCTCTTTCCCCGAACTCAAATACATCTATAATATTTATCTCAAAAGAAAAATAAAGTATAAATATGTAAGTTAGCCATTTTTCATTTAGATATCTGAAGGGTCCTTTTAGTCAATGAAAGAAATTCCTTTGCTCAATGTAAGATTTTGATGTAATGGTTTCTGCCAATTACCAGGTAACTGGCTGTTACTTGTTCATATGGACCGTTCCATTTTTGGTAAAGCAAACATTCCTGGCACTTTGCTTTTGTTCTCTCAGAAATTCACAGAATAGCTCTGCCCTGTCTTATATGCCACCATGGCAGAGTCGACTCAGGGTGAGTTTGGTTTAGTTTATTTAGGCAGTCAGTTAGGTGTGTTTGGTATTCTTTCATTGTGTCTGCAAACACATGTGGGCTGAATTCTTTAATATCTGGTTGAAACAAAATCTACTAAATTTTTGTGTTATATAAACTCAGTCATTCAATTAACAATACATACTTAATACCCACTATATCCCAGCATCTGGGACATAGAGCAGAAAAAGTAGTTCCCCACAGCAATACAGTAAGAGTGAAAGACAAGGAAACAACTACCAAGTTGAGCGATTTCCAGGCCCTACAAAAACCCAATAGGAAGGTCCATTGATGATACAAAGCAGGATTTATTAAACTTGGTGAATAAAGGAGAGCATTACCTTGACCTATTAAAGTATCAATGTTATCTCCAAAAGAAACCTTGTATATGGGATGGATAGAGGTTGATGAGATTGACTAAAGAGCGATTTAAGGTGGGCATAAATTAATATATTATCTGGGTGGGTATATGTTAGAATTTGAGTGAGTTGCTGAAATAGTCAGTGGTCTTATCTTTAGAACCTGTGTGCATATGCAGATTTACTCTAATTTATAACAGCTGTACTTGAAATATACAACTCAGTGCATTTTATTATATTTATAGAGTTGTGCAACTGTTGCTAATTTCAGGATACTTTCATTACCCAGAAAGCGTATACTCATTAGAAATTATTCACCATTCTCCCATCATACCCTGTGAAACATTAAACGACGTTTTATTTCTATGGATTTATTTATTGTGGACATATCATATATAGAGAATCATGCAGTATGTGGTCTTTTATTACTTTTTTTCACTTTGCATGTTTTAAAGGTTCATATATTATACTATCTACAGGCAAAATATTTAGAGACACAGGAAGCGTCAAAATAAGATAGAAGGCATACAGACATTCACTATACCAGAGAGAATCGCTTGGCACTTGACCATTTTAAGAGTTAGCATAAACACGGAGGTGCTTCATTGGGTGAAGGGAGACATCGGACAGTGTAAGGCATGGCAAAATAATAATAATTTATAAATTATCAGGTGCTCATGGGGGTAGGAGGGGGAAGGAGGGGGAAAATGAGGAGCTGATAGCAAGGGCTTAAGCAGAGAGCAAATATTTTGAGAATGATGAGGGCAATAAATGTACAAATGTGCTTGACACAATTGATGTATGTATGGATTGTGATAAGAGTTGTATAAGCCTCCAATAAAATGATTTAAAAAAATCAATATTCTACACAATAATGAACTGAAGTAAAGTGATATTGAACATTTTGAACTGGACAACCATGGTTTTCTACGCCAGGAACGATAGATTCAAGAGGAATGGTGTTGCATTCATCCTCATAAAGAGCACTTCAAGACACGTCCTGAAGCATCATGGATCACTGTGGATCACATGGAGCACCATGGAGCACATGGAGCACTGTGATCAAATTATATATATGCCTACAATAAAGACAAGTTAATACAACTATTATTCTAATTTTCACACCAACAACTAAAGCAATGATGAAGAAATTGAAGAATTATAGCAACTTCTTCGTCCAAAGTTGATCAAATATGCAATCTAATTGCACTGATAATTACTCGTGATTGAAATGTGAAAGTTGGGAACAAAAAGGAAGGCGTGACAATTGGAAAGTATGGTCTTGGTGGCAGAAATCAAGCTGGTGATCACTTTATAGAATTTTGCAAGAACAATCACTTATCACTACAAAGATCTACTTTTAACAATATAAACAGTGACCATAGAGGTGGATATCGCTGGATAGAATGCTCATCAAATTGTCTATCTGGGTAGCAAGAGACAATAAAGAAGCTCAGTATTCATGATGGCAACATATGTACAAATATGCTTGATAAAAGTGATGTATGGATTGCTATAAGAGCTGTATGAGCCCGCAATAAAATGATCTTTAAAAAATAGAAAGCAGCAGCAGCTCAGTCTCATCAGTGAAAACAAAGCCAGGGGACACCTGTGGAGCAGACCATCAATTGCTCATATGTAAGTTCAGATTGTAGTTGAAAAAACTTAAAAAATTCACAAGAGGCAAAACACGGACTTGAGTAAATATATTCTACGTGGATTAGAGACCATCTCAAGAACAGAGTCGATGCAGAAGCCATCAATGATCAAAAGACTTTCAATTGCCTTAGCTCAAATTCCCATTGGTGGTGTCCATGGTGTCCAATCATTTAAGAATTTAATCTGTACAAGCCACTAATTTAAGTATTGCAAATCATCGTCGAGCTACCCTTTTATAATCTCCTTTTTTCAACTGTGTTTTAAATTCTTTACCATTGGCTAAATTAAAATACTATCAACAGGATGACCTTATGCCACAAAGAGATGATGATTGTTGATGTTCTCTAAAACAAAATGACAATGATGTCTTCAAGGAGAATCAGGTATATATAATCATAGACATTTGAATGGATGTTAGGCTCACATTTATTTTAGCCTCAATTTAAGAACAATTAATTTTGATGATACAGCCCTGCTTGATACTCATCCTCATGAAGAGCTCACTGAGGAGATGGGTGCTATAGCAAAATGTGGCGAAGAAATTAGACAGTGCCTACTATCAGAGAGAATAGTGTCTGGGGTCTTAAAAGTTTGTCTTAAAAAAAAGTAGCCCTATAAGTTATGCATCAATTATAACTACATGGAATAAACACACCAGACAGTGTGATCCATGGATTGTAATAATACACTTCAAATCCAAAGGACAAAATTATATTAGAGCTTATTCTGAACACTCAGTTTGCAGGAAGTTATGGATGACAGTGGAAGTGCAGAATCTGTTTGCAGAGTTCCCCTTCCATGATTTAAGCATCTGGTGAATCCCTCTTACCGTCCAGGGATGTGAGTAGTGTTGCTGTGAGACAGAGAGCATTGTGAAGCTGATTATGGCAGATGCAGTGAGGTTAAAATGTAATACCTTATTGCTAGATCTGCCTTTGAATCCATTTTAAAGTTGATTGAGTTTTTAATATTTTCAGTTTTCTTTTCCATTGAGTTATTTTTAATTTAATCATATTATTGGGGCTCATACAATTCATCACAATACATAGATCAATTGTGTAAAGCACACCTATACATTTGTTGCCCTCATCATTCCCAAAATTCGCTTTCCTCTTGGGTTCCCGGAATCAGCTCATTTTCCTTTTTTCCCTTCATGCTCCCTTCCCACTCTCCCCTCCCCCCTGAACCCTTAATAATTTATAAATTATTATTATATCTTATCTTACACTGCCCGGCATCTCCCTTCACCCACCCCTCTGCTGCCCATCTCGCCAACTACCATGACCCCAATTCAGCCTTGCAAACCTGGTTAGGCCAGAGGATGCACAGAGGTACAGATGGGAATTGGAAACGCAGGGAATCTAGGACAGATGAACCCCTCAGGACCAGGGGTGACAGTGGCGATAACAGGAGGGAAGTGGGGCATAGAAAGGGGGAATTGATCACAGGAATCTACTAATAACCTCCATTGAGTTTTTTCTGTTTTATCTTCCACGTTGGTTTTGTTTATTTTTTGTTCTGTATGATTTTTTAAATATGCAGGATGTATTTTCTTTTAAAAAAAATCATTTTATTGGGGGCTCATACAACTCATCCCAATCCAAATATACATCCATTGTGTCAAGCACATTTGTACATTTGTTGCCATCATCATTTTCAAAACATTTGCTTTCTACTTGAGCCCTTGGTAGCAGCTCTTCATTTTTCCCCTCCCTCTCCACACAACACCCCCATGAGCCCTTGATGATTTATAAATTATTATTATTTTGTCCGACGTCTCCCTTCACCCACTTTTCTGTTGTCCATTCCCCAGGAAGGAGGTTATATGTAGATTCGTGTAATTGGTTCCCCCTTGCCCCCCTACCTTCTCTCCACTCTGCTGGTATGGCCACTCTCACCACTGGTCCTAAAGGGAACTTCTGTCCTGGATTCCCTGTGTTTCCAGTTCCTATATGTATCAGTGTACATCCTCTGGTCTAGCTGGATTTGTAAGGTAGAATTGGGATCATGATAGTGGGGGGGAGGAAGCACTTAGGAACCAGAGGAAAGTTGTATGTTTCATCATTGCTACACTGTTCCCTGACTGTATGATTTTTTGTTTATAAATTCCAGAATAGATAAATCTATATAGATAATCACTGAATTAATAATTACCTAGGCAGGGGAGGTTAGGGGAAAATAGAGAAGTTACAACAATGAGTATGAGAAAGGAAATGTTTTCAAATTGTGATGATTATTTGACAATTTTTCTTAATATGACTGAACTATTAAAATTAATGACATGGATTATGTGCCAATAAAACTATTTTTCAAAAAGAATAAAATAGGGCCAATGGTATTAAAGTAAGAAGTCTAAGCTACACTCATGGCAGTAGTAAAAAGGCTCCAAGAACTGAGAAATACCAATTGAAATGTTTAATAAACCTGGTGCAGGACTGGAAACCCTCACACATTTATGTTCAGAAATTTTGAAGACAGATACCTGGCCAAACAATTGGAAAAGATCCACATTTGTGCCTATTCCAAACAAAAGTGACTCAACAAAGTGCAGAAATTACTGAACAATATCATAATTAACACATGTAAGCAAATTTTTGGTGAATATAATTTAACAACGGTTTTCACTTCTAATAAGCATTCTGGCTATACTTCTGCTTTAGCTAGTTTTCTGCCTCAACCTGTGAGCTACACTACCTGTGGGCCAAACCAACTCATGGATTGTATTGCTGGAGCTTGAGGTTCCTTGGAGACCTGCTTTGCAATGCTGCTTGTGCATACATCGCTTGAGCTTGAGGCTGGTAGTTCTTTTCGCCTTGCCTTGCTTCATTTTGATATCCCATCCGGGCCTGCATTACTAAGCTCCTGAGCTACTGTCTCTTGCTGATTCACCCTGCTGTTTGCTGCCTGTGGGCAGACTCTACCTGCCTTGCCTGAGGAAGTACTCTATTGTCTGCTTCCTTAGGACCTGGCAGTCCAGGTGAGTAGAAGGACTACCAGCATATTAACCGTTCCATGGAAGTGAGTTGAACTGAGCCCTCTGTACTGCTGTGTGGACTGATTAGCTGTCATGTTCTTTCTTGCTGTAAATGCATATATATAAATATATCTATATATGCACATACACACACACACACACACACATATATAAAATCATAAGTATCCTAGTTTTGTTTCTCTAGAGAACCCTGCCTAACACATCTTCCAAGACAAATTTATTTGTTCTCTGGCAACCCATGGTACTTTCAATATTATTTCCCAAGATCATCAGTCTTCAACGGTATTCCTTATCCATTGACAAACTTTAACAGGTAATAGAAATTACCATGACTTTAGTCAGACATACCTAGGTCCTCAAAGTGACATACTTACTATTCAACATTTTAAAGAGGTCATGTACAGCAGATTTGCCCAATGCAATACATTGTTTGATCTCTGGACTGCTGCTTCCATAAGCTTTGATTGTGGATGAAAAAGTTAAATTCTTGATAATTTCAATCTTTTTTCCATTTATCACGATGTTACTTATTGGTCTGGTTTTAATTATTTCTGTTTTCATGGAGTAGCAATGCACTTTGATATATACTTAATTTTATAAGATATCTTTTCAGATAGATTGCAAATCTATTAAGAAATATGTAGTTTTATAACAGTAGCACATCAATCTAGCTAATTTCTTTGAAATGGTATACAACTATGATAACTGAAGATCTTCCAGTGTAACAATTTTATTTCCTTTCCAATGACCATTTCCTCACTTCTTCCTTTCTAATAGTATTCTCTTTCCACAGGCCTTTTGGATCAGGGAAATACAGTTATATTAATATCCTCAGGACCTATTCATAAATTCATAATTGAACAAAGCTAATCCTGGTTGTTTCTTTTCACTTTGCAGGGGTGCTTGTCAGCACAAGCACAGGTAAAATTCTGAGATGTGTTATTGTGAAGGTTTCCTTTTGTTACTTCTTTTAATTAGGTACACAGAAGAAGAGAATGCACAGTCCTTGTTTGGTGCCTAAGAGTGCCATACAGATGTGATTCATAGCGTGCTACAGCTATCTGATAAACACAACAAGAACTTATTGTAGAAAAATGATCAATTGCTGGAGGTAACAGTAGAAAATATGTCAATAACCTGAGTCTTTGATAAAAGCTTACAGTTGCTCTACTTCTGAAATTCTGACAATGAGAAACACCTACCACCTTTATAATCTCTCTATGATTTAATCCAATTGTACTGAGGGTTTATATTTCTTTCTACCAAAGTCAGTCTAACTGATATTCCAAGATGCTTTGCAATGGTGGTATTTGCTTGATGACTGAGAAGCTTCTCTCTCATAAGAGAAGGCTGGTGTCGGTAGCTCCTTTTCTCCCATAATTCATTTAAAACAAAAGATCAAAAATCATAGCCAACATAAGCTTTAGAAGTGAATTTAGAAGTTTACTTTACATTTAACTACCTCCATTCTTCTGCAGGAGGTGGTAAGCTATAAAACCCAAACCAAAATCTATACCGTCAAGTCAATTCTTACTCACAGGACAGTGTAGAACAGTCCATAAGCAGCCTGAGACTGTAATTGTTTATGGGAGTAGAAAGCCTCCTCTTTTCGCCTGGAGCTGGTAGATTTGAATTGCTGAGCTCATGGTTGGCAGGCCAACTTTCAACCATGACCCCACCAGAGCTTCTCTTGGTGAGCTAGAGAACATAACTGAATCAGAACCAGCAGTTCAGCTTCTTTAATTTTGCACATTAAGAAGAGCTATGTGCACCCATTTGTCTTCAGTGATCCGTTCAACACCTCGTGATCACACAGGTTGATATGTTGTTCCATGTGGGCTTTGTTGCTTCTGAGCTAGATGGCTACTTGTTTACCTTCAAGCTTTGAAGACCCCAGATGCTATATCTTTTGATAGCCGGGCACCATCAGCTTTCTTCACCACATTTGCTTATTCACCCGCTTTGTCTTCAGCGGTTGTGTCGGGAAGGTGAGCATCATAGAATGCCAATTTAATAGAAGAAAGTATTCTTGTGTTGAGGGAGTACTTGAGTGGAGGCCCAATGTGCTTCTGCTACCTTCATACTAAACCTATAAATGTAGGCTCATAGATCTATTTCCCCATCCTCATATAAATATATTTGCATATGTACATGTCTTTATCTAGACCTCCATAAATGCCCTTTGCCTCCCAGCTCTTTCCTCTATTTCCCTTGATTCTCAGACCTAACGTCGGGGGTTTAAGTGGAGAGAAAATGTTTTGAGAATGATGTACAAATGCGCTTTACACAATTGATGTGTGTATGGATTGTGATAACAGTTGTATGAGCCCCTAATAAAATGTTTAAAAAACAACAAAAATACCTGCAAGAGCCCCCAATAAAATGATTTATTAAAAAAAAAAAAAAAGAAGAGCTAAGTGACTTGTTGAAGCTCTCATCATGGTAGCACACTAATTTCACATTCCAAATCTCTTCCTCATAAGCTTTGTTTCACTCATGGTTTTACATATTGAACATGTGATCAACCCTGTTTTCAACAGGGGAAAATATGAGTTTTTAGTCAACTCAGCTTTCCTCATGCTTTATGTACCTGCACATGATTAGTCGCCATGACAGTAAGAATGCATATATGTCAATGTCCTTGATCCCATCTCACGCAACACCTTTTGAGTTTTTGAAAAGTGATAGCTCAATGAAACTGAATGGAAGTCAGACATTGACACATCAGATCAAGAAAACTGCTGAACTTAATTTCAATTAGTCCATACTGGTGAGGAACTCGGTAGTGGTTACAGACTGGACTGCTTACTGCAAGGTCGGTAGTTTGAAACCATCAAGCCTCTCTCCACGGGAGAAAGACAGAGCTTTCTACTTCTGTAAACAAATACGGTCTCGGACACTCCCAGAGGCGTTCTACCTGTCCATAGGTTCACTAGGAGTTGGCATCGACTTCATGGCTGGGCGTTTGGGTTAGTTTTATACAGGTAGTGGAATCACAAAATGAAACAATTATCAAATCCATTAAGACAAGAAAATGGCCATGACTTTCACATTCCTAATGTTACAGTCCTGAGGCTTTTGTTTCTTGGTGCCTCCAATATGATATGTCTATATAATCCTGGATTTATTGATGTGCATGAGGCTGCTTGATAGAGTTCTTGTTGAGGTCCTCCTAAAATAGATAGAACAAAAATAGTCCATTACACAGAACCAGGGTGGGCACCGGGTATCACAAAGAAGACTGGGTCCACTAATATGACACCTGAGCTCCAGGCACAACTCGTGGGTTTGAACGATTCTGTTTCTCCACTGGTTCCAACTTCATGGAGGTCTCAGTAGTCCTTATAAAACAGCTGCTACACTCAGTAGCAAAGAGATCTCGCTTTTGACCTATGCTCTTTCTGATCTGCTGAGTTAAAGCTCCATCTGAGAACACACATAACATCCCATCATGACCTCATTTGCCGAGGGCTCAGTGTGTGAGAAGACAGCGGAGAGAAAAAAAGGTTACGGGGCAATGCTGTGTAAGTTAATTTAATTGTACACATATTTAACATTAAGTTCCCACAGTAACTTAATTTAAGCTTTCATTTGTTCAAATGGATAAGTGTTCAGTGAGTTAAAAGAGGTGCTTTGAATTTCACTGGAGGTTCAGTTTCCATGTCAGGAATTGTCCATTTTGTTACTGTCTTACCAACTGCGGGACGGCTTGATGACCAAGACCAATGTGCGAGTGGAGGGAAAGGGGGCGTGAGTACCAACCGTGGCACTTCTGTCCTCGTGAGATGTCACTGCTTTGGGAGTGGTGATCATATAGAATAGCAATTTTTCTCCCTCCAAATAATCATTTAATCATTCGGTATTTGACCTAAGCAGACGTTAATAATTTGAACTTATTTTGGTTATACGGTAAAACGTGCTTATTGACTTTTATTGTTGGTAGTTTTCCCCTTTCTAAGTCATTTGGCAAAGCCATTTGTAGGAATCAGGAGAAAAGAGAGCATCAGCTAATTTGCATTTCTATCTAATATGAAACGTTCTATTAGTTTGTTCTTATATGAAAGGCGATGAGTGAATTGTTTTTAAGAATAAACACTACATTTTAATTCTTGCTTGCTTGCTTTTCTTCATAGGACAGTCCATTTCTGTTCTATTAAGTTATGCTATCAAATATTTAGAGAAAAATAAAACATACATTTGAGGTTTCTTGTTTATGTTTAATTTAGGCTTTTCTTTTGCGTGTCCGGATATTGAGGGATATTGTGGTATTGTTATGGGTGTGTTTTCAGTTTTTATCATGTCCAAATAACGTTCTTTTCTAGCAAAATTCTTCCTAAAGAAGAGTGATGGAAAATGACTATGACTGGGAAGAAAGAATAAAATAGTTAGCTATGATGTTCATGAATGAGGTCTGTGTATGTGTTCGGTGAGGACGGGGGAATGAGGCAGGCAATAGATGAGGACAAAATTCTGTTAAGTACCAATATAAGAACTCCTATGCCTCACAACATACCAGGCAGTATTGCCCAGGCCAGGCCAAGCTCAGATGACAGGGTTTCGATTATCATCTGCTCCTGCAAAGAACACAACCTAGGAAATCCTATGGGTCAGTTCTTCTCTGGCATAGAGTTGTTCTGAGTTGGAATATATTAATAACACTGAGCAGCTTAATTGGCCACACATCCCATTGAGTATGGTTCTCACTGCACACAATGTTACTATACTTTGGGGTCATTCATTCAGGACCCAGATGCCATCTGATACATGTGTATCCATCCCTCCTTCCTCCCCTTCTCTCCCTCATTTATCCTCATCTTCTGCCTCTCATTTCTCTCTTCTCCCATTTTATTCAAAGTCTAGGTGTTGTTGGTTTTGCAAGGTTTTCTCTTTAGAGTTTATTTCATTAATCATAGTTAAGACCAGAATAGGTGTGAGCTCTCTTGCATATTTACTCCCAATTTATCTTTGTCTCTTTTACACACACACACACACACACACACACACACACACACACACACACACTTTTATTTGATGTTCAAAGAGCAGAGTTGCTACATCACACATAAGATCTATAGCACAGATATTTGCTAAAGTAATAGCATTTACAAATCACTCATATTCACCAATGCACATTGAATTAGAAGGCATGCTGTAGTTTTAGTGATACCACTGTGAAAAACACACAAACCACAAAGAATGGCAATGAAACAAACAGGGCTTAGATTTTCTTGGGTGTTTTTTTTTGGGGGGGTATGTTGGTGAGAATATGATTTGTTGGAATGCACAGAGTAACTGGGTCTATTTAATGAGGATTTGGCTTGGGGAAACAGCTAACATTTAGCTCACTAAATTTAGTTTAATAAAATGGAACATTTTTTTCTAAAATAAAAATATCAACTCAATATAGAATGCACTCATGGTACTGCTAGTTGGCACTATGGTTATTTTGGCAATGATGAAGAAAGTCTATGGCATGAGAAAGAACCAATGGGGCTGAAGGAAGACATCCAAGTGGCACTGAAAGCATGAGCCAAAACCCAGGCTCTAGCCTTCTATGGGATTCCACCTGGAATGCTTGAACAGGATGGTGAAATACTGGAAGCACTCATTTGATGAAAACAGGAACTGACTGGAAGAGATCCATATTTTTACCAATTCCAAAGAAAGATGACCCACCAGAATGCTTCAATTATAGAATTCACTCACTGCCATCAATGCTGACTCATCATAACGAAGTAGGATAGAGTCATTTAAACTTCCCATTTAAGTTTCTGAGACTGTAACTCTTTACTGGAGTAGAAAGCCCTGTTTTTCTCCTGAGGAACAGCTGGTGGTTTTGAACTGCTGACTTTGAGGATTGCAGCCCAACTCATAACCACTATGTCATCAGCCTTCTAATGATAGAACAATATTCCTGATATCACATGCAAGTAAAATTTAACTGAAGAGCATCCAACAATGGTTGCTGTAATACCTTGACAGAGAGCCGCCAGAAGTTTAAGCTATGTCATTGCTATTTCAAGGGACAGCAAGGTCACTGAAAGTAAACAGAGATTTCAGTGAAGCTTCCACAATAAGAAGAGACAACGAAGAAGGAATCGTGTCCCACTTTGGAAGAAGTAGCTGCTGAAAACCTTAAACATGTGAAACCCAAGAAACAAAGAAAGAAACCTCTGGCTTTGGAGAATCTTAAGTGAGATACAGTGGTCTTCTGTACCTCACAGGTATTTAATAAATACTTTATTTTCAAGAAAATACTGGGGCCCTGATGTGTAGTCATTAGAAGTTGGGCTGCTAGCTGCAAGGTTAGCAGTTCAAAACCACCAGCCCCCTTCAAAAGATACAGGACTTTCTACTCCAAAAACGTAGGGGAAGTTCTACCCTACCCTATAAAGTTGCTGTAAGTCAGCATCAACTCAGTGGCAGTGAGTTTGGCTATTTTGCTTATTGTTTTCAATTTTTAATGGAGTATGATTTATATTTTAGTTGATCTTTTGGCATTTATTAATTATAGTCACCTTCCAGACTTCAAGCACATTGTTCATTCCAATCAATTCTCAGGAGTTCTCAGGATCCCCAAGTCTAACCCCCTTTTAATGGTTGTGGTATGTGGTGACAATTACAGACTAACTTATTCTGTATCATTGTACTGGTTTTCCTCACCTATTACTAGCCTAGCGCCTCAGCTGTCTCTAGTTAATCTACTAAGCTCATCTTCATTTCCTCAATCTATTGTTATTCTAACAACATTTCTGATGTACCTCTAACTGGAAAAACTATCATATCTAACTTACCAAGACTGCCTCTTCACTCATTTGTAAGCTTCTTGAGAGCATACTTTAGCTCTTATAGCATTTAATCCCCTTTCACAAATCTGTTCATCTGTGTGCTTCAGAGTACAAAGTATCTGCCCAAAATATAAAATAGAAGCTGCATTTAGTTACTTATCTTCATAGTTGTATTTTACTGCAGCTGTTCTATATTTTTACATATTTGCTGCTGGAAAAATGTGTAGGAACAAGCTTTGCTATTTCAGAGGTTTCATTTGTGTTGGAGATGTGGATGGGAGTGAATTATTTAAAAAGCAATTGGTAGACATAATAGCAGATAATAAGAGCCATGTTATACAAGAAAAAACCTCTGATGCAAAATGCCTTACTTAATATGGTCCGACTTAACTCCAATTTTCAGAGAAGTACAAGTAATTCCAATGTCAAATATACTTTTCATATTAATTAGTGACCCTATTTCAAACCAGATGAGTCAAACATACTTTCTCTTGTAGTGTACTATAGATTACCCAATGTTTACCTACAGTTTAAAAATACTAAGGATCCCTTCTTGGCTAGTGGGCTAGACAGTGGGCTGCTAACCCACTGTCAACAGTTTGAAAACACCAACTGCCCCTTGGGATAAAGGATTTAAAGATTTGCTCCTCCCTAAATGATTTAATCTTATAAACCCACAGAGGAAATTTTACTCTGTTATGAGCTTATTATTATATTATGAGTTAGAATTGACTCAATGGCAGTGAGTTTGTATTTTTGTTTGGGGGTGTGTGTTAGGTTGGATTCTCTAAAGAAAAACCAATGGTGTTTGTATGTGTTGTGCATAGAAACAGATTTATATCAAGAAATGGCTTATGCAGTTGTAGAAATAGGGAAGTCAAATAGGGTTCCAGTTGGGCTTCTCCTGTCACAAGGAATCTGCTGAACAGGAATCAGAAGGAGATCGAGGAACCAGACCAGGACAATGCAGCCAAGATAGTAGGGGTCACAGACTAGTGGATGCAGAGGTCTAAAGTTGACTGAATAAATCCACTGAAAGAATCAAGTCTACTGATGGCCTGGATCAGCAGGCAACACAGCATGAAATCAAGAAACCAGATGCAAGGTCCAGTTCTTGCAGAGGGCCAAAGACAATTTGACTCTCCTTGGTCTTTCCTTCTTATACATAAGACTTATGACATCGAGGAGGTGTCATCAGGCTGCGACTTGATTGCCTCCACCCCCTAGCCAGCAGGGCCAAGGTGGTATAATCCCTAACCATCGCAGAGAGTAAGTCAAGAAGTTCGGATAATAGAGTTCCAGTTCATGCATGCATGGGTCTATTCCAAGCAAACTGTGTTTCAATATGTCTCTGCTACCAGTGGATGACAAGTGAGAAGACAAGTTCTCTCAGTAAAACACTTCTATTTTTATTAGTGTGCCTTCAAAAATGGTCAGTTTGAAAACAGTGATTTTCTAGGGAGATCTACTGAGCCAGTTAAACTCCAGACAGGTCAATTCAGAATGTTTT
>NW_022111373.1:29515010-29516283 GCF_000313985.2 Echinops telfairi
TGGTGAGAAAAAGACCAGAAAAGTTACATATAGATTTTTTTTTCTATAACAACAGTGCACCTATTTGTTCTTCATAGATAACAAGAGCTGTCCTATGAGAGTTTCAATGGGAAACCTTACTCCATTCACCCTAAAGCCCTGATATAGGCCCTTCAGATTTCTTTTTCCTCCCCTAACTCAAAGAACATTTAAAAGGAACTCGATCTGTGTCCTTAAAGGATGTTCAATCTGCTGCTTTAACATAGTGTGAATCATAAAGCATACAATTATTCCAGGAAGGTTACATGTAATGTAAAGGTTTAGTGTGACAGAACCTTCAGAAATGTGTGAACCCAGATGGATGATATGTCAAGAAACATAGCTCCACTTTTTATTCTTCCACATTTTAATTTTGTTTTAAACATTTTATTACGAGTGTTTAAATATATAAGTATAATCCATAGTTCTATTAGATCAAGCATAGTTGTACAATTGCTGCCACCATAATTTTCAATACATTTTCTTTCTTCTTGAACTCCTTGATATTAGCTCCCCTTTATCCACTCCCTCCCCTACCCTACAACCCCTCTGAACCCTTAATATATTCTATATTATTATTATTATTGTTTTTTGCCATAATTTACACTATCCAATGTATCCATTTACCTGAAATTCTTTTGTTCATTCCCCTAGAGTGGGGTTATACAGTCATCATTAATAATAGTTCCCCCCTCCCCCCTCCTCCCCTTCCCATACCCTCATGGAATCATTACTCCCATTACTATTTCTAAGGGGCTTATATATCTTGGATTTCGTGTATCTAAAGATCTTAATTGTACCAAGGGACATACACAGATCTAGCAAGATTAGTGGGGTAAAACTAAGGCCATAATAGTGGGAGCAGGAAATTTTTAAAAACTGGAGGGTAGTTCTGAGTTTTAGCAGTGCTCTACTGCACCCTGGATATATTGTCTATTCCGTGTGGCCCTTCTGTGAGGGACTGTCCAATTATTTTACAAGTGGGCTCCGAGTCTCCACTTTGCCTATGCTCCTTCACATCAATTTGATTGCTTGTTTATGAACTTTATGACACCTAGTCCCATCAACACCTCATGATCACAATAGCAGTCGTGCTTCTTCCCTGTGGACTTTGTTGCTTCCCTGCTAGATGGCTGCTTGTTTAACTAAAGGGCTTTAAGGCTCCAGATAATGTTTTGAGAATGATGAGGGCAATGAATGTACAAATGTGCTTTACACAATTGATGTATGTATGGATTGTGATAAGAGTTGTATG
>NW_022111373.1:29516545-29518361 GCF_000313985.2 Echinops telfairi
ATGCCTTGGGTAGGATTGACATCTTTACAATATTGAGTCTTCCAATTCACAAGCATGGGATAGTCTTTTATTTGTGAAGGTCACTTTTGGTTTCCTGTAATTATGTTCCTAGTTTTCCTCATACAGATCTTTTGTTTTTGGGGGGCTAGGTATATTCCCTAGATATCTCAATCTTTGCTTGGCTATTGTAGATGGTGCTACCTACTTGATCTCCATTTCTGTGACCTTATCTGATGTATATAGCAAGCAAATTGACTTCTGTTTGATGATCTTGTATTCTGCCACTCCACCAAATTCCTCTATTGATTCCAGCACTCCAAGTGTGGAGCTTTTGGGGTTCTCAATATGAAGAATCATGTCAACTGCAAATAATGATAATTCCACTTCTTTGCCCCAGCCAAATGCTTTTGATATCCTTCCGTTTCCTTATGGTATTAGCTAGGACCTCCAGAACGATATTGAATACAAGTGAGAACAAGGGGTATAGGACTTGGGAACTTTGTTCCCATTGCTGATCTGTTGTACTCCCCTCTTGGTTTGTCCCCATGTGAGGAGGGCAGACCAGCCACACTCCTGGCACTGTATCCTCAGTGCTGTCCTCTGTAGTGCTTTGATCTGGGGAAGAGATATCATGTCTCAAATGGGGAGCATCTCTGCCATCCTCTCTGTGAACTAGCTGCTCAGAACAGAAACATCACCCTCAGGGCTTGGTGCTTCAGAATATGGTTACTCTCTTTCCCTCCTAGTTTGTTCCCATGTAACTGGGACAGACTAGCAGCTCTCCCCAGACCGTATCTTGGTTACTGTCCTCTGTATCATTGTCATCTAGGATGGGGATGTCACAACTCAAGCTTGTGCCAAGCTTGCAGTCCAGTTAGTGGGCTGTTCTATGCAGGTACATCACTCTGAAGGATTGGTGCACTAGAATGAGGTCTGCTCTCTCTCTCCCTTTCCTGTGGAGATATAAACAATACCCGCCCCAATGTGTGGATTAATGCCCTGCTCACCCAATGCCAACTTTTTTCTTCCCTCTTCCCTCTGTGAGCCCTAAAGGCATGAGGAGGGAGGAGATGTCTTTCAGCCCCACTGCTATCTGCACCTTCTGTTTTTCTTCTTCTTTTTATTTTTGATGGCATATGCATCCTTGGATTTGGTCTGTCCCCTGCCAGAATGCCTGGTCCTTAGCCCAGAGACTATGTGATATGCTCGTTTTTCTCTGCTCATTGTGCTGTTTGTACTTTCCTCAGTGGACTCATGTTGTACTTGTCCTCTTGTGTTTTGGCTAACTTCCCTCAGCATAATTTCATACAACTCTTTCTAAAGATGTTATGTTTCATGTTTTTATCGCTGCTTTTTAAGGATGTGTAGTACTGCACTCTGTGTATATACCAGAGTTTTTTTTAATACATTTGTCTAGTGATAGAAATTTAGGTTGTTTTCAATCCTTTGCAATTGCGAACTGTGCCACTATGAACAGAGGAGCGCAGATGTCTGGTGGTGGTATATTTTTACCCCTTTTGGGTATATGCCTGGATCATTAGGTAACTAGATTTCCATTTGTTTTAGGTATTGCCAAATAGTTTTCCACAGTGGCTGTAAGGATCCACAAGACCACCAGCTGTGGAAAGAGTGAGCCCATCTCATTTGCACCTCCTCCAACATCTGTTGCTTTCTGATTTTTTGAATTGAGTTATCTTTGAGGGTGTTAGGTAGTATCTCATAACTATTCATTTGGATTTCCTGGATGACTAGTGATTGAGAACATTTTCTCATGTTTATTGGCCGTTGGGTTTCATCACTTGTGAATCTCTACTCC
>NW_022111373.1:29519263-29520267 GCF_000313985.2 Echinops telfairi
ATTTTGTTAAGGATTTTTGCATCAATGTTCATTAGAGATATCAGTTTGTAGTTCTCTATTCTTGTGCATCCTTGCCCACTTTTGGTATCACAATTATAATAGCTTCATTGAAAGAATTTGGGAGTTTGCCATCCTTTTCTACACTCTGGAAGAGCGTGTGAAGAATCGGCATCTGCTATTCCCTGAATGCTTAGTAAGAATTCTCCTGTGAAGCTGTCTGGGCTGGAAGTGTCTTCAGTTGGTGTTTCCTTGAAGCCTTATCTATTTCTTCTTTTGTTATGGCTCTGGTGAGGTTTTTGATATATATGTGGGACAATCTGGGTAGGGATTGTTTTTCCAATTGTTTGTCCATGTCTCCCAAGTTGTTGTATTCGTTGGAGTACAGACTTTTATAGTACTGTGTAATTAATCTTTTAATTTCATTGGGGTCCATTGTAATTTTATCTTGTTTCCCTAATCTTAGCTATTGATGTCTGCTCCTTCCTTTCTTTGCTTAGGTTTGCCAAGAGTTTGTTGAGTCTGCAAATCTTATTATAGAACCAGTTTTTGATACTGCATTGATTTTTCATATGGCATTCTTGTTTTCCCACTCCTTTATCTCTGCCATGATTTTTATTCTTTCTTTTCTTTTGCTATGAGAGGGATTATTTTGTTGACTCTGTTCCAATTGTTTGAAGTTTTGTGATAGTGTATCTACCATAAGTCTCTCTTCCTTCTTCGTATGTACATTTATTGTACATCATCTGATAACTGCCTTTACTGTATCTGTAGGTTTGGGTACATTGTATTTTCATTCTCATTAGTTTCTAAAAACTTCCTAATTTCATCACTAATTCAGTCATTTTGAAGAAGAAAGTTGTTCATCCTTCACGTGTTTGCCCTTGTTTGTTTGTTTTTTGATCTTCCTTGTAGTGGTTTTTAGCTTTATGGTGTAATGGTAGCAGAAGGAACTCTGAGTGACCTCTGTATGTTTGAATTTACCCAGGCTTGACTTGTGTCCCAGA
>NW_022111373.1:29520367-29523789 GCF_000313985.2 Echinops telfairi
AAGATGTACTTCTTTAAGACAAGAGATTGATGAGTTATGTTTTCTAATCCAGTCTGCTAGCCTTTGGCTGTTAATGGGTACATTCAGAGTTATTATATCCATCTGTGAACTCTTTGTTTTCCTCTTATACCTTTTGTGTTAGATACGTTCCTACCTCCCTCCTTTCTGGTGTGTTGTGTATGTGTCTGCGTGGATTCATTTTTGCCTTCTTTTCACTGTTGGGCAACTATTATCTTGGGGGTTATTTTCAGTGTGTAGACTTCTGGATTTAGTTGTACTATGTGGTGGTCACCTATTTGTGCTTGGTAATTGTTGTTCTTCTGTCCAAAGTGAGTTGGCAAGAATTTTTGTAGTGCTGGGCTCTTTTAACTTATTTTCTGAATTTTACCTTGTCCTGGATAATCTTATCTCTCTGTCTATTTTGATGGATAGTTTGGCCAATATTTGGGTTGGCATTATTCTCTTTCAACTTTTGGAAAATGCTACTCCACTTTCTCTTCTTTTTCTTACTTACTCTCACTTTCTCTTCATGGTATCTGCTGATAAATCTGAGCATATTCTTATCTGAGCACTCTTGTAGGTAACTGACTCTTTTTCTCTACTGCTCTTATGATATTCTCTTTTTCCTCAAGATTTGACTACTATATGCTTTTGGGAATTCTTCCTACGATTCAGTCTAATTAGTGTCCTCTCTGCTTCCCAAATGATTTTCTCATTCTAACTCATTGTGGTTTTTTCCCCCTCCCCAGGAATTCCATAGCTATCTTGCTGTTTATATTTTTGTTCTTTCTTGTTCTGTTATCCCAGTTATTCAAATGCTGTTCACCTTCATAGCATTGCTCAATTTTCTCAAATTTTATGCAGTTTCTTTGACTGTCTTGTTTGACTGCCTTTCTCATTTGTTGAAGTCTGTACGGGTTTTTTTCTAGATCACTGATAAGGTTTTCCACTTCTTCCAATTTGTTGGTGAGGTCTTTAATCTTGTTCTTTGATTCTGTTACCTCTTTCCATAACTCTTGTGTTTCCCTTTTGTATGTGAACTCTAACTTTTTGTTATTTCATCCTTTTCTGAATTGATTCCCTTATTTTCTGTATGATTCTAAGCAATATACTGAAGATTTCTTTCTGTAGTGCATCAATCTCTGCTTCTATTAAGATCATTAGATTCAGGATTTCTTCTGACATTGCATTTATTTTCTCATGCTTTTGTGTAGTTTGTTGATGTGGGATACTATCTGCATGTCATTTTGGAGGAGCTCATCATCATTTTCCCAGGTGCCAGGGAGCCCTGAGTTTTCTCTCTGGGATGCTAATGAGATTGCATCTAAGGGCTACCTGTATCTGACTGTGCTGCATGTTCAGTGTACTTCTTTATCTCATTAGGGTTTACTCTCTCTTTAGACAGTCAGGTTACCTACTGGGAGAGAAGGTCAGGTGGCCCTCTCAGGGACTGTGGGTGGGGCAGTTTCAGGCAGTGAGGGTAGTTCTGGGCAGGGCAGTTGCATAGGAATTCACAGCATCATGGGGGCTGAGGTGGCTGGGAACCACAGAAGGTGGGCTGGGGTTTTCAGAGGTAGGCAAGCTGTATGATCATGAGTAGGTGGGACAGCAGAGTAGCCACAGGTCTAGTCTAGGCCAGTAGGGGAGCCTCAGGTCCAGGCTGGCTGGTGTGGAGGCTGCAGCTCATGTCTGGGTCAGTAGGGGGCTTACGGGACTTGTGTTGGCCAATGTGGGGCCCACAGGCCTAGGCCCAGTTGGTAGGGATACCAGAGGGGTTGGGCTAACCAGCTGGAAGGGGCGTTCTGCAGGCTTTGAATGAGTTGGTAGGGGGGCCGTGTGGCCAGGGCTGGCTAGAAGGAGGGGTTTCAGGGCTGAGCTGGACCTGTGAGAGGGCCATGGGTTCTGGCTGGGCTGGCAGGGAAGAAATGTGCCTGTGGCAGGCCTGTGGGACAGCTCCATGCCTGGGGTTGGTTGGCAGCTAGAGCCTCGCGCTGATAGCAGGCAAGGCCTAGCTATCGTGGCAAGAGCTACAGGTGGACATAGAGTGAGTTCCGGATGCGATGGTAAGCACCAAGGGCAGGTGGGCAGTATGTTCCTGCCTCAGCGGGAAAAGCCGTGGCAGGGGCAATATCCCTAGGTGGGGGATGAGTGATTCAGGTTGTGGTAGTAAGAGCCGTGATTAGATAGTGAGGCAGTATCTGGCTTCAGTGGGACAAGCCACAGGCAGAGTGGACAGGCTCTGGCTGTGGCTGCAGGAGCCATGGGTGGATGTCAATCAGGTTCCAGTCATGGTGGTATAAACTGTGGGTGGACAGCAGCAGGGAGGGGCCGGCTGCAGTGGGTAGGACTGGAAGTGGGCAATGGGTGGTGGGTGGGATCTTGTTGCAGTGGCAAGAGCCACAATCAAATGGTAAAGAGTTGTCCAGCCATGGTGGGAAAACCATGGGTGGTTGGGGGCTGGCCACAGCAGAAACTTCAGCAGCCCGGGTGATGCAGACTAGGGTTATCCTGGCATCAGGCTACAGATTCCTGGCACTCTGCCCTAATTACGGGTGGTGGCGGGGGAAGAAAGACCCCTGGATCAGCGAAGAACCTCTGGATGCCTTTGGGCTAGATTATATGACCTGCCTTCCCTGCTCAACATCCTTGTCCCCAAGTTCAACAATCACCTCAGAGCTCCTAGTGTGGCCCATTTACCTAAGCACCATCTTGCCGGAAGTTCCCACATTTTTATTTTTAAATTATTGCTTAATAAAGTTTTCTGTGATTATGTAGTAATACACTTTTACTGACCTAGTACTTTCCTGGTGCAGCAACAATGATAAAATATTCTGCTGTGGCTATTTCAATAATCTTGAGATTAAACCCTTTTTAAAAAGTCAGAATCTCTTATTAAATATATTGATAGACTTAGCCAAAATAAAGTTGAACTGAGTGTGTCTTTTCCCATAGGGTATGCGACCAAGAGATTCTGTAGTTGATGAAGATCGAAATCCTCATTAAGGCAATACACTTTTATATTCAGAATTACATCACCAATCTGAAAAGAATCTACATGGAAAATGACGTACCCTTCAAGGGAAGGTTTAGCAAATGGGGATTTCCTTGTTCTTGAACTGCTCTGGGCACCAGGAAGGCCATGTGTTTAAACGCGGACGGGAGCAAAAGGAGAGGACGGACAAGGGCAGGCCGCTGTCTGGGCATCCTTCAAGATTTCCCAATTTCCAGGGGTCACGTCTTCCCATGGTCTTCTATCTCTGATTTGCTTTTCTGGAAGGCTATTTCCTTATCATCATAGATATAAATTTAATTCCATTATTACTTTTTGCTTTCCTTTTGTCTTTTGTCTTCTTTCTCAGTCTTTCTTCCTTCTTTTAAATTAAGCCAAAGAGTGAGAGATTAAGGTCCTTCCAGGTCTTCTC
>NW_022111373.1:29524067-29526316 GCF_000313985.2 Echinops telfairi
TATGTGCGATGAATTCTCACCATCCTAACTTTTAAGGAGAATTCTAGTTGTACTTCTTCCAACACATATTTGCTTTTCCAACAATCTTCGCCAGCATCGCAATTCAAACATGTTAAGTCTTCTTGAGTCTTCCTGATTCAATGTCCAGATTTTACATGCCTATGAGGTGGTTGAAAATATCATGACTTGGGTCAGGCTACTTTACTGCTCGAAGTGACATCCTTGCTCTTCAACTCTTTAAAGAGATCTTGTTCAGCAGCTTTATCCAATACAGTATGCCTTTTGATCTCTTTAGTGCTGTTTCCACGAGCATTAATGGTGGATCAAAGCAAGATTAAATCCTTGACGAATTCAACTTTTTCGGCATTTATCATGATGTTACCTACTGAGCCAGTTTGAAAATTTGGGTTTTCTTTATATCAAGTCATAATCCATACCAACGGCTGTAATCCCGGGTCATCATTAGCAAGTGTTTCAAGTCCTGCTTTCTCTCAGCAAGCATCATCAGCCTATTGAAGTTTGTCAATAAACTTTCCTTCAGTTGTGACGTCACATTCTTCTTCATTTAATCTACCTCCTTTCAATATTTGTTCAACATACTGATTTAATAAGTATAGTAAGAGGAACAACTGTGACGCACACCTTTCCTGATTTTAAACCATGACGTTTTCCCTTGTTCTGTTCAAATGACTATGTTTTGATCCATTTACAGGTTCTTCATGAGCACAATGAAATGATAAGGAATTTCCATGCTTCTCAATGTGATCCAAAGTTGGTTGTGATCCACACAGTCGAATGCTTTGCATAGTCGATAACACATCTTTCTGGTATTCTCTGCTTTCAATCAATATTCATCTGATGTCAACAAGTATGGATATCTCTGGTGCCACATTCTCTTCTGAATTTGTCGTGAATCTCTGGAAGCTCCCGATTGGTGTACTGCTGCACTCATTGTTGAATGATCTTCAACATTTTACTTCATAAAAAATATATTAATTATATCGTTCAATAAAACTCACATCTCATGATAGCAATGTCCTGCAATTGGATTTTTTTCAGGAATTTACCAACGCATTGAATGAGAACAATGATCTGGTGAGGGGCTTCTTGAGGAGCTTCACCCCATTTCTCCCCCCGCATAGTGGCAAAGCTGATGATTTTTAAGGCTACGAGGAAATAGGGAGAAGGGGAGAGTTGTAGGCCATGTTCTTAAGGAACATGCCCCAAACCTGTATGTTCTTAAAGAGGTTCTGCAGTTTTTCTTGAACAAATGTTTTTCTGATCCTCAGATTGTTGCTTGCCTTTGGTTCATTTCCAGAGCTGAAGAAAAAGAAAAAAGTTGATTGACAGATTTAACAATGCAGCTTTTACTTTTATGGAGGAGCAAATTTATGGAGGTCCTTATGCTACCATTCCAGAAGTCCAGCTGTTGCACACTTACCTTAACTCTAGGTTACACATCCACATGTTCTCCAAAGGAAATGTCTTTATTTTCAATACATGGGCGAAGTCAAATAGCACACACTGGTGAACCACACTCCACCAACAGGTCACGGACTTGTGTCTCTTACTAAGGATTAGAGATAATAGAAGCTGGGTGGGTATTATCTTCACTTTTTTTTTTAACTTATAGAAAATGGTTTTAAATCTTTGCTTTTCTTCAAGGTATCATCCTCTTTTAGTACATGGAGGAGCTTCAAAACTACGTGGGACTCCATGTCAGAACTTTTACAAGTATTTATTACTTATAGAAGGAGAGGTCTAACTAGCTGGAATTGTTTTTGTTGTTTTTTTGACAGGCAAGGATTGCTTCTGGATAACTTCTTCACCTAAGGCTATGCCTCCTATCTCTTAGCTTGGCCTTGAGGTGCAAGGATGCATGAAATTTGTCTGTCTTTATTAACAGTGCCATTACATAATATGACTCTGGAGTAGGTAAAAAAATAGAGATAAGACTATCTGATTCTAAAGGGTCTTGAGTATGAGTTTTGGTAGTTCCTTGACTCTCCAGCCAAAGCACTTCCTGTCAAAATAATTCCCTGTTCAACTAGAACCGAGGACCATGCCTTTTTCAAAGAAAAATATAGTTGGTAGGATGAATCAGTTTTATTTTGCTTTCAAACCAGACCTCATTTAAATAATCTCAAACCAGAGAGAGATGTTTTCCTATAATTGACTCAGTCACCCATTCTAAGGAATGACAGTTCTGAAATGTGACAGTTCAGCCCTGATGCCTTGTGACAAACTGT
>NW_022111373.1:29528254-29540826 GCF_000313985.2 Echinops telfairi
ATTTTTTAGACCAGCTTTTGGTTATAATTTTGTGCTACCACAACAGGGAAAAACAATTTTAGATGAGAACATAAAATCCTCCACTGTTAGTGCCTCATTTACTTCTTTAGTACAACTATTGATCAGAAGCCTGCTGGCAGATCTCTTATAACCTACAGAGGCAGTTGCATTGTATGAAGTTCTTAAGACCCATGCTCTGATAGCTGAAGTTGGAATGATCCCTGTGTGGATCATTCTGACCCACAAGAGGAGATATGTTTGCTCCTCTGTGACAGTGACTTGCTCTTTCACTCTGCTTAGTGGCTATGCTAGAAGCTTGGGGTCTAGGCAGTCAATTACTAGCACATATAGTCCTAAATTATAGAAAAAGATTGGAAACATTGTGGAGTCATGAAGCTCAGACTCCAAGGGAATTTAGATTCCTTAGTATATTCTATTCTCTGGCACAAAGGTGGAAAAGCAGGTTTGGAGAACTTCTGACCCCTAGCAGTTCAAAGACATCAGCCTGTCCATGGGAGAAAGATATGACTTTCTGCTCTTTTAAAGATTTATAATCTCAAAAATTGAAAGGCATTGTTCTGTCCTATAGGATCTCCTAGAGTAGGGATATTGTAATATAAATTTTGTTATAATTTGCAGAATGCCAGAATGATGATTTACTGACTATGAAAAAGTATTTGACTAGGTGAATCATAGCAAACAATGGATAACATTAAAAATAGGATGATACTATCGCTTAAGACAAAAGGGGTGCATAAGTAAATGTGGTGAAGAGAGCTGATGGTGCCCGGCTATCAAAAGATATAGCATCTTGGGTCTTAAAGGCTTGAAGATAAACAAGTGGCCATTTAGCTGAGAAACAGCAAAGCCCACATGGAAGAAGCATACCAGCCTGTGTGATCATGAGGTGTCGAAGAGATCAGGTATCAGACATTAAAGAACAAAAAAATCATATCATTGTGAATGAGTGGAAGTGTGGAGTGGAGATCCAAAGCCCATCTGTAGACAACTAGACATCCACTTACAGATAGTCGAGGGGAGGAGATGAGCCAGTTAGGGTGCAGTATAGCACTGTTAAAACATACAACTTTCCTCTAGTTCTTTAATGCCTCTTCCCACACCCACTATCATAACCCCAATTCTACCTTACAAATCTGACTAGACCAGAGGATGTACACAGCTACAGATAAGAGCTGGAAACACAGGGAATCCAGGAGAGATAAACCCCTCAGTACCAATATTGAGAGTAGAGATACCAGGAGGGTAAGGGGAAGGTGGGGGAGAAAGAGGGAACCTATCACAATGATCTTCATATAATCCCCTCCCAGGGCTCAGACAACAGAAAAGTGGGTGAAGGGAGACATCGGGCAGTGTAAGACATGAAAAATTAACAATAATTTATAAATTATCCAGGGTTCATAAGGGAGGGCAGGGAGGGGGGAGGGTACAAGGGCTTGAGTAGAAAGAAAATGTTTTAGAAATGGTGACGGCAAATGTGCTTGACATAATGGATGGATGGATTGTGATAAGAGTTGTATGAATCCCAGTAACATGATTAAAAAGAAGAAGAAGAAGAAGAAGAAGAAGAAGAAGAAGAAGAAGAATTCTAGAAAACTTTAATGTGCTCATTTGAAACCTGTGCATGTTTCAAGAGGTAGTTGTTTAAATAGAACAAAAGAATAGTGAACTTAAAATCAGAAAAGGCATGCCTCAGAATTGTGTCCTTTAACCATACTTATTCAGTCTGTATGCTGAGCAAATAATCCAAGAAACTGGAATATATGAAGAAGAATACAGTATTAGGATTGTGAGGAGGCTGGTTAACAACCTTCAATATGCAGATGACACAAACTTGCTTGCTGAAAGTGAGGAGGGCTTGACACACTTGCTGGTGAAGCTCAGTAAGTGCAGCCTTGACTATGTGTTATCATAACTCGATGTAAAGAAAAAATATTCTCATGACTGGAAAATAGGTAACATCATGATAAAAGGAGAAAAGATTGACATCAAGCATCTTACTTGGGTCCTCAAATAGTCCTCATGGAAACAGTAGCCAGGAAATAAAATGACTCATTACCTGGGGTAAACCTGCTGCACTACACCTCTTTAAAGTGTTGAAGAGCAAGGATGTGACTGTAAGGAGTTTGGGGCACATAACTCAAGTTATGGTATTTTTCAATCACCTTATAGGTAGTGAAAGTTGGGCAATGAACAAGGAAACAAAAAAATGATACATGTGAGTTATGGTATTGGTGAAGACTATGGATGGTACCGTGGCCTGCCAGAAGAACAATAAACTCCATCTTCAAAGAGGCACAGCTAGAATGCTCCTTGGAAGGGAGGATGGCTATACTGGGTCTCATATATTTTGGCAATATTATCAGGACGAACCAGCAATAGAAAAGGACGCCATGTTTGGTAAAGCAGAATGGCAGTGTGAAAGAGGAAGACCTTCAGAGAGGTGGATTGACTCAGGGGCTGCAACAATGAGCTCAAACCTCACAAGAATTGTGAGGCTGGTGCAGGACCGGGCAGTGTCTTGGTCTTGTTATGAGTTGGAACTGATTCAAAAGAACCTAACAACAAAACAGTAGGGATCGACTTAATGGCAGTGGAGTTAGGGCTTCATCGAGTATAACAAGATGAGCAAGGGATTACCCTCTTCGTGGTACTTACACCGAATCAGTTTTGGATGATTCAAAGTAAGGCATTTAAAAACACCTCTGTAAACTTTAAACTTTAACTATGTTTTGCTCTGTATCAAGAGACGCCTTTTGTTCCATCATAGTTGATGAAGTTAAACAAGCGGCTATCTAGAAGGAAGAAACAAAGCACACATGGAAGGATCACACCAGCCTGTGTGAAGCACGAAGCACAACCTTGACTCCTTTGGTGAGAGCTATTAGTCTACCTTCTGGAATAAGGCAGGGTTTCACCATTACTGACATTTTACCCACAATTGTATCATACAAAGTATGGCAATCTTGGAGATATGGCTTCCGTAATATACTGAGTGTATTTGTCTAGCTAGGACAGTTCATATGCAATTCTGGGAATCACCAATGGTATGAATGATTAGAACCTAGGGAAAATGCATATATAGGACTGTAATATATGGGAGTGTTTATTTAGCTCACAAAAGCCAAAGGTAGCTAAATATATGGCATTTAAAAATTATTTACTTTTTTATACTTAGCCACACTTCAATTTATGATTTTACCTGCAGCAAAAATTCAATTTTGCCATGGTGGTAAAGTGAGTTTCTATGAAGTAGTACGCATCCTACCCTTTATTGTACCTAGTACTTCTTAATCATAGATATTTGATTAGCTAGAACAGGCTGTAGGCAATCCTGAGTGGTAGATCTTCTGAAATGAGTCTTAAAGCTATGTGTAGGGGAAGTCATGGTGTATAATTCTTGACTTTTTGTCTTCCATGCAGAAATTCAGGGTTCAGTATCTGGCCGATGAATCATGCACAGCACCCACATATCTGTCAGTGGAAGCTTGTGTGCTGCTTGATGTTGATCAGATGTTAGTGAAACTTCTAGATGGACTATGAAGAAAAACCTGGCTATTTATTTTTTTTAAAAACCGCCAGTGAAAACCCTAGGTAATACAGTGGAACTATTTTAATGCATCATAAATATTTGGTGGTTTCCAATTAGTTAGGTCTCACATTTTTCCTGGTAGCTCATCTTACACAGTGTTTAAGATTATTAAAAGTTAAATTATTAATTTTGAACAAAATATAAGAGGGTTTCAAAATGTTCCTTGAAAATTTAAATTAAAAGATAATAGATCAGCTGATAGACCTGGAACTATTGATGGACTTTAAATTTTTTCCCCTATTATTATTTAAATTTTTTACTTAACATTTTTAACTTATTTTTTAATATGCTTATCTATATAGAATAGGCAGGATAAACAATCCCAAGGAGAAAGCAATGGGACCAATGACTCTGGGGCACATAGGAGAGGAGGAGACAGGAGAAAGGTAGCTGGAGGCCAACAAACTCAGGGGCAAAGGAACAACAAAGGATCTAAAGTCAACTGCAAGGAGGACCCAGAATGCCTGGTGGAGTTTGATCAATTGTAATGTAACTGAGAGGAATTATTAAGAGGAGAATGAAGGGTTGACATGATAATGGGGCAGGAGGGAAGTAAAAGGAAATAGAGGCAAGAACTAGGAGACAAAAGCTATAGATAGAGGTATAAATAAATATAAGCAATTACATATGTGAATATGTTAATATATAAGGACAGGAGTATTGGTCTATGTACATATGTTAAGCTATTAAGTTAGCAGATGGTCTTTGGGCCTCTACTTAAGTCTTCTCTCAACACAAAAACACTTTGTTATAATAACCTGGACCTGTGTGTATATACCACGATTGCTGAAGACAAAATGGGTGCATAAGCAAATGTATTGAAGAAAGCTGATGTTGCCCAGATATTAAAAGATATAGCTCCTGGGGTCTTATAGACTAGAAGTTAAACAAGCGGCTATCTAGAAGGGAAGAAACAAAGCCCACATGGAAGGAGCACACCAGCCTGTGTGATCAAGAGGTATCGATGGAATCAGGTATCAGCAGCTGAAAAACAAACAAACCAGTTATATTGATGTGAAGGAGAGGGGACGGAGTGGAGACCCAAAGCCTGTCTGTAGACAACTGGACATCCCCTCACAGAAGGGTCACATGGAAGAGACAATTCAGTCAGGGTGCAGTTTAGCACAGATAAAACACACAACATTCCTTTGGTTCTTTGATGCTTCCTCTCCCCCACTCTCATGACCCAAGTTCTACCTCACAAATCTTGCTAGACCAGAGTATGTACATTGGTATACATTATGAGCTTTTGACACACAGAATCCAGGACAGATAAACTCCTCAGAAACAGTAATGGGAATAGCGACTTCATAAGTGTAGGGGGCGGGGGAGGGAGAAAGGGGGAACTGATAGTAATGATGGATGTATAACCTTCCCCTGAGGGGAACAAACAAGAGAAATGTGGGTGAACGGATACAGTGGATAGTACCAAGTTTTCACAAGGGTGGGAGGGTGGGAGAGGGAGGGTAAAAAAGGAGCTGATAGTAAGGGTTCAAGGAGAAAGATAATGTTTTGAAAATGACGGTAGCAACATATGTATAAGTTTGCTTGATATAACAGATTTTTGGATTGGTACAATATCTGTAAGAGCCCCTATAAAATGATATAAATTTTTTGAAAAGATTGTGAAAGTAAAAATCAGATTTGTCCTATAACTCCTGACTTATACAATAGTTTAATAAATGCATATATAGCCCTTAAAAATAAAATAAGACAATAGAATTTTAAAAATAGACTTTTGGAAGTCTCCTCTTATAATAAATATTAAGTGTCTAGTCAGAGGTGGGTGTGTCATCTGTGAATGAACTATATAATTTTTCGGTTTTTCATTGTTAACATCTGTGGGAGTTTGATGATTTTATGTCAACCACACACTCTTGGCTAGGGAAGGAGTCAAATCAGTCCATCAAGTAGTGGCTTGATGAGCTCTCCTGGGGGTGTGGCCTTTTGTATAAGAGTAAAGGACTCTGGGAACTGCTTCTTTCCCTGACACTTCAACTTCCCAGCTGCTGGAAGTCTGCCTGCATCTATGGCCCCAATGTTCCCACTGACTTGAGTCCTGACCCACTGGGCCGGGGATCTCTCTACCTCCTGATTCACTACTCTGCAAGCTGCGTGAGTCTGAGGAGGGACTAAGGGGCTAGCATTGGACCTATGGCCTTGAATTGGACAGTCTGGGAGGCCTTTTTGATATATAATTACTTCTTAATATAAAGCTCTTTTTTATACATAGATGAATGTCACCGGATTTGTTTCTCTAAACAGCAGCCTAACAACATCTGACAAATTGATACAAATATTACTAACTTTTATTTCACCAAATTATTCTGAATTCTGAATCCAGCACTTTGAGTGCCTTAAAGACGATGCAGGAACAGAACTTCATTTCCTTACTCCAACTCCGATAATGTTTCCTGATAACATTTTTGCCTGAAGTCCAGAGAAGAAACAACATATGTGTTCTGCTCAGATATAGTTGTCATTGGCTATTTTATAGATGTCTGAGCCAACCCAATACAACTTTCCTCTAGTTCCTAAATGCTTCCTCCTCCCCAACTATCATGATCCAAATTCTACCTTGCAAGTCTGGCTGGAGCAGAGGATGTACACTGGTGCAGATGGGAACTGGAAACACAGGGAATCCAGGGGGGATGATCCCTTTGGGACCAGTGGTGTGAGTGGCGTTACTGGGAGGGTATAAGGAGGGTGGGTTAGAAAGGGGGAACCGACTTCAAGGATCTACATGTGACCTCCTGTCTGGGGAACGGACAACAGAAAAGTGGGTGAAGGGAGACATCAGACAGGGCAAGATATGACAAAATAATAATTTATAAATTATTAAAGGTTCATGAGGGAGGGAGGAGCGAGGAGAGAGGGGGGAAAAATGAGGAGCTGATGCCAGGGGCTTAAGTGGAGAGCAAATGTTTTGAGAATGATGAGGGCAATGAATGTACAAATATGCTTTATACAATTGATGTATGTATGGATTGCGATAAGAGTTGTGTAAGCCCCTAATAAAATGTTTAAAAAAAAAAAAAGAAATACAGAATTCCAAGACTAGCTGGAAACTAAAAAAAAAGTGCTCTTAAGTAGGAAAATCTAAGGAAAATATCGCAACATTATTTCAACCTCTAAGTTATAAACTAAAGATGCTATAAAATGTTTGATTTGGATAATGCTGGGGCAATAGTATATGGTACATACTCTCTACTCTGCTCTGTGAACACAGTGAGTTTCCTCATTCTTTGTGTTTAAAAATATCCAGGTCCGTTACCCAATATAGAGGAGTCCCGGTTGTGCATTTGTTACACGTTAGACTGCTTAACACAATGTGCTAGACATATCATCGTTTGTCAATATGAGGATTAAGAGTGTACGGTGGAGTCTAACTTGTCAATCAGATCAGAGCCAATGAGGCCTCTGTGTGGGTATGGCCTTCTCCTGAGAATTCTGGGAAAATCTGGTACTTCCTCCTTGGAGGCGGGAGACACTTCTCTCTCTCACACCGTGGGAGACATAGCAGCTGACAAGACACATAGACCCACCCTGATGCAGAGACCCCTGCCAGCGCTGAGATGTTCCAATGAAACTGGATCCAAAGACTTCACATCCACTGGCCTGTGATCTTCTACATTCGGCATCATTGCACGTGTTTCGTGAGTCTGAAGAGGACTTTATAGATTGGTATCAGACATATGGACTAATATTGGATTTATGACTTGATCTGGACTGGGCTGGGATGTTTTCTCCATGTTCAATTGCTCTTGTATATAAATCTCTTTCTTACACACATATGTGTGTCCATGGATTTGTTTCTCTAGTCTACCCAGGCTGACCCACACAAGGGCAGCAATTTGACATCATCGGCTTCCCTGTGAGAGGAAGATGAGGTTTTCTACTCTAGTAAAGAGTTACAGTCTCTGAAATCCACAGGAGAAAGTCTGTGCCCTTCTGTAGGGTCACTGTGCGTTCCAGCTGATATGATGGCGGTGAGTTTGTTTCTTTTTCTAGATTTTGAATAATATGGACCCACTGGTGCTATTTTTCTCTCTGTAGAGGCAAGTGAAATTCCGTTCTATATACCTCTAATTTAGCCTTTTCTTCTTCTCAGCCATTCAGTCATTAACAAAGGAGTCCATTAATACTTCTGATTTGGGGATCATGGCAGTTTAGATTTTATCGGTTACATTTTATATCAAGTTGTACAATGAAAACGTAGGGGTAGAGTCCAACCCATTAATCAGGTCACAGCCTGATGATGCCTCCTTGTGGGTGTGGCCTCTTTGCAAGACAGACCCTGAGAACTTCCTTCTCTTTTTCCTCTCACCCTCGTTGTCTGTCAAAAACTCACTGTCATCGAGTCGATGCTGATTCACAACAACCCCCTGTGGGTTTCTGAGATTGTAACTTTTTATGGAAGTAAAATCCCAAGGAGATGCTTATGGTTTCTGTGTAACCACTACACCACCAGGGCTCCTCTGCTGTTTTAATTAGGGTCAGGAAACTGGATTGATTAGAAATAAATAAGAGAAGCTTTGGTGAACTGAACTATGGAGTGCATTCAGCTGTCTTACTAAATTGTGTTAAGAATTTAATGAGCACAAACTGTATTTGTTTTTAAAAATGGTTATCCCTTATTAGAAACGTAATTATGATCTTTTCAAAAACTTGTAAATAAAATATGCACGTTAAGTATTAATTAGGCATGCATATATTATTACTAGAAAAAGAATGTTCCCGATTCCCTGAGAAAGAAGCTCTGTTGATGCACTGGTTACGGGCTTACCAGCTAACTGAAAAGTCAGTGGATTAAACTCACCCATAGATTCGTGGGAGAAAGATGTGGTAGTTCATTTCATAAAGATATACAGCCTTGGACACCCATGGGGCCTGTTCTATCCTATTCCATAGGATCACTGTGAGTTGCATTGACTTAACAACTAATGGATTTGGCTTTAATTATATAGAACTATCTTTTAGTTATAAATTTTAAAAGGTTATCAGGAGAGACCAGTCTCTGGAAAAGGGCATCATGCTTGGTAAAGTAGAAGGGCAATGGAAAAGAGGAAGACCCTTGACAAGATGGATCGACGCCACGGCTGCACACATGGGCTCCCACATAGCTATGTTGTGAGGATGGCTCCGGCCCCGGGGGTGCTTCATTCTGTTGTGCAGAGCGTCACCGTGAGCCAGAACGGACTCGACGGCACCTACAGCAGCAGCAACAAGGTGTACTTCAAAAATAACTGCTGTTCTTCGGGCTTTCAAAAAGAAATGATTCTTAATAGTTAATAGCTGCTTTAATAAAAAAGGAAACCCAATGTCAAAACCCACTACCATTGATTTTGATTCAGGGAGACCCTATTGGCCAAAGAACTGCTTCCCCTGCTTCTGGGTTTTCGAGACTTTAAATCTTTACAGGAGGAGCCTCAGATTTCTCCCATGGAGAACCTTGTGAGTTCAAACTGCTGTCCTTTCACATAATAGCTCATTTCCTAGTCCACTACACCACCAGGGCTCATCTTTCCAGGGACGGACAGCCTCAGTATCCCATGAAGTGGCTGGTATTTAAACCTCTGACTTTTCAGTTAACTTTTCAACACTTACCTGATACATGGTTATTATTACAAGTAAAATAACATAAAAATGCTTAAGGGATTAAATAACTTTACCACATATGACCATCTGGAGGTAACCAATGTTAATAACTTGTTGTATAACTTATAACCATTATTCTTATTCACTGAATATTAAATCCATACATAAGTTTATTTATAAAACTGAGCTCCCACTATATATTTTTTATCACTTGTATTTTTCATTTATGCAATATAATAGAGAGCACTCCAGACAGAAGGAGTTTCTATCGTTGCCTTACATTCTATTGAAGGAATATGTCATAACTTATTCTACCATTTTCTTACCATTATATGTTAACATGTTTGCCACTGTGAACAATAATTAAATAAATCTATCCTTATATAGGCATCAGTCAAATAATAATGCTGCAAGATCACAGGAGCCTTTATTAAATAAAATATCAAAATATGCAGCTGTTATTCTTAACAAATCCTTTGTCTAGGTGTATATACTTCTGAAGATGATGTGTTTTACTCTCTAATGCTTCCCCAAAAATTCTGTGCTCTCTGATTTACACCAGGTCAAATTGGTAGCTTGGTATCCTCAAGGGACTCAAGTCAGGTTCTTTTGAAATGTTTCTTGAGTTTAGGGCATAAAAATATATATGACAGGGAAAAACTAAGGGCGCAGGATAAATGGGATAAGGCTTAACAATAGAAATCTCCTGGGACAGGCCTTGATATCCTTTAAGATGAGCAAGTGCTTGCTTGTGATAAAAAAAAAAAAATCACTGCCATTGAGTCAATGCCAACTCATAGCAACCTTACTAGGATAGAGTAGAACTGTGCCTGTGGATTTTAACGACTATAATTATGGGAGTAGAAAACTGCCTCTTTCTTCTGCAGAGCACTTTTCTCTTATGTCTTCCTCCTGGAGGACTGAAGAAGAATCAATGCATTTGAAGTATGTTGCTAGCAATTAATATTGGAAGTATCACGGACTCCCCAAAGAACAAACAGATCTGTCGAAGAGGAAGGACAGCCAGAATGTTCCTTAGACGTGAGCATGCCGAGACTTTGTCTCATGCACTTGGGAAAGTTGTTATTAGGAGTAACCAGTCCCTGGAGAAGGAAACGCGCTCGGTAAAACAGAAGGGCACTGGAGAGAAGGATCTTCAATGAGACAGACCGCCCACAGTGGTTGCGACAATGGGCTCAAATACAGCAACGGCTGTCAGGATGACACAGGACCAAGCAGGGCTTTGTTCTATCGTACACAGGGTCGCTGTGCATTGAAAGCAACTCCATAACACCTAACAACAACTTAGGACTAATGAATATGCATGCAATAGTTATTGAACAAACAAATGCTTTGTTGAAGTGCTCTAGGGCATCTATCCTTCTTTCTATTGCAACATTCTTATAGTTACCTGTAAACATCCACTTCTGTTCCTTTACTATTTAGGGGGCCCATTATAATGGAGTGGAATAATATTTGACAGTTGCTCAATTAATTTCCTGGGATTTAACTCTATCTTGCTAATTTCAGTCGCAGAATTAGTTGGTTCCACTTGGGGATTGTTTCACTTTTGAAAATTTCCCCTTACAAATGGCTGTGGGATGTGAAATCAGGTGCTTCACAATGGCTCTATTATGAGAATTAGCTCTTCCTCAGTCATAGTTTGAGTGCCATCCTACCTGACGGGCCCGTCTTCTGGAAGGATGTCTGATAATGTTCTGACATGAGGTTTTAGTGACTGACAATGTTTCCATGCTATCTGTAGGGTTTTCTGTGGCTAATTCTTCTGTGGTGGAGAACCTATTCCTTCTTTGTAGTCTGTTGTTAGAATGAAAGCCCCGCTGACACCTGTTCACTACGGTGGTCCTCCTGGTAGTCTCTAAACCAGTGGCACGGGCTTCAGCTTTACAGGAACACACCGCAGCACACCAAACTGACGGGCAGTAGTCATTGAATATAAGGATTCATAATAAAACGGTACATTTCCCTTTTGGATCTATTTCTAAAAACATAACTTATGTCAGTACAATTTAGATTGAGTGTAGAAGGTAGAAACATTATTCATAAACCTCACGGGGAAGCTCTTCTCTGTCCTGTAGGTCCCTCTGAGTGGGAATCAACTTGATGACAGGGATTTGGCTCTTCACTCCAGGGTGAGGGAAGTAGAATTAGGAATTAATTGGTACAGGGTTTCTTTTTGGGGGGTGGTGGTGACAAAAATGTTCTGCAATCAGTAGTGATAGTTTCACAACTCACTGGAGAGAGTAAAAATAAAAATGAAAAAAAAAAGAGTCATATACTTTAAAAGGGTAAGTTGTATAGTATGTGAAATATACCTTAATGAAACTATTGAAAGTTGAGGTCAAACAACATTTAAAACCCCAAAAATCTTATTTCCAAGATTTGCCAAATTATTGATGCCCAATTGTGAAAACATGTTTTTTATTATTTATGGAGATGAACCATATGTTCTTTCTTATACTTTTAAGGGTCAGAAAATAAACACAACCACAACGTAGAATACAAAAAGAAGAAATAAATATCCTTCATACATGTTAATGGTTACTTAACTTATGAATAACAACTTTTGTGCAAAATTATAGCCAATACCCAGCATGTCTGTAAGCAGAAGGGAAATTAATTTCCTCAGGATGCTTGTCTTTCTTTACCAGTGTATTTCCAGAGAGTTTCCAAAGGGCTACCCATGTGTGACAGTCAATAAGTTCACATATGGTTTTGCAAAGAAAGGAATTACCAAAAGTTGAGGAAGTCATTAATAACACTTCTTTCCAAACCAACTGCAAAAGTGTCAGAGTGAGAAAGGCATGGCTACATTATCCCTGAGGATGTCAGAGTCAAATGGACCTCCAACACTCAATCATATGCTCATTGGTTACTGACCTTATTCTGATATTTGGGCGGTATATTTAAGGGCAAGACCAAAGGTCCTCTTTCCTTCCAATCTGACCGGAAAAGCAAAGAGCATGGAATCAATACTGTCTTACGACCAAGGGAACATGTACAGGGAATCTGGTTTATTGAACTGCAAACCGACTTTCAAGCTTGTAATGCTGTCTGCTGGGTGTGATTGTCGAGTCGTCTGGAAACTTGGGAGTAAAGCGCTCACTTAGAAGTCAGGAGGATGTTTCTTAAAACTGTTTTCTCAGCATGGTTTCTCCTGAATGGCTAAAATTCTCTTTCTAACCCATGGGGGTGGTAATGTATGTCATTTTTGTTGCATCATTTGGACTCTTTTCAGGATAGAGGTAGTATTTCTATAAGATGTGGGATGCTGATATTATCACAGCAGCAGGATCATAATATATAGAATACCGGTCTGAATCTGATGGACCAATTGTGAAAG
>NW_022111373.1:29547800-29549072 GCF_000313985.2 Echinops telfairi
GTCATACCCGCTTAGAATTATTCAATCTTCCTGGCTAATCAAATCATCTGTCATTATTTAATTAAAATGTTCCCCTTTAACTTTCCTAATGCTTTTTGCCCTACAGTGTCCTTTGGCTAATTAACACAGCTGCATTAGGTTTCCTTGTTAGTTAGTCCTCTTCATGGTACACTCTTTCCTCTTTGGACTTCCAAATGTTCTGTGTCCTCACACTTTAAACTTGTCCCTTGAAGCTGCAGTTACGTTGAATATTTTAAATACTTCAAGCATTCTGCTGAAGCCCTTTCTTTTACTTTGAGTACTGGACACATTAAATTTATGCAATAATTGATACATACCATTTTACAGCTACTTTACTAAAATTTGCTGTGTTCATGTTCCTTCTTGAATGGGATACTTTCTTCATTCCATATTTTCATTCTTTATTAGTTTGTTATTTGTGCATAGCTTTTCTTCTAATAGTTGCCTTCGTAATTTCAATATATGTTCTTGTTTCCTTAGTGTTTAATATAAATTTGTACTTTTCTGGGAATGCATGGAATATAAAAGTTAACTGCATTGATTCCCCTTCTAACTTTTAAACTATTGTTTTGGTGTATAGTAAATATATATTTCTATATTTTATTTAATATATTATACTAATACTGTACATACAAAGGGTTTCAAGAATTTATGGAAATGGATTTGAACAATAATGGAATTTTTTTCATTGCTTTTATCAACCCCTTCATATTTTGTAATAAATCCTACAATACATTAATGTTAGTGTATTCTACTGTCGATGTTATTTTTAAATTTCTGTATCATTCACCTTGTTATGGTTAGAGTTTATGTCAAGTAGACATACCTGGGTGAAGACAGAGGTGGAGCCCAACCTGTCAATCAAGTCATCGTTCTGATGACTCCTCCGTGAGGTATGGTCTTTTTTATTAGAGAGAGACTTTGGGCAGAATGAGCTCTTTTTTGCCCCTTTACCTTATTCTGGATGTGGGTCCTGCATCTGACTTATTGATATCCTGTTTTATTGCTTGCCGTACCAAGACATATCAGTGGACTGCCCATTTTGGATTTATTCAACTGACCACGGATTTATTTACCTCTGCATCCACCAGACTATGGCATCCTGCTTCTCCACCTGCTTCCTGTTCGTCAGCTTCTGCAGCTACATCAGACCTTTACACCTGAACAAGACTTTCATACCTACTTCTCTGACTGTGTAAGTCATTTCTTGATATAAATATCTTCACACACATACACACACACACACACACA
>NW_022111373.1:29550140-29552487 GCF_000313985.2 Echinops telfairi
ACATTTGGAAGAGGGGCACTTGGCCAACTAATGGAAAGATCTATATTTGTACCAATTCCAAAGAAAAGTGATCCAACAGAATTATAAAACAATAAATGATAAACAATACCACATGCAAGTAAATGTTGCTGAAGATCATCATCAACCAACAATGGATGCAGTAAGGCACTGAGAAGGAGCTGCCAGAAATTCAAGCCTCTGACTCTAAAGAGGATAGGGAACAAGGGAGCTCATTACTGATGTCAGCTGGATTTTTACTGAAAGCAGAGAATACAGAAAAGATGTTGACTTCACTTTGTAAAGGCATTTGACTGTGTGGACCACAACAAACAGTAGGGTATGGAAGAGTGGGAATCCACAATACTTTATTGTGTTCATTTTAGAACCAAACTTAACCTGCTACCATCTTGTAGCAAAATAGCCAAGATGTACACAAAATAAAGGATACTACCAATAAGATCCATGCTCTACTTTAAAAAGTCTTCAGTATGAGGCCCAAAGGTCAACGATGACACAAAAGGAAAGAAAAACTAGAGTATTGGAATGTGAACAAGCAGAGTACAATTAAAGATAATATTGACACCTTGTGGTAAATATAACTAATCCTACCACAAAGTTGTGTGGAAAGTGTCAGATGGGAGCTTAAATGACCTTATAAATCATCACCAGACTCAATAAGTGTTTATTTTTAAAAAAGAATCTCAGTCCAGTTTCCTTGTTTACTGTTAGTAGAAACAGAACCAAATAGTATATAAAATTTTAACTGAAATAAAAAAGAGTACCGGAGTATGCCATAGGAGGTCGTCATGCTGAGAGAGATGGACAGCACTTGACCAACTAACTTGTCTAAATGAGAATGCTCCATCGAGGGAGAAAAAAGAGAGCTAACATAATTTAAGCTACACGTAGCACTTACATGCTCAAATGAGAGCTGGGCTTTATCGTGTTGGACAATGGTGAGGTAAATTTTAGTGTGGCTAAGTTACATGGTTTAGGTGGCATTCAAAAAGATAAATTAAACAGAGCCATGCACTGATAATACAGATTGCTATTTCCTGAGACTTATTTGGAGACTTTAGCAGGGGAGCGCAGCGACTCTTATATCCTTGGTCCTCCTTCTATCAGAGAAGCTTGTCCTCTTCAACCCAGCGGGCAGTTTCAGGAGGGACGCACATGGAGTGGTGAGGGAGGAAGGGGACACCCGCTAGCAGCCAGATCAGCCAAATCAACCCTGTGGATCAATGGGGTGACAGATGTCACAGCTAGATCACCCTCACACCCCAGATTACTATTTCTGATGTCAAGAAAAGACCTTAGTTTCACAGAAAGCAGAATTTTATTTATTACACATCATCGTCAGTGACTGCCCATATTCTTATTTTCTGTAAGCATGCCTTACTTTGGGAATTAGAACCAATTTTGGTTGCTAGGTTAGTTACAGTAGGTAGATTATGTGTAAAGTCAAATAAACATTGAAGAAAGCAGCCATTGTCTTCCTTACACATTGGGAATCCTTAATGTCTGAAATGTGATATGTGGCTAAGCGACATTTCTGGTTTTTGTTCACCTGTGGATATTTGAAAATAATTTACTTCAATATACTTTTTAGTCACTCAGCCTTTAAGTATTTTCACACCACCTCTTCCTAACAGGTTGTAACGTCCTTATTCATGTTGCACGTAGTCCTTCCTGCATCAGGAAAGCACTGATGCTTTATTACGGAGGGTTTATTATGGAGAGCCACAAGAACATTTGAGAAAGCATCGTAATTCAGCCTTCTCAAATATACACGTTTACAACAGAAGGCCAGATTGTTTATAAGTCTTGCTCAAAATCACACACCAAGTTAGTAGCAGAGTTGGACATAGAATTTATACATTTCAAATGGCAGCCTTCTAGAGCATTTTTTCCCCAACCCAAAATTCAAGAAATTCAACAGATTAAATGCAGTGGTGATCATATAAAGTAGAATGTTAAATAGCAGATTATGTATTTTCAAAGAGAAAAGTACTTGCTGATTTTAAATATCTATATAGATCAGAGATAGATTTCAGGGTACTTCCCAAGCCAGCAACATGCATAATATTTACTATATATACTTGTCTATGTTAGAAATGTGGTTTCAAACCATTCCAGCAGGGTCCAAGAATCAGAAAAGTTAATTTATGTATGCATCAGGTTATGGATGTATTTGACAGTATCCAGAGACCTTTTAGTTGATCCCTGCAAAAGACCTAGAATTGGGATCATACATCAAGGACCATATCACATCAACTTATAAGTTTTATACCTAATAGAATGCTAGACATAATAGGTTCCTAATAAATGGTTGATGAATTCTGTAAAT
>NW_022111373.1:29552705-29554223 GCF_000313985.2 Echinops telfairi
ATCATTTGCAACATTTCCTTAAATTCACAAGTAGCTGTCAGCTTGTTTGGGTGCCAAATTGCTAGACTAAATTGCTAGTTTTATGAAGATAACAAAAATAACATTAAAATCTAAACATTTCTGAGGATCATCTCATTGTCGAAAAAGACTGCAATGAAAGGAGGGTATTGAGGGTAGTATTCTATTAGGGTTCTAGTCCATGCAGGCATGGGTTTATTCCAAACAAAATGTGTTTCAATGTGTGCACACTGTCTCACCAATCAGTGGCTGACTGGAAGCAAGTTCTTTTGATAATACATGTGTTTTAATCTCATCAGGCTATCTTCAACACAAAGATCTAAACAGAACAATGACTTCAGATAAATCCAAAGCAGAGATGTCAGAAGCCTATCTCAAATTTTTCTTTATTCCAGAGGGGTCATCTTGATGCATTTTTCTCAACATAGTACTGTCACAGGCTTACTATTATGCATTTTAAAGAAATTTGCAAACTATCTCTGTAAGCAAAAAACCCAGAAACATTGCACTAAGAAGTTGTTTTTCCATTAAAGATGTACACCTGCTCATTCTGTGAGGCTAGCAATGTTTGGTCTGTGAGAATTTTGTTTGGAAACTACCTCATCACCCCCACAGGCCCCAAAACTTGTCCCTCTAGTCTACTTTTTGTTCCCCAAACTAAAAATAAATTCTTCAGGGAACACACCTTGTCCCTCAAGGATGCCTAAGTTGGTTTGATATGTGTAAATCAGAGAGCAGAATTTTGGGGGAAAATTTGGAGAGATGGAAACACTGCCTTCAGAACGGTATAGACCTAAAGAGGAAAGATGTGCCAAGACAAAATCACTTCAAATTTTGATATTTTTCTTTAAAAATATTTGTATGATTTTGTAGTAATATGTTTTTTTTACCCTCATGTAGCAAATGTGGGCTTAATAACCAAGCTCTATGAAATTACAGAGCATTTTATCTGGTAAAAGTACTCTTCCCTATTATTTTAAAGGATAGAAAATACATACAATGTAAATTCTCCGCTCATGATATTACACGAAACATTTTCTCTAAGATTAATAATAGAATTCATGATACTGTCAGTTGATATGACTAGATTTGACTATTCTAGAGACCCATTAGAGAGTAAAGAAAGAACATCTACTTTGGACTATCAAAACCTCATAGTCTTTTGGTAAAGTAAAGCCCAGTGCTCTATGTCCTTGATGGTGTTTAACATGGAAGAAGTAACAGCTATTCTGATCTACCTTAATTTTGAATTCACATCAGCTATGAATTTAAGAATGAATAAGACCAAGTTCACATACTTTTAAATTGAAAGTCTAGTAGAAATATTATTTCCTCAGCTACACCAGTCTACCAAGAAACACTATTGTGTTAGTCTTGGTACTTTAGAGAAACAAATCCACAGAAACTCGTGTATAAGAGAGAGTTTTATATAAAGGTTAAGTGTACATCAAAAAAACATCCCAACCCAGTGCTGCCCAAGCCCACAAGTCCAACATTAAC
>NW_022111373.1:29555215-29560641 GCF_000313985.2 Echinops telfairi
TGATGTCAGATGAATTTTGGCTGAAAGCAGAGAATACCAGAAAGATGTTGACTTGTGTTTTATTTACTATGCCAAGACATCAAACTGTGTGGGCTGTAACCAACTGTGAATAGCCTTGAGAAGAGTGGGAATCACAGAACACTATCGTGTGCTCATAAGGAAACTGCATGTAGCTCGGGAGGCAGTTGTGTGAACAGAACAAGGATATTGTTCTGGAAAGGTGTATGTCAGGGTTATGTCCTCTCACCATACTTATTCAGTCTGTGTGCTGAGTAAGTAATCAGAGAAGCTGGAATATACGAAGAAGAGTGTGGCATCAGGATTGGAAGAAGGCTTATTAACAACCTGCAGTATGCAAATGGAACAAGCTTGCTTGTTGGAAGTAAGGAGGACTTGAAGCACTTGCTGATGAAGATCAAGGGTTATAGCCTTCAATAGGGATTACAACTCACTGTAAAGGAAAAAATTCTCACAACTGGACCAATGAATAAATTCATGATAAACAGGGAAAAGATTGAAGTTGTCAAGAATCTTCTCTTGCGTAGATCTGAAATCAAGCTCATGGACGCAACAATCAAGAGATTAAGCAAAATATTGCCCTGAGTAAATAAGCTATACACAAAAGGTCTTTCAAGTGTTGAAAAGCAAGGATGTTACTTTGAGGACTAAGTACTTTTGACCCAACCCATGGTATTTTCCATTACCTCATATATATGTGAAAGTTGAACATTGGATTAGGGAGACTGAAGAAGAATCAGTGCATTTGATTTATGGTGCTGGTTAAGAATATTGAAAATACTATGGATTATCAGAAGAATAAACATCTGTCTTGAAAGTACAGCCAGAATGTTCCTCAGAAGCTAGGATGGCAAGACTTCATCTCATGTACGTTGGACATGTTGTCAGGAGAGCTCAGTCCCTGGAGAAGATATCATGGTAAAATTGGTAAAATAGCAAGGCACTAGAAAAAGGAAGACCTTTGGCAAGATGGCCAGATGACAAAGTGGCTGCATCAATGGGCTCAAACGGAAAAATGTTGATGATGGCACAAGATCAGGCAGTGTTTCATTCTTTTGTCCACAGGGTTCCAATAAGTCTCGCAGGCACCTAAAAACACGCACGCACTGGTATGCGTATCTACTCAGGTAACCAGATCCCGTTCCTTCCTCCCTAAAGTAACCACTGTCTAATTTTTAGCACTATGGAGTGATTTTGACCCACATATATAAAGCCATCATATGAAGGGGGTTCAAAAAGTTACCTATCTTTCAACTCCATTGTTCACAGTTTTTTGAAAGCCCTCTCTTTTGAATCTGGCTTCTGGCACTCAAACTAATATTATTGGATTACTTCATGTCATTTTTTGGAGTTGTGGTGAACTTCAATTTTAGTATATAAATGTTCATTTAGTCCTCATGTATGGCTAAATCTTTATTTTTGAGCTGGGCCTAGGGCCTCTTAGTTCAAAGAACATTTGTTTAACTCTGTAGAGAGTATAAAACTCCAGTCCTCTGTTCTATTGTGAGGAACTGAGAGTAGGTGTTTCTTAAATAGATTTTCAACCTACCCGACTACTATTATTTTCATTTCTAACCCCATTATCATATTGTGTTGATATTTTTAGCTGCTATATCTCCCTGATATAAAGATCCAGATACATACAGTGAAAATGATTCATTGGAACAAAAGGTGGGCAGGCTTTTTTGCTTTGGGGGCTCTGGTAGAAGAGAGGAAAAAAGTCGAGTTTTGGTCAAGATTATTGCAAGGCATAGGTGTTTAAATAAGCTTAGCCCTCTTGAACCCAGGTTTTGTCATTTGTAAAATTTGTGGGTTTTGTTGTTAGTTGTCACCATCAGCTCCCACTTGGAGTGATCCTATGTATAGCAACACAACATTGCCCGGACCTGCATCATCCTCACAAAAGTATGTATGTTTGGGCTCATTGCTGCAACCACAATGTCAGTCCATCTCATTGAGGGTCTTCCCTGACTCTCAACTTTGCTAAGCATGATGTCCTCAAGGAATGGCCCCTCCTGATAATATTTGGTTAAATTTTCCAACAAACTTTTATCCAGGAGCCCTGGTGGCATAGTGGTTGAGCATTGGTCTGAAGGTCAAAATTACCAGCTATTTGGGGGGAGAAAGATCGGGCTTTGTGCTCATGCAAACAATTACAGTTTCAGAAACCCTCCAGGGCAGTGCCACCCTGTCCTGTACGGTCGCTATGAGCTGGCCGCTACTGTCTGGTAGTGAGTGAATGAGTGAGGGCATTCGGCTACATGCTATATTTACTGAAAATGTTACACCTGACAATGCGGTTGGTGTAAAGATATAAATATAATTATGATAGTGTCCTCAGCTGTCTCATAGAGGAATGAACAGTGTGTGCAGGACAGACCGACATATGGACTGTGTGCCATTCTTGGGTATTCCAAGATACAATTTAAGTTGTAGTTATGTGGCAGATTATGGTAGGTGAACATTTGATTCCTGGGAATTTTTTCCTGTTCCTGTTCAAGAGTTATAAATTCAGAAGGCCAGGCAAGTGATGTAAACATGCAAAATGGAGGAAGGTACGCGTACTACTGCAGGAGGTAGTGGCCAGTTGAAGTCAGGGCAGTTTAAAGCTATTCAAGTGTAAACTAATGTCCTAAAGATTCTTCTAATCAAACCAATGTTTGATGATAGAATAAGCTTTTACTTTCTACCTGCAATCATGTGAAATCTAGGCATGTGTGTTGGAAGAAAAGATAGATAGAAAGTAAATGTCTACAAAGGACTGATGGCAACATATGTACAAATATGTTCGATACAATTGATGTATGGATGGGTATAAGACTTCTAAGAGCCCCCAATGAAATGATCTTTTAATAATAAAAAACAACAGGAAAGACAATGGAAGAATAAAGACAATAAAGAATTCAGAAAATAAATAAATATAAGATGATATAAAAAAAGAAAAGAAAAGGTAGAAATCAAGGACATAAAGCTTGGCACTAGGAGGTAAAGGCAACTAGCAGTTTTGTGGAAGTCTGAGGCTAGAAGGGAAATTTACAACTAGATAGGAAAGGTTGTCTTTGTTAGTCTAAGGGGTTTGGAATTTGACAGTTGGGAGACAATCACATTCTTCAATTAGGTGTAAAGGCAGCATACATTTTTAATTCACAGAATAGTTTTTCAGCCTTGGGAGAATTAGGAAGGTAGATTGGATGCCGATAGCTCAGGAAGTAGCCATGGCACAAATTCATGTGAGAGCTGATGAACCCTGAACCTAGAGAGTAGCACTGAGGGTGGGGAGGGGCCAGTAAAAGGGAGATTTCTGATATACATAAATGCCTGTATCTGAGACTTCTTTTGAAGGGATGATGTCAGTTAGAGCAGATTATAGTCAATCTGATGTTCTACCCTGGTGGTGTAACTGCAAAGTTGGCAGTTCAAACCCACCTGGCAGCTCTGTGGGAGAAAGAAATGGTGCTATACTTCCATGGAGATTACCGCCCAGAGACCACTGAAACTCAATTCCACTCTTTCACATGGCCAAGCACAGATAGCACAGACCCAGCCTCAGCTTGGTGTTCAGTACTTCCCGCTGCCCCCACAGATGGCTTCTTCTGTGAGCATTTACTTTTCTTCTCTAAGAGAAAAAAATAAAAAGAGCAGACTCTTATATCTTCAGAAATGTTACTCCATATAAAAAAGTAATAACATTAATGCATCCTACAACTTCTAGCCAGGATCTGTTAGGCTGCCACTATAGCAACCCAAGAGAAAGTATTCAACAAGCCCCCACCCGGGTTTCCTTCCAAAACTGAATACCTGACAGTCACCCTCCTCACGAGGCTGTCTCTCTTACATTACACCCACTAAGTGAAGATCCAAAGCAAAGAGACAGAAAATAACATCTTCTAGCAATCTGCTTGTCATTTAGAAAAAGCTCACTGTATAAATGTCATGGAAACAAGCTGTTCTTGCAGAAAGAAGAGAAGAAAGCTCTGCTTCCCTGGCTTCCCTTTCAATTTTAATCTTCTTAATAAAAGGGTAAAACAAAGCAAATGTTAAGTGTTTGAAAGCAAATATCTCTGGGGCTTGACTGCAGTGGGATTTGGCTGTGCTCAGCCTTCTGGTAAGCTCCCAACAGCAGCGTTCCAGATCAAGCTCTCTAACGGAAGATCAACTGACTACTCAAGACGCCACGTGGAGAACACTGAGAACTCAAAACAGTGGCTGATAGAAGACACGGAGGGTGTTTCCCCCCCTTTCTTTTAATAAGAACTGAGGAGCCCCGCTAGGACACTGGCTTCAAGGCTAACAGACTACTATTTAGTCAATAAACATAGCAGGTACAATCCACTGTGCTTTGAATTTACAAGTGAGGCCCAGATAAACATAGCCCTGTTCTCCGGGTGTGGATGAGAGATCTTGTATGTTCTCAGCTGGGATGGAAGGTAGATTGTGTCAGGTACTTAAATGACATACTGCAGAAGTTGTGCCAAAGCCCAGAGAAAGGAGCCTTGATTTCAGGCTGGAATTAATGGAGAAAGTGATCAGAGAAATACCATTTGAATTGACCTTCAGAGAAAAATTGTGATTAGGGGAAGATCGCTAGTCAGTTTGTCATTTTGTGGTGGTTTATGTGTTGTTCTTACTCCGGCAGCTATGCCTCTGATATTTCACCTACCAGCGGGTCAACCCTTCTAGACATTTTTCAGCAGAACATCCAGACTACGACAGGGTAGGAAGAAGTACCTGTCAATTTGCTTCTGAAACACACACACACCATGGCCAGTGAAAGCCTTAGGAATGACAGCAGAATGCCGTCTGACATGAGGCCAGAAGACGAGCTCCTCCGGTTGGAAGGCACTTAAAGTAAATCAAAGGAAGAGCTGCCTCCTCAAAAATAGAGCTGACTTAATGATGCAGATGGAATAAAGTGTTCAAGACCTTCAATTACTGATGTGGCACACTCTGACCCCACCATCCCAAGGCAAAACACTAAAGGGTGTGCAACAGAACAGCAAGGAGAGCAGAGCAACGGAGTCCCCAGGGATACCAAAAATAGACTTTGGGGCCAGGGCATGGTACCCCATCCAACTCGACTAGAAAACACTCCTAAGGGTCAACAAACAGACCTTGAACTATTTATAGGCTTTTCTTTTATTGTGTCATTGATTTTTGTTTTTGTTGTTGTTGTTTTGTTTTCTTTTGTTGCTGTGCTTTGCTCTGTCTTGTTTTTTGTGCATATTATTATCTTTGCAGGTCTATGTAGATAAGATAGGTGGGATAAACTATCTGGAGGAGAAAACAATGGAACCAATGGTTCCAGGGGGACATAGGAGAGGGGAGGCGGGGGAAAGAAAGTGGGTGTTAACAAACCCAGGGACTAGGGAACAATAAGTGATCTAAAATCGATGACAAGGAGGGTGTAG
>NW_022111373.1:29562610-29568777 GCF_000313985.2 Echinops telfairi
GCTCGATACCATGAGTCAGGACAAGGCCAGGGGCTGATTAGAGAATAGATCATCAGTTATTCATATGCCAGTTAGGTTGAAGCTGAAGAAAATTAAATCAAGTCATTGAGAGCCCACATACAATTTGAGTATATTACTCTGGAATTTAGAGACTATCTCAAGAAAATGTCTAATGCATTCAATGTTAATGGAGGAAGACCAGATAAGTTGAAGGGCGACACTAGGGGCATCAGACAGAAAAACAGCAAAAGGTCATTAGAAAGACAGGAAAGAAAGAAAAAACTCCAAGGTGTTATCAGAAGATTCTTTGAAACCTGAACTTTGTGCTGGTAACGCTTTTGGCAACTTGGCTGGAGCAGGATTCTCAGTACTTGGTCAGTAAGGCTTCCCCCATACTTGGCATTTCTCTAGCTGAAAGAACTGGGGTGGGGGGTGGGGGGGGAATTCTAAGCTTTGAATTTCAAAGGAGAAAAATATTCAATGACACAGGAAACATCAGAAGTATGAATGAGTGCCACTCTAGTAAAAATAGTTGGTATGTTCAACCATTTCAAGATGAAACATATGAGCAAGAACCAATGGTTTTGAAGGAATATGAAGAACCCGGCTGTATTGAAGGCACTGGCAAACAAACAAAGACTAGACTCTGGGAATTGACAGAATGCCAATTGAAATAGTTCAACAAACAGAGGCAGTGCTCTCCGCATTTAGAAGTATAAGATGGGGATCTATAATGATTGTGATGGTTGAAGTGGGAATACAGCACACTGGAAGCAGAAATCCAAATGAGAACCAGAAAGACACTTGAACATCTGAGATTTCCTGCCTCGCTTAGGAGGCTGGGGAAGGACCTGAAAGAAAATGGCTTGAGACTAGAAGTCCTCCAGTGGCAAAACGTCTGGAAATAGATTTAAACGTGGGGATACAAACTGATAAAGTATAAGGAACATTTTTGGGTGTGCAAAATATTTGGTATTGGTTCTATAGGCAGGTAAGGCACCCTAGTGGCACAATGGTTAAAACAATCTTCTGTGAACTGGTAGAACAATGTGACCATAGGTTCCTTTAAACCTCTACAGCTTTGGGAATGCTCTGGGACAGTTCACCTTTGTCCTATAGGGCCACTGTGATTCATAATTGACTCAAGAGCAGTGTTTTCAGTTTGATATTGGTAGGTGTTCAATGTTACTCTGCAGAGCACTTGTTTTGAGCAGGCAGGGCTTGAGAAGATTCTTTTGAGATAGGACAATATTGGGATGTGTAGATGTAGAACACTGAGGAAATCTTTGCAGTAGTCCTAGAAAATGTAAGGATCTGTAGTAGTCAGGCTGGAGGAGTGGGGAAGGAAAGATAAGACCCACATGATAATCCCACTGAAGAAGTATCAAAGAGAAATAAAGACTGGAGGCTTGTTTAGTTGGCTGATTGGACAGAGCTAAGAGAAGCAAGTATAGTAAAAATGTTACTACATTTAAATTTTGAAATATACTTGTTTACTATGCTGCTCTAAAAGTACATAAAATATAGCATGGTTATTAAGTGAAAGAGAGTTGGAAGCGCACAGTTGGATTTCATCCTGGCTGCACCACTTAGTAGTGAGAAACCTTGGACATCACAACCTTCATAGATGTGTTTCATAATCTATAAGAGGGAGAAATTAATGCCTATTTTAATTAAATTATGCATTTTGCATTAGATATTTTTTAAAATTTGCCTTAAGAGGAACCAATTTGCAAACAAAACTGAGAAGTTTGTTGCAAACACTTAAAATGTTTTTTGTTAAATTTCTTTTTTTCTCAAGTCAGTGTACTTAAGGATAAACTTTGTGCTTTGGTAATGGTCAAGTATAGTATTTCTCAAATTTGAGAAATGACTGGATTTGAAAAAGTCCTTCATATGTAATGAGTTGCTTTTAAAATGTTCTCTAAACATGTATAATATAAACCCAAAATATATTATTATTTTTACAATTATCTGGTAAATACAAAGCTAAACCAAATTAGAAAATTAAGTATAATTAGCACTATAAATCTAGGAAATTTCAAATTAAAAACATTACATAAATATGAGAGCTCATTCTAACATTACATCTCTGATATTAGATTTAATAGTAAACAGTTATATATTTGAGCCTATGTTTATTCTGCTTCCCTATTGTTACTATAAAGATAACTTAGAAACTCCAGATATACATTTATATTTTAATGAGATTGTTACATAAAAATTTTAGGGCTAGATTTCATTTATAAAAAGCAAACCTCACATTATTAAAACAAATTCTGCCAATGAACAAATCTTAAATGCCAGCTTTAATAAAATGTTACAAATAACTCAGAAAAATGTTCTGTTCATTTTAAGGTTAATATTGTAGTGAAAATAAAAACTGGTATTTATATCTAATCTAATAATAACTAAGAGGAAAAGGAACAAAATTCTTCACTGCATATTTACTATTTTAATGATTACCCATTAAATGACACTCAGGAAAGAATTTGTGTAAACAAACTCCATGCAATATAAATCTTTTATTGTAATTAGTTTAAGTGAACAGAAAGGACAGAAATATACAGCTTAATGAAAATGGAACTAATGTTCGTGTATCAATAGGGCAGGAGGCCGTATGCTTTGCTTTGGGATTTTCCTAAGTGCCATTTTGATCCATTGAGTTAGGAAAGAACTTTTTTCTTCCTCTTTAGCCAATAAATTTGATGGTGATGAATGCTTAATTTTATTAAATTGTTTTTATTAAACTATAAATTGTTCACAAACTCTTTCTCTCTTATTCTGTTAATGTGGTCTTGACCCACTTGCGAGTATCAAACCAACCGTGATTTCTTGAGTAGAACCTGCGTAGCGGTGGTCGTGGTGGTCGTGGTGGTCGTGATGGTGGTGCAGTACCATTGAGTCTATTCTGACTTGTGGTTGGTTACCCTCTCTACTATGCAGCAAACACCAACAGGTCCTGTGCCATTCTCACGATTGGTCCTATGCCCGAGCCCATTGATGCAACCGCTGTGTCATTCCATCTTGTTGAAAACCTTCCGCTTTTTCACCATGCTTCCATTTTATGAAATTTGATGCTCTTCTCCACTGTGCCAATCCATCTCATCACGGCCCTTCTTGTTTTCTCTGCCCCTCCACTTTACCAAGCATCATGTACTTATCCAAGGGCTGGTCTCTCCTGACAGTATATCCAAAGTATAGAAAGCAAAGTCTCGCCATTCTTGCCTCTAAGGAGCATGCTGGCTTTACTTCTTCCAATACAGATAGGTTTGTCTTTTAAAGTCAATAGTCCATTCAATATTCTTCTCTAGCACCACAATTCAAATGCATCCATTCCTCTAAAGTTTTCCTTATTCAATGTCCAACATTTACATGCATGTGGTGGAATGGAGAATACAAAGAAGACAAAGGCAAATAATACATCAAAATATGAGAGGCCCTAGAATTAGAAAACCAAAAGCACATATAATACTAAAAGAACTAAAAAAAATTCAAGCCTGGAGTTGTGATATTGAAAGATTCAATAGGTAAAATATTGAACGACGCAGGAAGTATCAGGAGAAGATGGAAGGAGTGCACAGGGTCACCGTACCACAAAGAACTAGTTGACATTCCAGCATTTCAGGAAGCAGCATCTGAGCGAGAACAACGGTGCTGAAGGAAGAGTTCAAGCTGCACTGAAAGCATTAGCAAACAAGGCTCCCGGAATTGGCAGAATACCCACGGGCAGGTAAGCCCAGAAAGCTGAAGAAGCCCAGGAAGCTGAAGAAGCACTTACTCGTCTATGGCAGGAACTGTGGAAGAGAGTTACTTGGCTGACTGACAGGAAGAGATTCATATTTGTGTCCATTCCAAAGAAAGATGACCCAACCAAATGTTCAAACTATAGAATGAAATCCTGGATATCGCACATGAGTAGAATTTTGCTTGTTAAACGGTTGCAGCAGTACATTGAAGGGAACTGCCAGAAGTCCAGGCTGCATTCAGATGAGGACATGCAACATGGGATATCACTGCGGATGTCAGGTGGATTGTGGCTCAAAGCAGAGAATACCTGAAAGGTGTTTACTTGTGTTTCATTGATTATGCAGAGGCATCTGACTGTGTGGATCATAACGTTGAGAAGAATGGGAATCCCAGAACTCTCCATTGTGCTCATTTGGGACTTGTATGGATCAAGAGACAGTTGTGCTAACAGAACAAGGAAATACACACCTTTCCAAATTCTAAACCATGCAATGTTCCCTTGTTCCGTTCTCATCATTGTCTCCTGATCCAGTTATAGGTTCCACATAAGCACAATGAAGTGTGCTGGGATTAATATTTTTGTCAAGGCTACCCATAGTTCATTATTATCCACGCAGTCAAATACCTCTGTGTATTCAATGAAACACAAGTCAACATCTAATTAGCATTCTCTGCTCTCAGCCAAAATCTCTATGATGTCAGCAATGATATTTCCCTTATTCCACAACATCTTCTGAGTCTGGCCTGAACTTCTGGAATCTCCCTATTAATGCACTACCGAAACTGTTATTGGAGGATCTATAGAAAAATTTTACTGCATGTGAAGCGATGATATTGTTCCATAATTGGACCATTCTATTCGGTCATCTTTCTTTGAACTGGGTACAAATATGGATCTCTTCCAGTCAATTCGCAAAGTCACTGTCTTCCAAATTTCTGGGTGTAGCTCTGTGAATGCTTTTAGCGTTTCGTCAGCTTGGTGAACATTTCAGTTGGTATCCCATTACTTCCTGGAGCCTTGTGTTGGGTAATGTTTTCAGTGCAGCTTGAGCATCTTTCTTCAGTACCATTGGTTCTTGTTCACATGCTACCTCTGGAAATTGTTGGATGTCTCCTGGTTATTTTTGATACAGTTACTCTAAATTCCTCACAAATGGACCAATAGTTAACATCTTGATAAAAGGAGAGGAGATGGAAGTTGTCAAGGATTTTAACTTGCTTGGCTCCACAACCAGTGCTAATGAAAGCAGCCTCAAGACATGAAGAAGGCATTCCTTTAAGTAAATTTGCTGCCCAGACCTCTTTAAAGTGTTGAAATGCAAGGATCTTACTTGGAGGACTGAGTTGTGCGTGACTTAGCGGTGGTATTTGCAATCACCTCATAGGCATTCGAACGTTGGACCTTGACTTTTGTGCACGCTTACCCTCATTTTCCTTACCGTTTATAATTGTATTCCAAGAGACTTTCCATCAAAGGTCTGCTATAAGCAAATAATTATGTTCCACAGTAGGGTATTGGGAGAACAATCTTTAGTTAAGATTAATATGAAATTCGAGATATGGATTAACATTTTACGGGCCTGTTAGTTTTGTATTTAGCGGAGTCTGCAGAAGAAATGTGGTATAGGGGAAAGTACTGTATATACTTGCATATAAGCCGATTTTTTTAGCACACTTTTTATGCAGTGTTTGTGGTAAAATTAGGTGCCTCGGCTGAGACTTGGGTCTGCTTATCCTCGAGTACATGCGGCATGCGGTTACAGGTTAAGCCTGGGTGGAACGTGGCACAGGCACTGAATACCTATGTGCACTTGAACAACCGGAATCCTCGTAACCCTCTGTCTCCTCATCTGTAAAACGAGCAGTAAGAAATCGCAACCAAATCATTATCGGCAGGGCTCTACAAAGTTTGATATCTATCTCTGCAGAGGATGGTAGCTATTTTTTATTACTATTTTCAGCACAAAGCAGAAAATATTTTACACCTCACTGCCTGCTTAGCTTATTGTAGTTCTCAATACTAGACAGTGTGCATTATAAACTTTCCCTCGCTCCTGTCTAGTTAACTCTTGAAGGAAGTTTTACACTCTAGATTATGATGTGAATTGTTTTTCCTATCACTCCTCCCCACCCTCCCTTTTAAAGAGACCAAGAATATACAAAAGTTGACAAGCTTTGGGATTTTGGTATCATTCTTTTTCCACTTCCTTCCAACCCACACAATCTTTGAACCTTCTTCACCAGCACCATAATCCAAATGCATCAATTCTTCTCCAGTTTTCCTTAGCCCAAATTTATTATACCTACTACCTTTTAAGCATTTGGTTCATCTGAATTTCTTAGAGGACATGAGGTTGCATAGAGATGAAATTCAGTGGCTAAGGTATTTTAATTTAGAATTATTTGCAGTCGCCCTA
>NW_022111373.1:29570396-29586045 GCF_000313985.2 Echinops telfairi
AAAAAGATTAAGCCTAGAAATAGATTTAACAAAAGATGTGCAAGGCTGATGAAAAGACATCATTAAGAGAAATCAAAGATTACCTAAAGTGAAGGCTAATGGATGGAAAGACTCAGTGTTGTAAAGAGGTCGTTTCCATACAAACTAATCTAAAATTTCATTTAAAACACAATGGTTATTTTGTGGAGGTGACTCAGATCATTCTAAACTACATATGGAAATACAAAGAATGAATAAAGTATATATGAAGTATGTGGCAATAAAACAAAAAAGAGCAGCCATTGTAGGAGCCAGTGGGATCTGAGTCATGTGCAAAGGGACATGAGAATAAAGCTGGTAGAGGATGGCTCATCTAGAAATTGATGACGGGAAAGTCTACCCAACGGGCGATCTCCTTTTCCTCTCCCACTGTGCTCATTTAGTCTTAATGCAAGAATTACAGATAAAACCAATAGGCTTATTACTCTTTATATATTTTACATATAGGGGCAAGAATCGTGGATCCTCTTTGAAGGACAAAAGGATGATTTCACTTAGAGAAGCTTCAGTTAATCAGGAAAAAGAGAATAAATATAAGGTGAGAAAGTCTAAATGAGAAGCCCTTATTTCTTCTTCCATAGGAGCAAGACATCATCCTTTCCCTAATCTAGTGTGCTGAGCTGGTGGTACCAACTGATCAGTACGATGATCATTAACTTGATTATCTGCTACTTTACCTTTTCATCACAATAAAGGTAGAATATGCGAGAGTGAATGGTATCAGTTGCAAGAACAAATCCATTTCTTATCCAGAACGTCTCTTTTTCATACCAAATTGCTTACCTTAAATACTGTGTGTGTGTGTGTGTGTGTGTGTGTAGTAGCCTTGCATACTTTGGACATGCTGCCAGGAGAGAGACCAATCCCTGGAGAAGGACAGAGTGCTTGATAATACAGAAAAAGAGGACGGCCCTCAGTGAGATGGGGTGACACAGTGGCTCCAACAATGGGCTCAAGCAGAGGAACACTCGTGAGGGGTACGGCACCAGGCAGTGCTGGGTTCTCCTGTGCACAGGGTTTCTCTGAGTCAGAACAAACTCGGTGGCACCTTACAACAACAACCCAGATACTTAAAAGGAAACGGTAACTCCATCCGTGAAGCGGAGAGCCTGATGAAGCAGGCTGGAAAGGTCAACATTTAGCAATATACTCTTCTGATCAATATTTTGTTGCATATGAGATTTTATAGGGTGTCTCCTTATATGCACAGACATATTTGTATATGTGAGATGCATAATGTGCTTCAGTTTCAACCGCTTGCAGAGGTGGTGAATAAATGCTAAACTGTTCTCCAGCAGTCTAATGCAATCACACATTTACACCCTCGGTCTTAAAAGGCAGTCTTTGACTTTTCTATCATTTGTAGTACATACATTTATTTTATTCATAGAAGTATATCACATATAATTAAAGGTATATCATATATATCACTTTAGTGATAAAGAAGAATACCCGTTTAAAAAAAAAAGTAAAGGTGCAGAAGGCATAGGCTTCTTAAACAGACCTGGGAAAATGAAGGAGCGATATTGAGGGTTAGGCTAGTTCAAGCAAGTTGATTGAAGGGATATGTAAAGAGAGCCCTATTCTTATGATGTAAACTGCATAATAATAACAAATATAAAGTGGTCCCAAAGATCCTATAGAGTCAGTAACAGCAGCATGAGAAGGGATTCCACGTTTTATGTCTTCTAAAATGAGTCAGTGGATTCTTAAAGAGAAAATTCGTGAAGCCTTTTCCAGCACGAAGTGCTCAGTGGTCCTTTTTTAACCCAAATGACTTCAGCTGTCCGTGAAGCAAGGGGGTGAGACGTGTGATGTTTGCAGGGTGCCATTTACTTCCCTGCACTGACTGTGTCAGCCTAGACGAAGAGGGGCCGTCACCTCGCCGACACATGTCATGCTGTCGAGTTATGCTCTTAAGAGCTATGAGAACAAATGCATAAAGAATATATATGTGTATATTCTAAAGACTTAAATGCATCCAGGGCCCCTCACAATCAATGAATGAAGATAAGAAATAAGTAATTTAGACCTGAAGTTCAGCAATATTGGAATGTTATAACACTTTCGCTATGCAGGTTTGCTGCTAAAATGGGGGCAAAAATAATTCTTGAAGGCAGTTGTTACCCCTTGTCTATATATGTTCTTATCTACCAGCCTCATTTTCTAAATCATTTGAAAAGACAGTGAGTTTAAATATAAGGCACTGTACACATGAAACTAATTAGTAAGGATCAAATTTTTGTAACCCTGACATTTCATCATGAGGGAAAATCTGAACAGGGGGTGGAGTAATTGAATGGCTTTCTTCCCCCACCACCCAACCTTTTGGAAATCAAAATGATCAGCATGCATCAGTTGATAACCAGTCATTTTACCTGTAAAGGAATGTAAAGGTGAAGTTCTATAAATAGCAAGTGCCAAACGAGTATGTGCAGAAATTAACTTTTTTATTATATATCATATAATGTAGTAGTAAAGTTTCTTTTGAAGTGCATGAATAAAAAGTTAGTGAAATTACAGGAGGAACAATCTATATAGCAATAATAGGTGCATTCCCTGTGCATCAGAAAGAAAAAAAAAAAAAGAGTTTTCACTCAATTTGGCCTAAAACTTAGTGTTCAGGTTCCCAGGATTCTGACATCAGAACCCGGATAACTCTGATTAGAACCATAGGGGCTTTACAATAAAAGCTAAAATATTGACCATATGATGGCAAAAAGTCTTATTTTGTGGTTAACGTATTCTCTCCTAGCTACTCTCTGATGAAGTTGGTGGTGCTGTGGAGGAGGACCGCCTCCTCCGAGGCGAGGACCTGGGCCGCTCGGCACTGTAGGCGTCTGGCTTGTCGTAGCTGTCCATCTGAGTCTCCATGAAATCTCTTTGCTGCTGTCTGATGGTCTGGCTGATGAGCCCAGGCAGGGCATGGATGCTGCCAATCAGAGTCTCTAGTTTTGTCTCCAGGGTAACAATCCTCTTCTCAAAGTCTTCACTCCTTTCATTTAAGTCGGAAATCATATCATACATGATGTTCTGGGTCTGTAAAACAGGATAGGGATATAGGGGCAGCTAGGAGACTCAATGATACTTTCCTGGAAGATGATTCCCAATGCAACACAGGAACTCAGCTCCCTAAATGGTTTACCTGTCAAGTGAAACTGGACGTGTCTGTCTAATGCCATGATCTAGAAAAGTAAGGTTTTGGACTTCAATTTGATTCAGAGGCAGAAAAGGTGAAGATTCTTTTCATAGTAAAGCTAATGGTTTTAGATTGTGTAAAGATAAACCAGCAGGCTTCAACATAATATTTATGTAGTTGAGCAGTCATTACAAAAATTCAGCTTGTAAAATTGAGTTTTCAATATATAATATGAATTAGGGCAAAGCTACTTTTTGGATTTAAAGAACAATAAGTAATAGTACAGATGGTCTTGGGATGTAGCAGACAGTTTGAGGGTGGAATATGAATGAAGTTTAAAACAAACTGGTTTAATGGAGTTCTTTAGTAATTTAGAGAAGTAAAAAATTTCTGAATATTTTTCATTGTCCTATGTTCCAAATGATATGTCTTCCTCCATTGAGTCAAATGCCATTTGGCAGATTACTACCGAGAGAGTAAACATTTAGAGGAGATGTTGGACATGGAAGCATGCTCTCCCCCTTTAAAACAGAAAAACGTTTCATTGTGAATTGGAAGAAGGTTTACAGAGAAGACTGGTTTCCATTAAACAATTCACATAGAGTTATGTCATGGCATTGATTGCAAATCCCACAGTGTGAGATCCTCTATTCCACTTCCTCCCCATATTTCCCAGCTTTATTCCTCCTCCTTTCTTCACCTTATCTGCATTCTGAATTCTGTCTTTGGGCAAATGCTACTGTTTCGACCTCAGATGGCTTATTATTCTAAGGACTGCCTATCTCCCTAGTGTTCTTGTTCACCTTAAAGATCTATTCAGGATGGAGTGACGAATGAGGGCCTGAGTCTTGTGGTTTTTACCAAGCTCCCAAGATTGATACAATTCCAGTACCCTCTTTAGCAATGTCTTTATTGTTGATAAATATAATCTTATTTTGAGAGTGGATTTTATTTGGCAGAATAACTAATAAATTTTATCAATGTGGTAAAATAATTTGGGGATTATTAATATAGTTCTAAAGAAGAGGCATGATTTTTAAGTAAAGATATTGAGAAATAGCCATACATTACATTCTAGAAGTGAATGAATGTCTTTTTGAAAGACAATTTTAAGAATCTTTTTCTAATGTTTCAATTTTACATTCTTCTGAATGCCTAAAAACAAAACAAAACAACCAATCTTAATACTTAATCCTATTTTGCCTGGCCAGTAGAAATGTGGATGTAGTTGTTCTCTGATAGGTTTGCAACTGAACTACAGGTAAAAATCACAAAGTTATCTCAGAATCCACTGTTTCTTATTGTACATCTAAATCACTCCACGTAGGAAAGCTTTAGTGTGCACATTGAATAATTGATATCAGGAAAGTGTATCCTCTTGTAAGAGCTTTAGAAAAAGTATTCTTTTAAGTTAGACCACCATTTTATTTGTGATTTGTTATGGTTTGATTCATCCGTTAACCAAATTTGGGGTGGGCTCCTTCTGAAGCTGCTCTAACAGATACGACCAGGAAGTCTGACCGCATAGAACGTACCTTTGCCAGGTCCACCAAGGTGTTTGCTTGGTCATTTAGTTTCCTCTGTTCCATTTTCACACTTCTCAATCTAAAAGACAGAAGTTGACATCAGACAGGTTCCCTTTTTTCTCCTGGGTACCTTACGGCTTCCAACGAGCATGCACAAGATCGACAAGAGCAAAGAACTGCATGGATGATGCCTTGAATCTTTGGGGTAAAGTCCAAAGTGGTTAGGTGTCTAGTACAATGAGAAGCATGCTTCCCCAACACCACAAAAAAGAAAGGAGAAAGAGCAAGAAATGAGATGTCCGCAGGACAACTATTTACCAGGGAGTTAAAGTCAAATTCAGAAAGGCTCATAAGGGTTTGACCGTATGAGAAAAAGGCCACCGCATTCCTTCAAGCCCAGTATCGTGGCAAATAGACATAGGAAGAAAGATGCAAAGCAACTGGAAGTTTATTGATGTAGGAGCAATGAGCACCTTCCTATGCCTACATGGCTAGATACAGGTATTAGCCCTGTTTAGTCTGAAATGGATTGGGTTAGGTATTTAAACCTGATGAAAACACAGTGATAAGTGAGATTCTTATGAACAAAAATAAAGCTTTTATTCAACCAGCAGCAAGATAACTCAAACCACGTAATTCTCTTATTCTTCAAGGCATTTCATTTGTAAACTGCCATTGAATTTGAAGGAGGTCCAGACCATGCCCTTGGGAGAATTTCCTTTAATTTTTAGTAGGGACTAAAATAAAGAGGACAATTAAACGTACCTGACAGATTAAATCACTATTAGTAAGGTTACTTTTAGTGAATTTTCAATACCCTTGTGTGTATCTAATTGAGAGTCGAATGGCTGCCATTGGAAAAAAAAATTCTGAATGAGAACTTCTGTTTATTAACTTATTTAATGATCTGACTAGTACTTATTCAAATTACATTACCAGAAATTCATATTTCCCAACAAAAGAAAAGCGGTTCGTTAATTCTTGCTTCAACAACAACAACAAAGTAGCACCTTGCTCTGAGCTACTTGGTGAAGAAAAAGAAAAAACGGAAATCCATGCTAACTTTACATCGATGATGAGTCATTTTACAAATTTTACTGCTGAATAGATGGGTCTTTACTGAATTTTACTGCTGAATAGATGGGTCTTGGTTATTTTTCAATTTCAATTAAAAGGTAATTACATAAAAGGAAAGAAATGCACAGGGCAAGATTTTACTGCCAGGAAATTTCTGTAACAAATATGCATGTGGTTTTAATTCATGTGGTTTTAGCAATTTTTTTTTTCTATTTTAAGTACGGGAGATGCTCCAGTGTACAGAAACTTAAAAATATATGTATAGATCCAACATAAAGCTGAGAAAGCTTGTTTTTTTAAAGTACTTACAATAGTGTCTTTCAGTTATACTTCTTGGTCTTTGCCTTTTAAAAACAAATTAAAAAATAGAAGTCCCTCAGCCATCAGGAGGTCATTATAGAGAGGTGCACTGGAGTAGCAGTGCAGGCACGGGTCTGTGTGCACTGGCCGACTAACATTCGGTTTCCTCGTGTGGGAAACGGTTGCTGAGGAACGGTTGGATTTATACCAGCAGAGGTTCTCCTGGTGGTTTTTAGTGGTCCTCTAGACCTTAAAATTCCAAACCTGACAGACAGACAGACAGAGATTTGCTCCCCCTAGTTCCCTTCCAAGGCTTGATTGTTGGCGGAAGCGTTCCAGGCCGGTCTCACCCTTCTCATCTCCTAACCCCTTCTAGTCCCTTTATGAAAGAGAGACAAAGAGCAGGATCAGGGTCCAAAGCATTCTGCATTGTCTCAACAGCACTACCGGTGTTTTAATTGCCGGCTACAGGGGGTTAGGTTTCCATGTATCGAAGAGGTTTATAGCCAGCTTCCTTTACGAAGTGAAGTCAGCGATCGTGTGGTCTGCTCACGAATGCCTGGCACTTAGGATCCCTGGATCAGGGATCCTGGACAGCCCGGGGGCACAGAGGCAATCCTGACCTCTGCCAGTCAGGTGGCAGGGCTGCAGCTGGTCCCTTCACGAGGTGAGCATGTCATCTTACTCACAATGAAACCTAACTTACTGCTTTAAGATTGCTGTAATATGCGCTTGACAGTAGAATTTTGCCCAATTTTATTTTCTACTACTCGGGAAACCTAACAGAATATCCCCGTTTGGTTGGAATTCCTAATCTTCTATGAACTAAAGTCATCGTGCTCATCTTTAGACTGCCAGGAATAGAGGGGGACTGGTGCAAAAGCTACTTGAGCCACAGCTGCCAGAATAAAAGGTAACATGCAGATAGAGATTACACTTTTCCCCCACAAAAGAAGAAGAAACATATGTTGATTTCTTCCTTGTGAACTTCACTTATCACAGGAAAATATCATGATTTTGGATCACATTTCCATAGCAGCAATCAGACTACTAAAATTCACAAATAAAAGATCTGTTGGGTGCATGCAGCTGGTAGAAAATTCTGCAAATGTTGAAAGGAGTGGCTCACACAACTTACTTCCGAGCTCTATTTTCATTTTGTTGAAATAAAAAGACAAAACAAAAGAAAAGAAACTGTAAAATATCCTGGAATAAAATCACACAGAGTGGAGTTCAGTTGTGCACAGGGGGCTCGATTCATTGGCTGGAAGATCCTGCAGTGATACAGTGGGATTTGGCACACTGATCAAAGAGGACACACTGTTCATTTGCCATCTTCTTCATTTCTCCTACTTGAAAGCGCTTTGCTTCTGATGGAAGAACTTAAATATGATGTCATCTTGGCCTTTTTGATAGAGGAAGTTAAGCACTAGCAAGTATTCTTGCCATATTTTTGCCAATGTGATATGGTTAAAAGGAGGGGCAATATTCAAAATAATGTTGTCAGATAGGCTTTTTTGGGGAGGGAGGGGGTACCATCTTTTCTCACTTGGGGCTCGAGCTGAAAGCTAGATAATCCAACACTGTGCCATATGGATTATCTATATTGGATTTCTTGGTTTGAGACTGGCTCATGTGGATTGATGGGTCCACAGTTGAGATATAAGAATAGGAAACATTAATAGTTAACACTGTCACCAGAAAGTGGCTTAAAAGATTGAGAAATAGCATGTCTCATGACACCAAGTGCCAATCCAAAAAGGTCAGCATGTGACTGACAAGGAGCCTGGAGAGTGCAGTCTCCATCGGCGATCTGAGAGGCCTCATCTTGGGGAGAGAGGCTATGGGGTGTGGGGAAGAGAAAGACGGTCAGTAGAAGGTGGGAGAGAGCTGCCAAACAGCACTCCAGGAAAATCACAGAAGAGGAGAGACCAGGAGAGCGCTTTTAAATGAATTTGTAAAATTTCCCTCGTCCAACAAGGACTGACTTAACCTGGTCCTGACAGACCGGGGTAAGGCCTCGCTGAGACTGAGCACTGGGCAATGGCTTGCCCTTCAGAATCGAGCCCGGTGTGCTTGCCTTCATTACATCACGCCTCAACTTCCAACACGAAGTCAATATGAAAGCTAATTGTGCATGATTAGAGCAATCTAGCTAAACCAGCCCACACAAACGTACTTAGTTACGGAGTTTCTCACTTATAAATACTCCCTGCCCTGCCCAAAGGAAACCCAGACTAGTTTACAAAACAATTCAGAACATTTTTCCGAGAGTTGTTTTAGAAATGCACATAGCTAGAGAAGAAACAGAATGAGAGCTATCGGATAGAAGCCGAAGAATCCCAAGTGGCTTCCTGTACCAGTCTATGCCAAAGTCGCCAGCCAAAGGGCCGGCTGATCCCTCGCCACATGCCCTGAAGATCAGTTCAGCATGCTACAGGATGCCCCTGCCAATGGCTTACAGACAGTTTTAAATTTCATCTCCCTGAATTTTTCTAACGTTTTATTATGAAACATTTCAAACCTGCAGCAAGGTTGAAAGAATTTTCCAGTGGACTCCCTGTGACCACCACCTACGTTTTCTGCCAAGTTTTTGACTGGGAATGCATCCAGATGTCAGTTGGCTGTGAGTCAGAATTGACACAAGGGAAGTGAGGTTTTTTTTATTGGTGTTGGTGGTGGTATCTGGCTTATTAGCACATGACTACAGGACTAGATTACAAAGATTGTCGAAGTCTGTGTTTAGAATGTGTTGCTATATGGAAAAAATTTCCCAGGAATCAAAGCAGGTGACTTTTGTTTTTACATTTAATAGGCTACACTGAGAAACCTGGTCACAAGTAAGATCCCAGGAGTTGATGTGTGCTTGCTCTAGTCTATATACAGGCTGACCGCATGCAACCACTTCCATGGCGTCTCACTCCCACCAAGGTAAGGTTCCTGTTGGGTATATTTGAACAACAGGGATTATCATTGCAAGTACAAAGAAATGATTTCTCCACTCTATGGCAGGTGCACCTCTTGGGTGAATGTGGGCGTTGCTGTGTTGTCTGGTTTGTGGGAGGAATACCCGCTCTTACAGGAGAGATGTGCCAGGTTAGTCACTGGAAGAAGGGCCCAGTCCTCCAGCAGGAGGATAGGTCTGAGGATGTAGAGGCAAAAGTGCAGCTTCTCTGAGGGGTCTCTTGGGTCTGAAGTTCAAGGAACCACGATGCTCTTACGTGGTAGTGCCTGGTTACAGAGATCATTGTGCTAGCTAGAAATCAGACTTCCTCTGTGAACCAGAGCTAATGTAGCGGTCCTCTCTGTGATTTCCCCCTTTAATCTGTCCTCTATTGTGAACACTTACTTTAAAATTATAGTCTTTTCCCTACATTGAAGAAAAAGCATAATTATGCATCCAATCAAGTCACAAAACTACAAGGAAATGCCGCCTTCTTAGGCACACGTGAGTGGGTGTGAGGAGCAGGGAGGGCCAGATGCGCGATCACCCGTGCGGAGCCTTCCTCTGAGCATATGGGCTTCTGTTTCACTATGGAAGGCAGAAATTGACTGCGAGTGTTCATATGTGCACAATTATAGACGTAGTCCATGTTCCTAGGGAGACGTATTTAAGCCGGCCAACTGGAGGGGCAGGTGAAAGGACAGAGGAATGTATCGTGATTTCCATGAGGTGGTAAGTGCTAGAGAGGCATAGCTCAGAGAGATTGTGGGCCATGTTCCAAACAGCCACACTAGAGTGAGGATCACATTAAGTTACATTTTTTTTTCTGTTTCCCAGTGCCTATAACAGGTATGATGACAGCATACATTAAGAGCCCTGGTGGCGCTGTAGGTTAGGTATTGGTACCACCTGCAAGATCAGCAGTTCAAACCCACCAGCTACTCCTGGGGAGAAAGATGAAGTGATCAGCTCTGTGCAGATTTACTGCATTGGAAACCCCACATATGGTCTCCATGCATTGGAATCTACTCCATGGTGAGGGATTTTTTTTTAGTTCATTAAGTATGCAATAGCATTAGAAAAAATTTGAAACATTGAGAAGATTACCAAAACGTGGCACAGATACAGGAAGTGAGCACATGCCGTTGGGAAAATAGCACCAACAGACTTGCTCAAAACGCAGGGTTGCCAAGAACCTTCCTTTTTTTTAAAAAAACAATATCTGTGAAGTGCAATAAAGTGAAGCATAATGAAATGAAGTATGCCTGGATTATAAATAAATTACTGTATAGACTCGTGTATGTTGAGTTTTTCAGCACAGTTTTAATGCAGTTTTTGTTGTAAAATTAGTTGCTTCTGAGGTGTTGAAGGGATCAGGTTATCAGGCATCAAAGAACAAAAAATGGTATCATTAGAATGAGGGACAGTGCGGAGTGGGGACCCAAAGCACATATGTAGACAATTGGACATCCCCTTGCAGAAGGGTCACAGGGAGGAGATGAGCCAGTCAGGATGCAGTGTAGCAAAGATGAAACATACAACTTTCCTCTAGTTCTTAAATGCTTCCTCACTCCACTATCATGACCCCAATTCTACCTTACAAACCTGGCTAGACCGGAGGATGTACACCGGTACAGATAGGAACTGGAAACACAGGAAATCCAGGACAGATGATATCTTCAGGACCAGTGATGAGAGTGGTGATACCGGGAGGGTGTAGGGAAGGTGGGGTAGAAAGGGGAACTGATTACAAGGATCTACATATAACCTTCTCCGTAGGGGATGGACAACAGAAAAGTGGGTGAAGGGAGACATCAGACAGTGTAAGATATGACAAAATAATAATTTATAAATTATCAAGGGTACATGAGGTAGGGGATAAAAATGAGGAGCTGATACCAAGGGCTCAATTAGAAAGCAAATGTTTTGAGAATGATGATGGCGATAAATGTACATATGTGCTTGACACATGGATGTATGTATGGATTATGATAAGTGTTGTATGAGCCCCCAATAAAATGATTAAAAAAAATTAGGTGCCTCGGCTGATATTTGGGTCGGCTTATATTCGAGTATATACGGTAAATATGTACAATACAAATCTCGGTTTCAGTGCTCCCTTGTCCCCTGAGGGCTAGTTCAGAATGGAGAAGATACATTTTGACATAGATCTACAGACCTTTTCTTACCATGGTGGGAGTCACAAATGTTAAAAGCAAGCCTGCATAGCATCATAGTTTACACCTGAATGATTAATACTTACAGTAAAATGGTGTGAGCCTAGGAGAAAAAGACCCTGTGCTTTAAAATTATCGTCAAAATTTGCTACATACCAACGTTTACTTTGGAAGTCTATGGTAGTCATGGGACACAATAACACCTACATGGCCTGAAGAACTTAAACACAATTAACAGTGGCTTCATGGATAACTCAGAATAAAAAGAAATAAATACAGGGTCCATAGTAACTATAACTCAGCATATAACACATAGACAGTCTCAAAATTTTGATGAAAGATAAAACACTTTCGTGCCACTATCTTTAAATGAACTTGTCTAACAATATCTTAAAAAACCTGATAGGTCTTATAATGCAAATTTTGCATTCAAAATTTTGCCATTGATGCATACTAAATATCATAGAAATACATAGGAAAATAAGTTGAAATAAATAAAACTTTAACTGAAATGACTCTTTCTGAAGATAGAAAATGAGAAGAGATTTTAATTAAAATATTAAACAAGGATCCAATCCATAATAAATAATTTTTAATCATGAAAGAAACTGGCAGTTTTTCATCAAGATTTCATTTATATAGTTATTAAATTGCCAAATAGTGTCACCTGGGAACAACCACACAAATGCTTTCTTCTTTCTTAACTCATTCACGAGCAGGAAGCAAGCGCCAGGGAGCTAAAAGCAGGCTGAACATGGAAAAGAGTACTTACTGATGAATAGCTTGCAAGAATTTTCTCTGATGTTTTCTGACTTTTGCATGATCTATCTTTTTCACGAGTTTTGTATTTTTGTAAATTAGCCACGTTTCCCTGAGTACATTGGCAGCTGCGTTTTTCACCTGTGAAGAAAACAAAGCAATGGATAAATCCCACTCCACATTGCTTGGGGCCAGAGCCTTCCTCCCAGTGGTCAGAGTGGGCTTTAACTCTTTTATGACAGCGGTTACTCAGGAAACACTTTTCTTTTTCTTAACTCTATGCCTTTCCAGAAGTTATTATTTCTTTGTTTCTCTCTTGGAACAACATTTACACTAAAATATTATGATAATACTGATTTTTTTTTTTGCAGGGGGGTGGGGGGACGGACTCTACCTTCCTTCATCAGGAATCTTTTTTATCTTTAAATCAAAGTGGTGATTCCTCCACCTGGAGATCTGTAGTTTTCCATTTCCCCAGGGAAATGCAAAATAACAGGAGGACTAGGTTAATCTTGTCCTCCGCAAGTTGGCTGCGTATTTCTGGCTGTGTGCAATAGAAAGGGCACGCTTTCTGTGCTTAATGTAGGTGTGGATGCAGTGCCTATAGGCTCCCCATGTAATTTAGCAATTTATATGCTTAACACCATTTCATTAACTGATTGAGAGTTTGTGTTTTATTAGAAATTTAAAGACGTTTCATTTCAGATGGATGGGAAAATTTAAAGGATGCAAGCATGACAGGAACACTGGCTTCTTCCAGCTGTTGGGATTACACATTCTTTACTAAAAGGATTTAATCACTTGCCATTTTGATTAAAGTCTTCAAAAATTCTAACAATACCCATTGACCTCTTCTTTGCGTATATTACACGTATGATGGCCCTAGAAATATGGTTTAGGCTTGTAGTTTATGAATTTGTTCCATTTAAGCTTTAGAGTGATGTTTAGCAGTATAAAGGTAAGTTAAAAAAGTATTGCTAGTAGGGATTTAATTCATACATGCAGAGGTTTATTCAAAAGAAAATATGTTTAAATATGTCTTGGTGATGAGTAGATGATGGCGGACAAGTTCAGTAACACTCTTGTCTTCATCTTACTACGGTCCGTCGTAGCCTTCAAACAAGGTCAAATCCTAACAGTAACTCCAGAGGCAATCTGCTTGGCCAGTTCAATTCAAGGCAGATAGGTCAGCTTGGAAGGTGATGGTGTTTTGTTGGGATTCCAAAGAGGAATAGGTCTCCTATCAAGAAGTTCATAGGGTTATTGGGTCTTTATGATGAAGTTTTAAGAGAGTTGAAAACCGTATTGGTGAAAATATGGCTAGGAAAATTACACCATCTCCCCCCCACCCTCAACATGACAAGGTATCTGCTCATTCTTCATGGGTAGCAAGGGCTATCACATGAGGATTTTGCTGGAAAACTACTCCAGCAACCCGATGGACCTATTGTTCCCGCCTACATCAAAGAACATTAAACAGGAGCATGACTTGGGTCCCCGGAGGAGTCCCAAACTGCCATTTTGATGTGATGTAAATCATACGGTACCAAATGGTTTGGGAATGGACGCAAGAGAGGGAAACAGGGTTTTCAAAAATGCAGTCTAGATGGGGATGTATTGGAAACAACGGCTTCATGCTTTTGATAGTTTGTTTTAATAAAGGTTTCGATAATTTTTAGCAATCGTTTTTTACTTGCTCTCATAGTTCACAAACAGAGACACAGGCTGGTACACAGTGCTGGCTGAGAGAGGACAGCCTTCCAAGACAGTGTTCTGTGGGAGACAGGCAAATGAGCTGGAATGGGAGACTGGTTTTATATTCTTGACTCCCTCATTCATTGTGTCAGGCTGAGAAGACTAACTCATTTCATAGGGTTTCAATTTTTGGTAACATGATGATGTTAAAAAAAACTCCGAACTCATTGCCATTGAGTTGGTTCCAACTCATAAAAACTCTACAGGGCCGGGTAGCACTGCCCAAGGGTGTACAAGACTGTAAATTTTTACATGGGAAGAAAGCTTCATCGTTCTGCTGAGCAGCTGGTGGTTTTGAACTGCTGATTGTGTAGTTAGCAGCCCAACACGCAACATACTATGCCACTCGAGCTCCTATGAGGTGGTTAGGGAATTATTATTATTAAAGTTCTTTTCATTGTTTAGATTTATAAGGAAGTCTAAGAATTGCACTAAAAATATAGACCCAAGTATCTATTTTTCACAAGCACCAAGACAATATCTCATTTGTTGGATGATGGTGAATCTTTGTCATGTAGCTTAAGTTTTCCTTTTGAGTGAAATTTTTTTCTAGGGAATCATTTTGAAGAAAATTATTGGTTTCTTTCAAGTCAGATTACTTTCAGGATTGACTGATTCCTAAAGCACCTCCTCTGGGTATTGATTAGACTATGTGCATGTGAGCATCCTTAAGCCAGCAGGAAAATGATGAAAAATGTGCATATTAAGTAACAATATCTGCATGCACAAAGAAGATATATGCTATTGAGGCAATTCTTTGCTTCTTCTTGAGGTTTATGGAAATACTGTATTCTTTCTCGAATAGTTGTAGGCATCACCGGTCAGAACTTTTTCCCAGCTGAAAATCCTGTTCTATTCTAAGGTGAAGGAATGGCTGGGGGTGAGAACTTTGCTTTCCAAAGAGAGAGCAATGGGAAGTGACTGGCCAGCACTGCCTGCAGTAGAGACAGGCCCTGTCCCACTAGCCGAGAGATGAGGCCCCTGGTTAATGGTGGTCTCTGCCTTCTTTGATGCCAGCGAGGCGGATGAGGGATCTGCACAGACTGCACCCTTCCCAGCCAAAGGGACAGAGGAGGAGGAGGAGCATAGAGCCCACACTAGTGAAGAGACTGGGAACTAGGCCAAGCAATGAGCAAAACTGATGGGCTAGGAACACAGAGAGAGTAGCAATATAGGACACTACCATGGATTTGGGTGGGGATTCACCGTCCGCAAACGGCAAACACCAATTTATTTTTTAAGTATGTAAGCTTTTATAAAAGCAACTTACTATCTTGATGTGTTTTACATGATTCCTTCCATTTGGGACAGGGAGAAGTTGGCTGAGAGGGTTCAGAGAGCCTCAATTTCAAAGTTCATTGGGGCAGCTAATGTCCTGGAGACCTTATATTCCAGGGGTTCTCATTGGTGAACACTCATCTTAGCTGACGGCCTGAATCCGTCAGCTAAACACGAAACCCACCAGCTGCTTTGAGGAACTTTGAGACTTGTACATTTATTTTAAAACATCTTCTCTGAACTCTCTAATAGCTTTTCAAATACAAGCATAAACTTTTTTCCCCCAAGTATCAACTTTTAAAGCATATTCAATTGCTGCTTTTCAAAATGGCATCCATCAAACAATACATCCAAGCAGAATAACAAAACCCTCCATTTGCCTGTGACTCAAATGTGGTTTTATTTATGTATTAATTTTTTGGTATTGTTTATTTTTAATCATTTTATTAGGGGCTCATAAAACTCTTCTCACAATCCATACATACATCAATTGTGTAAAGCACATTTGTACATTCATTGCCCTCATCAGTCTCAAAACATTTGCTCTCCATTTAAGCCCCTGGCATCAGCTCCTCACTTTTCCCCTCCCTCCCCCATGAACCCTTGATAATTTAAAAATTATTATTTTGTCATATCTTGCACTGTCCAACATCTC
>NW_022111373.1:29586247-29591696 GCF_000313985.2 Echinops telfairi
ATTATGATAGTGGGGGAGGAGGAAGCATTTAGGAGCTAAAGGAAAGTTATATGTTTCATCGTTGCTACATTGTACACTGACTGGCTCATCTCCTCCCCATGACCCTTCCATAAGGGGATGTCCCATTGCCTACAGATGGATGGGCTTTGGGTCTCCACTCCGTACACATTCACAATGATATGATGTTTGTTCTGATGATGCCTGATACCTGATCCCTTTGACACCTCATGATTGCACAAGCTGGTGTATAGATCTTTACAGGAACAAAGAGCCTCATCATTTTCCCACAGAGCACCTGGTGGATTTGAACTGCTGACTTTGTGCTTAGCAGTTCAATTTGGAAAACACTGGACCAGTAGGGGGCATTATTAAACACATATTTTTGTTGTTAAATCAGGCATGATAGTACATGTGATCTCTCATACACTTCTTGGTAGGACGAGACATGAGTTCAAAAGTGAGTAATCCATTCCCATATATGAATTCAACAAATAGATGGAATCTGTACCACATACTAGATTCTACTAGGTGGATTCACCGAAATACCTCAGAAATTTAGTATCTGTCATATTTTTGTCACTGATTAACAGACCAAAGTCACTTTGAAATACAATTTAGCTCCTGTTCCTAAAAATATAAGGGAAGATGCTTTGTTAATAAGATTACCTCTACCTTACACATACAAGACAGACTGGAAAAATCAAAATATTATTCTGCCACATACATTTGAACTATTGTAAAATATTTTATCTAAAAAAATGAAAGGTATATTAATAAAGGGGAAGTTTATAAGAATTTGAGAAAATGAAGGCTTAAAGGTAATACTTCTTTTAAAATAATACTTACTCAGATGACCGAAAACCATTTTCATGGTGTAAATGTCATGAAATGTTATATGTCAGAATGGTAAAACACATTAAGCGTAACATTACTTTATGAACCACTACAGTTATTATAACTTGCCTCTATGTGCAACATTGCTTTGTTCAAACCTGTATGATAAAGGTAATCAAAGAATTACATAAAGGGATACTTGCTTTAGATTTTTCTACAACCGCTCCTTTCAGAAAACATTTTAGTGGTATACATCCACTTTCCCAAGGCAAGGGGAAGGAAAAAAACCTATGGCTAATTCGGGGCAATATCTTGTTTCCAGTTCTGATAACTACAGTAAGCTTTTGCCACCGATGCTCCAGGAAGCCCGTGACACCTGTACATGGGCAATGCTACTAAGCCTGTGCCTGCGTGCTGTGACTGTGCAATGGTGGCCCTTTCATGCCGTGTTTTAACCACTGGGTAGTGTAGGCAAGGCTAATGATAAAACTAATAGAGTAGGTCTCTTTAAATTTCTCTTACTTTTTAAGATACACACAGGAAACCAGGTTACATAACTGCATAAAAATGTTCTTATTATGGATCTTATTGAAAATTCTTAACAGCATTGGAAACACCCACAGTGGACATTAATATGTATAATTATCCTCCATGGTACATCTAGTTACTTTAAAATTTATGCCAGGCTTCTCAGAATTGCTTATTCTCAGGTTTCCTTCCAAAATGAGGGCTAACTCCAAGTTTTCTTCTTGGTTGAGACCTGAATGAAAAGTATTAATAATGTATTTCCAAAAGATATAGCACGGCAAATACATTATCTCTATCAGGTGACAAAAACTGCAAGTTTATGACATAGCTGCTCCTATCTTACTAAGCCAGGTGACACGTTATTTGTGTTAGGCTTTCATTTTTGACACCTGGTTATTCTGGGTACTTATACCTGTTGGCCATTTTTAAATTGCACATTATCATGTAAACTTTTACAATTACATAGAACACCCTCCCTTGAATGCTGTGTCACCTGAATATCCTATTTTCAAATACAACATTTTTAAGTGAACATAATCATGTAGGAATTATTCTTCATAAAATCAATATCTGAAAAGTTTTACATGATAAATAATTTGTAAAGGAAATTCTCCAGTAAAGACACAGACAAGGAGGTTTGGAATGTTACCTTTGTTTCTGGAAGAATAACCTATTTTTTAACATCCACAGTGCTTTTTCTTTATCCTCAGGGCTCATTTTGGAATGCCCATGATTAATACTCATGTTTACCATCCAAAAAATGAGTTCTTATATGTAATGTTTCATATATTGGCTGTGTTTTTTCATAATAATCGGCACAGAATGTTGGATTTTTTCTTTTCTTTTTTTTTTAGTAGTTTAGCTAACATATAACTTTTATTTTCATGTTTTTTAACCTTTTTAAAAAAATCATTTTATTGGGGGCTCTTACAGTTCTTATAATAATCCATACATCCATTGTGTCAAGCACATTTGTACATACATTGCCATCATCCTTTTCAAAATATTTTCTTTCTACTTGAGCCCTTGGTATCAGTTCCTCATTTGTTTCTCCCTACCCCACCCTTCCGCCCTCATGAACCCTTGGTAATTGATAAATTGTTTTTACTCTCATATCTTACACTGACTTCTGTCCCCTTCATCCATGTCTCTGTTGTTCGTCTCCTTTGGGAGGGGGCGGTTATGTGTAGATCATTGTGATTGGTTCTCCCTTTCTCCCCCCACCTTCCCCCTACCCTCATGTATTGCTACTCCCATTCTTGTTCCTGAGGGGTTTTTCTGTCTTGGATTCCCTATGTTGAAACTTTTATCTGTACCATGTACATGTTCTGGTCTACCTGGATTTGTAAGGTAGAACTGGGGTCATGATAGTGGGAGGAGGAAGCATTAAAGAACTGTGGAAAGTTGTATGTTTCATCGGTGCTATACTGTACCCTGACTGGCTCATCTCTTTGTGACCCTTCAGTAAGGGGATGTCCAATTGTGGACAGATGGGCTTTGGGTCTCCACTCCATCTCATTCACATTGATATGATTTTTGTTCTGAGATTTTGATGCCTGATACCTGATCCCATCAACACCTCATGATCACACAGGCTAGTGTGCTTCTTCCATGTGGACTTTGTTACTTCTCAGATAGATGGCCACTTGTTTGTCTTCCAGCTTTTAAGACCCCAGATGCTATATCTTTTGATAGCTGGGCACCATTAGTTTTCTTCACCACATTTGCTATGCACCTATTTTGTCTTCAGCGATCATGTCAGGAAGGTAAGCATCACAGAATGCCAAGTTATTAGAACAAAGTGTTCTTACGTTGAGGGAGAGGCCCAATATTCATCTGCTAACTTGATATTTAACATATAAGTATATGTACAGAGATGTATTTCCCTATGATTATATATAAATATATTACCACATACATGCCTGTATTTAGACCTCTATAAATGTACTTTGCCTCCTAGTTATTTCCTCTATTTCCCTCTACTTTCCTCCTGTCCCACCATCATGTTGGACCTTCATTCGACTCCCAGTAATTCCTCTCAGCTACAGTTCACTTGATCAAGCCCCACTAGGCATCCTATGCCCTCCTCGCCATCAATTTTAGATCACTAGTTGTTCCCTTGTTCCTGGGTTTGTTGACTCCTCCCTCCTTTCCCCCTACCTCTCCCTCTCCCATGTCCCCCTGGAATCACTGGTCACATTGTTTTCTTCTGGAGATTCTTTATCCTTCCTATCTTATCTGGATAGACATGATAAAACAACAACAACAAAAGAGAAGTCCATGAAAAGTTCTAGGTCTGTCTACTGACCTTTATGTATGTGTGTTTTCCAGTTGGGTCTGGTGAGGTGTCATGCCCTGCTCCAGAAGTCTATTTTGGGGATTCCTCGGGGACTTCATTGCTTTGCTTCCCTTGCTGCTCTGTTGCATGCCCTAGGGTCCATATTTCTTTACTCTTGGTTATTGCTCATAAATCATCATTTAGTATTTTAGTATTTTTATTAAGCATGTTAAAATTATAAGTGTCATTTTAGGTGCCATCGAATCAGTTCTGAATCATAAGTCCAACAGAACAAAAACTGCCCATCCTGTGCCATCTTCACAATTCTGCTACGCTGGAGCCATTGTTGCAGCTACCGTGTCAATCTATCTCATTGAGAGCTTCCCACCTTCCCACTACTCCGCTCACCAAGTATAATGTCCTCCTCCAGGGACTGCTTTTTCCTGAGAACATGTCCAAAGTATGTAAGACAAAGTCTCCCCATCCTTGCCTCTAAAAAGCACTCCTCTGGCCTTACTTCTCCCAAGACAGATTGGTTTGTCCTTTTAGCAGTCCTTGGTGCTTTGTATCATCTTTGCCAGCGCCACAACTCAAACGCATCCATTAGTTTTTGGTCTTCCTTAGTCAATGACCAACTCTCACGTGTATAGGAGGCAGTTGAAAGGATCATGGCTCAAAGTAACATCTTTGCTCTTTAATACTCTAAAGAGGTCTTGTGCAGCAGATTCACCTAATGTAATGTGTCTTTTGATCTCCGGATTTCTGCTTCCATGAGCACTGAATGTAGATCCAAGCAAATCCAAATCCTTGACAATTTCAATCTTTTCTTCATTTATCATGATGTTACATACCGTCCAGTTGTGAAGATCTACTTAATTCCATAAGTGGATCCGTTTGAACATTTTATAAACAGCCAAATAAATCAAGTTCCAAGCAAAAGGACACTCATTAAGTTGACAACTTAAAGTAAATATAAAGTTATTATTTTCACATATTGTACTCATCATAATAAGGGAGTAGGAATTAGAATCAGACATTTATATTTTGTTCTTAGCATTGCACCTTTGCCTGGTGATGTTTTACTTATAAAAGTATGTATGTCAGAAAGCTTCCTGGAGTTTCTTTCTTGGACCTCTAAACGACTCTGGTCCCAGAAACACTTCAGAACTACTAAAGCACTACTAACAAATCGTAGTAAGTAGAAGTCCATACAGCATGGTAAACAGAATGGAGCATTTTAATTTTGAAATGGAGAAAGATGGGGCTTTCTCTTTCAGTACCCACAGTCTCAGAAATGCACAGGGGAGTTCTACCCTGTCCTGTCGGTTGCCAAGAGTGGTCATCGACTCGATGATGGTGAGGTGGGTTTTTTAAAATTATAACTTTGCATTGTTCAGAAGATTTAAATGCACACACAGGCTACATAGTGTTTTATGTTGTATTTTGGCCTTATAGTTTATTGCTGCGGAAATGTATGATCTTATTGATGAAGTTGCTGTGGTTGTTAGGTGCTGTTGAGTTGTATTGAACAACCTCACGTACAACAGAAAGAAACACTTTCTGGTCTTGTGCCATCCTCACAATTGTTCGTATGTTTGAGCCCATCGATGTCGCCGCTGTGCCCATCTATCTTGTTCAATGTTCCTGGACCTTACCAAGCATGATGGCCTTCTGCAGAGGCTGGTCCCTCTTTCTGTGTCCAAAGTTCATGAGATGAAGGTCTTGCCATCCATCCTTGCCTTTAGGAAGTATTCAGGCTGTACTTTTCTAAGGCAGATTTGTTCTTTTGGCAGTCAATGGGACTGATGA
>NW_022111373.1:29592598-29602827 GCF_000313985.2 Echinops telfairi
TTTGAAATGAGTTGAGCAAGCATCCTACTTTTTGTTGATTTTCACATTTGAAAAAATGGGTATAATAACAGGACTTCATTCATGGAGGGAGGCCTGGTACCAAGTGGGTGCTTCATAAAAATTGTAATTACTCTTTTTTCTTTTGTTCTATCCTTAATAATTAGACAGTGACATCTCAGCCAGATGATACACCATTTGATGTCGTCTGATAGACCCTGTCCGTAATTCAAAGGCTGCCATTAACTTTGACCCCTAAAAGTGACTGTTTTTTCTTTTTTTTGAACATTTTACTGCAGTTTGGGTAGATGTTTACAGATCAAATAAGTGTATCATTCAACAACTTATTTATATATATATTGTTTTGTAATAAGAGTTGCAAATAATTATAGAAGGTTTCACCAATTTGTGGGCCATCCTTGCACAGGGATCATGCTAATCTTTTCTGAATCATTCCAATTTAGTATATGTGCTGCTGAAATGAGTACAACTGAGTTCTTGTATCTTACTCACCATTACAACAGTGACTGGTCAGTAAAGTATTTGTTGAATCACCTTCACCTTACATGCCTACATAACACTGACAATGTGCTCCTCCCTATCCAATCCAATATTAGCCTCTTGTATACTGTAAACTCGCATACTACATAGCCTCTTCATTTATATTTATGTGGCATATTTTTATCCTTCAGTAAATACCACAGTTGTCCAATTATTTCCTCACTTGAACTAAAGCTAGAAACTGGCTATTTCAAAATGAGACAAATGAAAGTCTGCTAAGCGTGCTTCAATTTCCAACCATGTCATTTCCACTTCAGATGGCAAAATCAAACTCTATTACCCAATATTTAAAAAAAAATACATATTTCGTTAGAAAGGCCATGGGTGGTCACTTACTCTTTTAGTCAGCTGAGTATCCATCATGAAATTGTGCACGTGTTTTTCTGCTTTGGTAAGTTCTAGCTTCCTCGCCACCACGGCTACCACCAGGGCGGTGCAGCCGGCGCCCTGGAAACAAGGAGAAGAGAGTGTCACTACGACTTAGCTCTGTCTCAGAAAATGTAATAGCATGTTCGGTGCTAAGAGAAGGCAGTTTTCAAGATAAAAGCTCTGCAGGATTCAATGTCTTCAAGTGAATATTGCAGAAACTCATGGTCAATGAGCCTTTAGAATGGGGTTTAAAAATATCGACACCATCAACAAAAAGCAGTACACATTTTAAATTCTAAAACATACCTGAATAAAACCCATGTCTGTCATGAGAAACAAATGGTTAAAAAGGTAATTTTGTAAGTGTTTAGAAACTTCAAAAAATAGATAAAATCCTGTTATATACTACAAGTATAATGGGAACAAATTAAATATGCAATTAGCATAACTGCATATCCTAGAGTATTTTTTTTTTCAGGAAAAAATAAGATTCCATACTCTTCTCTCAAGATGAGGGCATTAGGCTCCTCAAGTGCACAGTGCCAGAAATGAGAGGGATGGATGACCTCCGTGGACTCAGAGCACAGGATCTGAACCTGGGGACTGCCAAAGGGAAGAGACAAGCCAGCCTCATATTTCAGAAGTGTGCCAATGCTTGGGCCCCCTTTATATTGCAGGTACCAACAGCAGTCCTTTGGGCAGCGAGCCACTGTGCTGACAGTTGGGGAAGGGAGGTGGCAAACTCTGTGGAGTGGCCAAGGTTACAGTCCCCTCCGACCATGGTTAAGGTGTCCTCATCACAAGTTGTGAGGCAGAAGAGTTGTACGCTGTGAGACTAAGTGATTACATGCAGTTAGGAGGCGAGGTAGGAGAGACCAAGGAAGGTCACTTTGCTACCTCGCCAGTCCTGGGCAGCTGGGAAGAAAAGTGCCAATGAGGAGTTCCACATAGACTCTCAACCCTGAGAGGCCAAGAGACCTGCACATAGTCTCGGTAATCTCAGGGAGCAGATAACCAGAGCGACGGGCAGGGCACATTTCCAAGCCCTCAGAACAGGGGCACCACAGTAGGATGTTAAGTTACTTGTGGATCTTTCAACAGACATTTCTTGTACACATGAACTCTGTATTGCCTCTTTTCTGTTGACATAGAGAGGTAGAGTGATCGTGGTATCTCCATCCAACGAGTCTCAAATTCTCACAAGGTAACCTGGTTTCCATCACTATTAGTAAAAGCAAAAATGATCCCACTTCTGTTGAGTGGATGCTCTGGCTGAAAGCAATCATATATAGGGTTTCCACAGCTGAAATCTTTTACTGAAGCAGAAAGCCTTATCTTTCTCCCACGGAGCAGCTGATGGACTTGAACTGCCGACCTTGTAGTTAGCAGTTCATTGCTTAAGGCATTGCCTTTAGGACCCCTCTATCATTATGAGTAAGTCTGACAAAAGGCTGCCTTTCATTTTCATCTAAAAAGTACTAATTAAAGCAATTATCACCTTAAAAATGAGGTAGTTAACTTTTTGGATGGCATATAAATTATACTATACACATATTATTGTGGCATTCAAATTTTTTACTCATAAAGATTCAACATAATATTTCAATATGAAGCTAGAAAAGTAAACACAAAATGTGTTCCAAATTGCACATCTATTTAAGATCACCTTGGAGAGAAGGAACAGAAAGAAATAACCTGAGCTGTGAATAAAGGTCATCTCTAAGTGTTGGAATATTGGGGACATATTTTTTTAAGTATTTTTCTGTACAATCCAAATTTTCTGTACAATGCACATATTATAAAAACACAAAGTTGCACATTTAAAAGTGACAATTTGTGGCTTATGATAGCATTTCACCTAGGAAAAATGATATTTTTATTTTTTTAAATCATTTTATTAGGGGCTCATACAACTCTTATCACAATCCATACATGCATCAATTGTGTAAAGCACATTTGTACATTCATTTCCCTCATTATTCTCAAAACATTTGCTCTCCACTTAAGCCCCCAGCATCAGGTCCTCATATTTCCGCTCCCTCTCCGCTCCCCCCTCCCTCATGAACCCTTGATAATTTATAAATTATTATTTTTCATATCTTGCCCTGTCTGACATCTCCCTTCACCCACTTTTCTGCGTCCGGGAGGAGGTCATATGTAATCGGTTGTAATCGGTTCCCCCTTTCCAACCTTGTAATCGGTTCCCCCTTTCCAACCCACTCTCCCTCTACACTCCAAGTATTGGGAAAAATGATATTTTTAAATGACTAATAGTTTACTTAGTAAATCTAACAGTATTCTTTTGTCCACAACGGAATGCCAGTTTGGGTGGAATGAATGATTTCTGCAACAGATTGGACAGGGAGACGAGTTCAGGAAAAAATAATATGAACTGCCTTACCACAGCCTGATAATGATCATCACAGAGAGAGACTGCTGTTAATGAGGAGCTACTATTGCTTAAATATGCTATTTTCAGGGGAACTGAATATCCTTGCCCCCCTAGCTTTACTAAGAAACCAGCATTAGAAATGGGGTGACAGCGATCAGAACACAAGGCTGCAGGGGAAGACGCTGCTGGTGGTGGGTGACCTGGAGGACCACAGAAGGAAACACAGCCTGGGCCTCCCTGGGGAAGACCCTAGAAGGTACAACCTGGCTTAACCCTAGGGTTTTAGCGATGAGACGAATGGAGGACAATCAAGTGATTACTCAATGATAAGTCTTAAATAACACTTCCATTTTTCCTTTCTTTACCGAATCTCTTCATAACATCTTTTCATTAAGGTGATTCCAAGGGATAGCAATCCTGTCAGACAGAGCAGACCTGCCCGCAGGGGTTTCCAAGGCTGAAACCTTTACTGAAGCCGGTGTCACAGCTTTCCTGTAGCCAGCAGCCACTGCCCTATCAGTTCCCAGCCCAGTGCTTTAACCACTGCGTCACCAGGGCTCCGCATCTCCCAACCCCAAGTTCCTTGCCATACCAGTTATCTACATGTAGGGTCACACACACATTCATCTGAGGGGCTTCAAAAGGAAAACTAGAATGAAAGGGTAATGTGAATTTCTCATTCACTTAAAGTCTTTTTGTATTTGTAGTCATCTACATGTTCATTACATAATACGAATCATTGCATTTCAAGTAAAAAGTGAAAGATTTGGATTTACTTTATTTTATATGTTTTAAAACATGAATGTTTCAAAATTGAGCTACATGGTGAATGAACAAAATAAAATCAATCCTGTTCCTATATTGTAACTGGTGCATATTTTACATCCGTGGTCTCAACTTTGACTATGACTTAAATCACTTGGAGAGTTTATCAAAATCCCAAAGCTGAGGCTATGGATGCATCTAGCCAATTAAATCAGAAATGTCCAGGATTAAACCTAGGCACCAGAGTTTTGTTTGTTTTGTGTTTTTAAAGATTTGTCTCTGCATATGGACAGGACGCAGATGTAGAAAAGCTCATTCTAATGATTGTAAGTGAGACAGCTAAAGGCTTTTAATCAGTTACTTGGCTTTTATGTCTTGAACGCCTTCATAAGGAAAACAAGAAAAACAAAGGCAGATGATCGAGAATTAGAGGGGACATTCAAATGTTTGTGGGAAAATGGGACTAAAAGATAATGGAACTTTCCCACAAATTTATTGAAGCCCCCTTCACAGGTAAGGGATGTTTGGTCTCTGTTAATAATAATAATAAATTTACATGGGTGCAAACAATATGGCAAGGTGTTTTCAAATCTCAAAACCATAGGGAAACAATGGCCCTCGGAAGTGTTATACCCGTTTTCTTGACTTTCCAGAGAGCTACCAAAACGTTCTGGACGACATGCCTGGCATTTGTCTCCGCTGGCAGGTGGTCACTGCTGAGACCCCTTTGGAAAAAAATCGAAATCCTATTAGGAGTGGAAAATCCCTGATATCAAGAGCCTTTCGAAGTTGATTTTTATTTGTGTTTATACTTTATTCTTTCTTGCTGCTGGCCCCTTTCTAGTGAAGTGTTCTCACCGGGTTGTCTTAATTTACATTCTCTAATTGTTCTCTAGATTCTAATCTCTGCTGTAATGGCTACACAGAATTCACGGTCAAAATTCATGGTTGAATGATTTATTAAGGGAGTTCGTTTGTGATGCTAGTAAGAAATGCTCATGGTTGACTTGTCTATCAAGACGTGTTACAAATTCTTTTAGGTCTGCTAATAGTTGCCAAAGGGGCACACCACTCTGCTGTAAACTTCAACCGCAAGGCACTCAGCTCAGCTCCATGGGTCAGCAAACCCAGCTCCCTAAATTCAGTGCTCAGAACCACCCCACCCCAGGAAGCCTCAGCCCAAAGACACTCAGCTTCAACTTTCCTGTGTCAGCAAACCAACTTCCCAGATACAGTGCCTAGGGGCACCCTACTCCGCAAGCCAGCCTCCTGTACCAGAGCACTCAGCTCCATGGTTGCTCTGTTCCCATCACTCTGTGCCATGTGCTGGCTCCTGCTTCTGCGGTCTTCTCTATCCAGGAGCCTCACTGCACAGGGATCTCAGGTTCAGAGGCTGTGCCCCACTACTGGCTCTTGTTGGTAATGAGATTTTTCTCTTGCTGCTCAGAGAGCTCATTTTATACACAGCAGGATGGCACTCCAGAGAAACCTGTTCATAATTACTCACAGGTGAAAGCTATCAGTATCTTTCCCCACCTGCTTAGCAGACCCATGCTAGAAGTTAGAGGCTTGGTTAGAAGACCCCAGTAAATTATTTACTGCCCCAGAACTCTGGCTCACCAAATCTTGTGCATTAAAATGAGTACCTCTGTTGCAAATTGTAGGAATAAATCTGAAATTTTCAGTATTCATTAAAACTATTGCTTGACTCCTTCAGCTGATTATCCCACACATGTGCTCCTTTACATTTAAGCCACTTAGAACTGCTTTTTATTTCTCCTCAGCCTTTCAATCCTTACATTTAAGTGTGATTTTAAAGAAGGCATAAATGCACTCCTCTCTAGGTTCTTAATCAATCTTAAGGGGATTTGAAATGCCGTAAAACCTATGCGAGCCAGTGCTCAAGGATCTCACAAATTTTCCACCTTCCACTTTACATGGAATGGTTTTACAGTGATACCTTTTTTAAAATTTTAAGAGCCATACATGAGAAGCTGGCCCACTTTTGAAAGCTTTCAGGGTTCACGGTAACTTCCTGCCTAGACATTAATGCCGATAAGTAATGGGACAATATTGTTGTCCACCCAGTTGTCTGTTTGCGGACCAATTCTGTTTCACAGTCCGAATGAGAGAAAGTACTGCATAACCAGTTGACACTAACATATGTACTCTGTGAACTTAATGTCCTTGTATGCGCTTATCCTCGCTACTCTTCTCCACGTCACTCCTGTTTGGGGGCAAAGCAAAGGCAAATGATCAATTTACTCCATCAAGATGCCCAGGCACCTAAGATGAACTGAAGGAAACTCGGTGTGTGTATCAAGCCCACATATGACGGCAGCAAGCGCTGTGGTTCTGAGCAGAGCACAGTCTGCCTTGCCTTCGAAAAGACCAGTAACAACAAGCATTGTCGATGCTCACTGCCCCACACTCAGTCCAAGCTGCACAGACAAATGATAACCAGAGTGCATAAGCTGTTGTTCAACCCCAGGACCTGGAGAGTCCTAAATGCAGCCAGATTAAAGCCCAGTGTTTCCCGTGCCCCCACTATATTCGTCTCCATTATAGCACAGAGACTACAAGCCACGCGGATCCCGAAAATGTAAGATAGGTGCAAGCATGCCATTTTTGCACACATCATTTATCACGTATTATTTGAAAACTACTTAAGAGAGACATAATTTTACTCTGGGTCAGCTGGTTATGCTGAACCTGAAACGGTTACTATGCTGAAAAAAACATGTTAGGATTAACTTTTGCTATGTAAAAGTCTATGGAAAATGAAATTGCTTCAATAACACACTGAAAAAAGAGTTGTAAGTAGTTCTTTACTGAAAAAGGTTTTTGCCTAAGATAAAGTGTTATAAACCAAATTTACATTTAAAAAATCTAAAATAGTCATCACCACAGAGAACAACGTTAATGTTTCTAATATTCTGTTGGTTAATTACCTTCTGGTAGTTTTATAATAGCTTTCAAATGTACAAACTTAAGCTTTATAGCTCACGTATCTGTAGTTAACATTTTATCAAAATATAGCTAACTTATTTAAATTGTCTTTTGATCTTAAATGGCCCCTAAATTAATAAAACTACCTTTAAGACAAATTTTAACATATCAGTTTATCCTCTAAAAAGAAGGTAAGATGAGTTGTCAAAAGCACTGGCCAGTATTGCATAACAATAAATACTTTTTTACTTGGATTTCCAGACAGAAATAGATTTTCATTCATAAAAATCTATAAAACAACGAATTCTGACCAATAGAACTCTATTAAGCACAGTGTCAACTATATCCCTGGGGCGTGCTGCAAGGTGACCTCAGGTCATGAAAATAAACATTTATTATTAAGGGAGCTTTAAAGATAAATGTCTTCTATCCAAAAGGTCCAACACGTATGATACCTATGTTTCTTTACATCCAAATGAACGTTCGCTGCTGTGAGGGGGAAGGACAATTTCATCGTCCTCATCCTCGAGAAGAGACAAGATGGCTGTGATTCTGAGAGTTCAAGGACAAAACCCTGGCCTGGGAAACACGCCTCCTTGTCCGTGACTTGCTTTGGCAGCCCATCCTCCTACTTCCGTTGCTGGAGAGAAGAATGTTCTCAGCCATGAGTCATCCCCGGGTTTCAATCCTATTAACCATGGGGCCAATGTGAGCACACGCCTTTCAGGCAGGAGGGGCAGCTGTGCCAACTGAAAGTGCTGATGCTCGAGAAAAGCTAGGTGGATTGTGGAGTCAAGGAGTTGAACGCTAGAAGGTCACACAAACTTCCAGCTCTACTTGCCTGCCCCTGGAAGAAAGCGGCTGTCATATTTCTTAGGAAATCCCCTTGGGATCCACTGAGGGGAGCAGTGAAGGTCCTTTTAGGGCATTGGTAGGGGATTTAGCCTTAGGACTGGAAAGGCCATCGTCCCCTCCATCCACTGCACAGAATAGAAACTACTGTAAGAATTTCAAGGTATTCTCTCCGGACTGGGCCTTAATTTGTTGAGATTAAATGAACACACTAGGAAGAACCCCTCAAAAGCAAACAACCCCCCACCCCGCAAAAAAAAACACCCCAAACTTAAAAAACACTTTTCAAAATTATTTTATATTGAACATTTGATGGCAAATGGTATCCGCTAGATAAAATAAAATAAAACCCAGAGGTTTTCTTGCCTATATTTATACCCATACACCACCATGGGAAACACTCCTCGTGCTCACTGGCAAGGAGAAGAAAAGTCTCCAGTGGAAAGACAGGAAGTAGCAAGAAGACAATCAGATTGCAGGTACTGCTGTCTTGTTTCAGCTCTGCTTAAATTGTTGGCGGGATCTGTGAACACCCTCTGAATGCTTAAGACTGCAGGGTGAAAAGTATTTAACGCTGACAACTGACTGAGTCACCTGTGATCTTAAATCAAGACTCCTCAACACTGGATACATTTGATGCTGACAAGATTATTACTGCCAAATGTTCCCAAGGAGAAAACTAGGTGGTAGTACAAAAGCTGGGGAATTTATGACATTATGGGATGGTTTTGTTTTATTTTTTTCCAAGTAAAATTTTCAAATTACCAACTGTGATTTTAAAATTGTAGTTAAAGAGGCAAACTTTTATGCATTGCTTTTGTTTATATAGAATTACCATTGGGGTGGAGGCAATCTAAATCATGTCTGGCGTGACGTAAAGGTTCATAGATCCTTGCAAGAAAATTGCTATCAGATATTTAACCCCTGTCCCTAGGACATGGTTAGATGATACTCTGTATTTCAAGATAATTATGCCAAAAGTTTAATCATAAATACTTTAAATAGTTCAAGGGCCAAGAAAGTTGTCATCAACAGAGAGGCAGAAATTGCTTAAGTGACTGACCTTCACTATAACAGGAGATAGGCTCTTACCAAACAGGGATATATCCACTCTTGAGAAAATGATATACAGTTGTTGTTAAAGGAAAAAAGCATATTTCTCCATATATATGTAATATATGGAGGTAGATATAGAATAACTTTTTTTAGATGCTAAGTAAAACAATTATTTTTCACTACTGTGAAGTTAGAGACATTGAGAAAAGACCTGGCCTTCGTGAAACCCAAGACACTTGATCTCACAATGCCTACGACCTTCAACCAGAACCAAACCCAGACCAAACGCATGGCCAGCGGGTCAGTGCTGACTCACAGTGACCGCCTGTGGGTTTCTGAGAGAGTTGACAGGAGTGGAAAGCCCCGTCTTTCTCCCATGGAGCTGCTTGTAGTTTTGAACTGCTAGCCATACAGATTACAGCCCAAGGTCTAACCACTGCAACTACAAGAACCAGAACAGCCAAGTTAATTAGAAATCACTCCAGTGCTTATCAGGACATATGCAACCCTAAATCCTCAGACCCTTAATACTTCCTCTTAAAAACAAAGCAACCCAAATCAGCAACAACAACCGAAAAAATGTTAGAATGAGACAATAAGCAATTATAACCTTAATAGTTTCCTCTTGAAGTGACTTTCAATGGCTTTGCCTATTATGCAATCCCATGATATTTTAAAATAATGTTTTACTGAGCTTTTGTGAATGGATGCACAGTGAGTTAGGCTCCCATCTGACACATTTCCACACAAATCATTCAGTGACGTCAGGTATTTGTCCTAAGTAATGTGTCAATGTTCTTGTTGATTTTGTGCAATTTGTTCCCCTTCCAGAAATCTGGTTTCCTTGACCCCTTCTTTCTCAGTGCTGCTTTTAAATAATGGTTGACCTTTTGATCTTTTTTTTTTCTTTTAAGAAGGAGCTACCGATTATGTGTTTGTGGAATCAATATGATATACATATCATTTAGTGGATGTCATCTCTTACTTAAAAATACGTATTTAGGACATCATTTCATGTATATGAAGAGGCTTTAAAAGGTTCATAGAAAAATGCAATTAAAAGAAAATGGAACTGGTCTATGAACTTCTTTTTAACTTTCTATTCTGAATTAGGTGAATTTCAGATCATCATTTCTGCATTCAGCAACGTGAACAGTTTATCTGGTCTCCCACTAGCTTACCCTGTCCCCCTTTCCCCTCGTTTTTCCTTTTCCCCTCCTCCCACTTCGAGGGCAATATTCCACTTGACCCAATGAACAGGCGCCGTTCACCCTCTAGCCCACTGTGT
>NW_022111373.1:29603447-29605919 GCF_000313985.2 Echinops telfairi
GCAAGTTATGGTTTTTGGAAACGATGTTATGCGAATACATTGAGTTGTGCATAACACGGAGGTCTTAGCCTTCAACCTTAGCAGCCCACTGTTGGCGGGTGCTTGGCAGGGTCTGAGGAGTATCTGTATTGGTGCAATGCTCACTTACTCGTATGTACCTGTGTCTAAGGAGCCCTCCGGCACCGTCAGGTAAGTGTTGGCCTGCTAACAGAAGGGTTGGCCATTCAAACCCACTTGCCACTGTGTAGGAGAAAGATGAGGCAGTCTGTTCCCGCAAAGATTTACAAAGTGTCAAAATCTCTCTTTGACTTAAGGAAGTGGGTTTGATTTGGGGTTTTTGCTATGGGTACTACAAAAGGAACCCTGGTGGCACTATCAGGTAAGCATCGGGCTGCTATCTGCAGGGTCAGCAGTTCAAACCCACGAGCCATTCCACAGAAGAACGAGGAGACGATTTGCTTCCATCAAAATTCACTGTCTCTAAAACCCAGAACCGGGTTGCTACGAGTCAGAATCAACTCCGTGACAGTGAAGCAGGTTTGGGTTGTGGGGATACTATGTCTGTATACAAGGGCATCATGCTTGGAAAAGCAGAGAGAGGGTGAAAAAGAGGCAGGCTCTCAAAGAAATAGATGGACACAGTGATTGCAGCAATGGCTCAGGCTTAACAACAGCTGTAAGAACGGCTGCCGTGTAATGCGTGTTGAATGTGGCTCTTGTAGCCGGATCTCTGTAGCGCCCACCAGCGAACGTTTTCTTGATGGGTCTGGTTAAGAGACGGTGGGGAAAGACACAGAGAAGAGTCCTATGACTCAGGAGAGTCCTGAGATTCATCTGTGTGTGATGGCATCCTGCTGGGTATAAACTATGAACCATCTCACTAGCAGGAAGGGGGGGTGTCTTGCTACCAACAAGGGAGAAGAGTAAGGAGAGGCGTGTCCTTGCAACCCAAATCCCTGCACATTGAATCTCCTTGGTCCAGGAGACCTCTGCGACACCACAGGAGCAGTAACAGAGCATTAGACAGAGTGGCAGACTTCCCAGTCCAAGGAGCAAGTCAAGCTGAGTGTCTTTGGGCTGGTGAGGTAGTTACCATATATACTCGAGTATAAGCTGACCAAAATATCCACCAAGGCACCTAATTTTACCACAAAAACTGCATTAAAAATGTACTGAAAAACTTGGCTTATACTTGAATAAATATGGTAATTGGCAGAGCTAGGTTTGCTGACCAAGGGAGCTAGCAACAACTTCGGGCTGAGGCAAGTGGACTGCCTTTGGGCATTTATTGACAGCCCTAAAGAAAGCCTTGTAATGTTGCCCAAGCCGGTAGAGCCAAAAGGCTAATGCCCGAGAGATGCTTGCCTGCAGGCATGGCAGAAACTTCCCCTCCCGAACAACTGCATCTTGACCATTTCTCACCTGGAATGTTAATTCCTTAATAATCCCTAGAAAGGTTAATATCAGCTGTGAGGTCTGCATTGACATGGCAAAGAATTGTCAACACCCAGCGGAAAAGTAGAGAGAGAGTTTCAGAATTTGGTAGGAAGGGTGGAGGCTGGGCTATTGGCCTTGCACCCTGAAGCTAATCCTTTTCCTTTCCCCTTTTGCAGCTGAAAGAGGTGCGCCTGTCTGCAGACCTCGGGTTTACCAGGCCCTGCAGCTGCCTGCGTCCGGAGCCGTCTCCAACTTGACAAGAGAGCCATGCACTTGGAACATACCCACCTCCACTCCCGCCTGAGCCATTTCTGTGAGCTAAAGCTCTCCGTCTTCCAGTTCATTTATTTTTTCTTCTGTTCAACTCCATTGACTATTTCTCTCGCTTTTTCTAACAGTTTTATCTTTCGGTTTCCGTGTTTTTCTTTATTTGTTGTTTTAAATGTCCACGTTGAGTCTCTCATTTTGGTCCTCCATTTGTTTCTTGATCTCCATCTGTGCATTTTTTAGGTTTTTTAAAGCATATTTAACACTGTTGTTGTTCGGAGCTGTGAGTCGGCTGCAACTCACAGCGACTCTGTGTACAATAAGACAAAACACTGCTTGGTCATGAGTCATTCCCACTGTAATCTGAAAATTATGAATTCTTTGCATTATTCTCCTTTCCACTGGTGGTATTTTCTCCTCTCCATGTCTTGCCGAGTCTTTCTCCTTCTTTGTGTTGTTTTGTTATTGTTGAACTGGGGCCAATTTGCTACGTGTATGTGTGTGTGTATTCATTATACATTGTTATTTTTATATTATGTATATAGTTTCCTTGATTTTTGTATTCTATTTTTTGTTGTTTGTTTGTCAAAAATCTACTAACTGAAAGTCTAGCCCCAAAACCACCAGCTATTTTGGGGACAAAAACATAGCAGAACACCTCTCGCAAAAACACAACCCTGGGAACCATGGATGGCAGCGCCATTCAGCACCAACCGGTCATTAGGAGTCAGAACCCAGAGCCAGTGGTCTTGGTAACTTTTTAGAACC
>NW_022111373.1:29606604-29609451 GCF_000313985.2 Echinops telfairi
GGGGAGTAAATGGGAGCTTCCACTTACTTTGCCATCTTTCTCTGCCTCCTCCCCATGACATTATGTTTATATATGTGTGTATATTAGAGAGAAAGATTCTGATGCTGTGAGTTTTGGTAAAAGGGAAATTTCTACTCCACTTGGTTGACCCAACACACTGGAATGTTTGTTAAAAACATTGCAAACAAGTCCTAAAGATTACAAGAAAGTTTTGTACTACTGTTTTGGATTCACAATTTATACTTGAGGCTGAAAAGAAGCCAACAGTTATATTTTTATAAAAGCATTTGTTTGTTTCATAGAAATATTACAGAAAAGAGTCTTTCCTCACTCATAGTTTAAAAATATATTTCTACCCCCAGGTCTACATATTCATGAACTTGGCTTCTTAAAATATGATTCATGACACAATCAAAATGTGAGCTTTGTTCTCTGTGGACTTTTAAGATCATGGCACAAAATAATCCATTACCTTCATGAAGAAAATAAGCAGTGCTAGGTTATTTATATGTACATTTTGAAATGAGGCTATTGCTTGGGGGTGAGCATTCAGTTGAAAGGTAGTTTACTTCAGAAAGGAAAATACAACGTAAAGCATGCATTCTTTCCAATTTCCACAAACACAAGAACATACCGATATAAAACAGCATGTCAGAGATGACCCTGTGCTTTCAGTAGGAGAGCAAATTAAACTTGCTTTTCATGATTTATTAAAGGACAAAAGAGAGAAAGACACCTGGGGAAGCTGAAATAAGCATTGTGAAAGTCGAAGGAGGAATAAGCGAATAAGCACCTGAAGTAAAAGCAAGTCAGACCTGGCTTAACCTCCAAATGATAAAATGGTAGTTAAACTTCCCCAAATCAAAAGGAAACAAAGTCAAACAACCCCTGACAAGGCAAGAAATACTTTTTTCATCTTAAAGAAACCATTTTTTAATACGAAATATGAAAAACGAAGCTTCTTTGGAGGAACTTACATTGTCAGCCAAGTACCCCAAGTTCATTTCTAGTCAAATTCTTGATCCTCAGAGAATTGATATGGGAGGTAATCAATGCCCAGAAGACAGCCCTGCAACCTGACTCACCTAGGATTTGCTTGCCTAAGGATAGAAGCAAGCTAATGCCACACAGTATTTCAAAGAGGTGATTCGAAGATCACAAATGTCCTCTGCACGCACTACATCTCTTCAAGTTGGTTTAGTTGGAGTTGTTAGGGTACCATCACATCGGCTCCTCCTCATCCTGACCCTATGTGCAACAGGCCAAAACACTGTCCAGCCTGGCACCATCCTTCACCTTGCTCGTACATTTGAGTCCATTGTTGCAGCTACTCCGCCGGCCCATCTCCTTGGGGGTCTTCCTCGTTTTCACTGCCTCTTTTTACCAAGCATGATGTCCTTTTACAGGGACTGGCCTCTCCTTCTCACATGTCCAAAGAACATGAGATGACATCTTGCCATCCTTGCTTCCAAGAAGCCTTCTGGCTGTACTTCTTCTGAGACTGAGTGATTTGTCCTTTTGGCAGTAAAAATCAGTATTTGTCACCAGCACCATAGTTCGAATGCATTGATATTTGCTTTGTCTTCCTTACTCAATGTCAAACTTTCACATATATATGAGGTGATAGAAAATTCTATGACATGGGTACACCCTAGTCCTTGCCTTTTCACACTTGAAAGAAGTCTTGTGCAATTTTATCCAATGCAATGTATCATTTGACCTCTTGACTACCCTTGTCATGAGCATTGATTGTGGACCCAAGCAAGATGAACTGCTTGACAACTCAACCATCTCTCCATTTATTATATTATTTCTAGTCCAGCTGTGAGGATTTTTGTTTATTAACATTTGACTTGTAATCCACCCTGAAGGCTGCAATCCTTGATCTTCCTCACCAAGTGCTGCAGGCATTCTTTACTTTCAGCATGCAAGGTGGGGTCGCCTTGCATTGTTAATAAGCCTTCCTCCAATCCTGATGCCACACTCTTCTTCATGTACGGTAGCTTCTCTGATGATCTGCTCAGCAAACAGATTGAGGGAGTATTGTGAAAGGATACAACCCTGCCATATACCTATCCTGACTTTAAACCATGCAGTATTCCCTGGTTCTGCTTGTATGACTGCCTCTTGTTCCATGTAAAAGTTCGGAATTAGCACAATGAAGTGTTCTGAAATTCCCAGTCTTCTCACGACTATAGTTTCTTATGGTCCACACAGTCAAATGCCTTTGCACAGTTACTGAAATACAGGTAAACATCTTTCTGGTATTCCCTGCTTTGAGCCAAGATTCATCTAGCATCAGCAATACTATCTTTGTTGCAGATCCTCTTCTGAATCAGGCCTGAACCTCTGGCAGTGATCTGTGAATGTACTGCTGCAAACTTTACTGGATGATCTTAGGCGACATTTTAATGGCATATGATATCGTTCTATAGTTTAAACATTCTGTCGGGTTACCTCTATTTGGAATGGGTACAAATATGCATCTCTTCTAGTCAGTTGGCCAGGCAGCCATCTTCCAAATCTTGGCATAGACCAGTGTGTTTTTCCAGTACTTCAGCAGCTTGTTCAAACAGTTCAATTGGTATTCCAATGCTGGAGTCTTACTTTTGGCTGTTGCCTTCAGTGCACCTTGGACTTCCTCCGTCAGCACCATAGGTCCTTGCTCATGTGCTGCCTTCTGGAATGGTGAAATGTTGACTAGTGCTCTTTGGTACAGTGACTCTGTGTTCTTTCCATCTTCTTTTGATGCTTCCTGTATCATTCAACATTTGCCCATGGAATCTTCAGTATTGCATTTTAAGGCTGGACATTTTCCCTCAGTTTTCTAAGTTTATGACATCCTGA
>NW_022111373.1:29611772-29612914 GCF_000313985.2 Echinops telfairi
ATTTTGAACTTTTGTTCCCATATTTTTCCCCTCCCCTTATGACTTCGACCTCATTGTTTCAATAGCAGTGGTGTGTGTGTGTGTGTGTGTGTGTGTGTGTGTTTAATAGCCAGGGCCTTCTATAGGAGCACTGGTGCCATGGCGAGTTATGCATTCAGTTGCTAACTTCAAGGTCAGCAGTTCATTCATCTGGAGAAAGATGAGACTTTCTGTTCCCAAACTTTCTGTTCCCACACGATTTACCACCTCAGAAACAGGCAGGACTGGCTCTATTCTGTCCTGTAGGTTGCTTTGAGTCCATGTTGACTTGGCAGACTCTTTTTTTTGAGGAGGAACTTCTGTGGTCAGGATCAAAGTGGTGGGTAAAACACCTTGTAGGTTTTCTGGTGTTAGGCTACTGGAGCGTGTAACCCATTAGTCTCTGGGTGAATAATTTCCCAGACTCTTGATTTTCCTTACTCTTCTTTGCTTCTAATGGGGAGAGGCTGATCGTTGATAACTGCCAGTAAGTTTTTAAGGTCCCAGTCATTCCTCACTGAAGTAGGACATAGAACATCGTCGTTGTGCTCGATTATGTCATTGACCTACATGTGGTTTGTGTTCTTGTAGTAGTGTTTCATAGATTTATTTGTGTAGGTAATGGATTATTTTGTGCCATGATCTTAAAAGTCCACATAGGACAAAGCTCAAACTTTGATTGTGTCATGAATCATATTTTAAGAAGCCAAGTTCATGAATATGTAGTGCTTGGGGTAGAAATATATTTTTTTAACTATGAGGAAAAACTCTTTTCTATAATATTTCTATGAGACAAACCAACTATCCTTTTTAAAATATGACTGTTGGCTTCTTTTCAGCCTGAAGTATAAATTGTGAATCCAAAACAGTAGTGCAAAACCTTTCTTGTAATTTTTAGGGTTTGTCTGCAATGTTTTTAACAAGCATTCCAGTGTGTTGGGTCAAATAAAATTCTGGCTCATAGAAGCCCAACAGGACAGGGTTCAGCTGCTCCTGGGTTTCTAAGGCTATAACTCTCTATGGGAGTAGACAGGCTCATCTTTCTCCCACGGAGGAGCCGTTGTAGTTTCCATTGGCTGATCATGTAGTTAGCAGCCCATTGTGTTCCCGCTACAACCCAGAGC
>NW_022111373.1:29613616-29615550 GCF_000313985.2 Echinops telfairi
TTGCATCTGAGCCATTGATGGTCTATTTACTATTTGACCTCTGCTGCTTTTCTGATGGATGACATTGAAATTCTCCATGGTCTCTTCCTTCAAAATCAATTTGATTCTTTTGTATCCATCTGGTGAGGTGTATGTGTATAGTCATGATGTTTGCTGCGGAAAATGAGTATTTGCAATGAATAAATCATTGGTCTTGCACACTCTATCGTGTGGTCTCTTACAATATTTATATCAACAACATCATACTTTCCAGCTACCAATCCTTCTTCTTTGTTTCCAGCCTTTGCAATCCAATCCCAAGTAGTTATCAAAGCATCTTGATAGGTCTTAATATTGCTGTTATGGTACATAGTTGAGTACACGATGTTTCAGGGTTGACAAGTTTATTCAACTTGGCACAGCTAGGAAATGGCACCACTCACATTCAAACAAAGGGCTTCCTGACTCCAAAGCCAATGTTCTGAGATATAATTAGTCAATCTCAGGAACTGGCCCATAAAGTTGCAGTGATGTGTTCCAACCAATGATGTAGCCCATGTGCCTCACATGAACTCCGCCCGGAGAAGACTTAAGGGGAGCACTGTGGGTGTTCTTCCCCAGCACAGAGCTGATTAATTTTTATGGATTTCCTGCTGTGGAGAAGATGAAGATCTGGAAATGGACATGGTTTGAATAGTTTCAGTGCCTTCTTGTGAGTAAATAAAGAAGGGAAGCAAAAGGTCACTTACCATAATTCCAGTAAGCAAACACACTCCTTTCCCACAATATGTGTTGGGTACCATGTCACCGTAACCAATGGAGAGAAAAGTTATTGATATCAACCACATTGCTCCGAGGAAGTTGCTAGTAACATCCTGCTGATCATGGTACCTGAAAAATAGCAAACAGAGCCAGAGCTTCTCAATGGATTTGCAGTTCTGGTAGCTAAGGACAGTTTGATTCAATGCACGAAAGTTACCAAGCTTTCAGTAAGAACTGCTCTCTTTCTGGTTATGGTAAAAGCAATTGGGAATCAATCTCCATCTGAAAGACATTGTGAAGTGTCTTAATTTTGAAAGCAAATCAGAAAGGACAACTTTATGAACACTGATTTTTTTCCCCCTGATTTGCCCATCATAGACACACATTTTACCTTTGTACATGTCTCAGCTCTTGCCCATACCTCATCACTCCTTGATACCCAACTGTTGAGGTGTTAAATTTATGGAAAAACATACACTTTTCTGCATGAGGCTGGTAACTGCGAGGTCAGCAGTTTGAAGCCACCAGCCATTCTGAGGGATTAAAAAACGGGGCTGTCGACTCCAGTAAAGACTTACCATCTCAGAGCCCCTGGGGAGACTCACCCTGTCTGACAGGGTTGCCGTGAGTCGTCATCGACGCCGTGGCAGTGAGTTTGGTTGATTTAGACACTTCTCTAGTCTCACGCTGTCCCCTGAACAAAGGTGTTCCTTCTGCTTGGACTGTCTTGGTCTCTATTTATTTCTTCATGTCATAGTTCCTAGTTTTGCTTCAAAGTAAATTCAGGTGGAAAGACACCTTTCGTGTGTACGCTTCTCCCTGCCCCAGCCCTGGTCCATCCTGGGCCTTCTGTGTGTTTCTCGGCTACAGGACTGTGCTGGACTACATACTTCTGCCTAGCGGTCCTTCACCCACCATTCTCTGGGACGGTGGAACTGGGCCTGTGATCACACAGTTAGATCTAGAATTTTTGTTTCATAACAGCTCTTGGCTTAGCAGTTACATACAAGGAGTTTGTGGGCAAAAGGAGGAAAAGGAGACGGTTTATCCTGATTATTCTTTGAGGTGTCCAAGTGTCCTGGGGGAGGGAGGGGGGAATAAATAGACTTCCTATAACATTTTTTTTCTTGCAATAACCGTGGTACTGGCCTTTTGCCCTTTATCGCAGATGCACTATCTATCACACATGCAAA
>NW_022111373.1:29616457-29617713 GCF_000313985.2 Echinops telfairi
AGCCACCTTGTTGGCTGTTCTGGGAGCCTGCTGCACAGATGTAGCAGAGCCTCTATGAGAGAATGTGGTTTTATGTCAAAGCAAGACCCTTAGAGTCAGTTTGGGAATACAGCCTAATATTAGGCACAGTAATTGGGCTCGCCATAGAGCAGTGGTTCTCAACCATCCTCATGCCACGACCCTTTCATACAATTCCTCATGTGGTGGTGACCCCCAACCATAAAATGATCTTCATTGCTGCTTCATCACTATCATTTTGCTACTGTTATGAATCGGGCGACCCCTGTGAAAGGGTCGTTCCACCTCCAGGTTGAGAACCGCTGCCCTAGAGGCTTCCTCACCAAGAAGTGAGGAAACGGAGACACTTGGGTCTTGATGAAGGTGTGGGTTCCACGCGAGGGCAGGGGGCACAAGTGAACTTCCTATCTCTTCTCTTCAGTGTTAAGTTTCTGCTTCCTGAACATGATGCGTGGAGACTTGATGCATTAAAAACACACGGCTCTAACTGCTCCAATGTACAAATACATTCTATGGCTTGCATTTCCTCATTTACCATGTCTTTAATACCTGGACAATCATGAAAGGCTGAACTAGTGACAGTCTTCGCTCACTTTCTATCAACAAATTGTCCTCCGTCACAAATTAGAACGTGTGGCCATGCCAGGGTGCCATCTTCATTCCGGGCTATTCTCCGTAGTGAGAAACCAAAGCATTACCATCGGCTGCTTTATTGTTATGTGGTGAGTTGGCTTCAGCTGCAGGTGACCCTATGCACAGCGTAATGGACCGCTGCCCAGTCACACGCCATCGTCATGTTCTGGAGCATTCTCCGTACTCCGTGGCTACAGCCATTGTGTAATGCCTTACACATCTGCCAACACTTAACTGACAATATTCTTGGATGGTTCATAGAGTCTTCATTGGCTAATTTTTGGAAGTGGGTTATCAGGGCCTTTATCCTAGACTTTCTTAGTCTGGAAGCTTCACTGAAATCTGTCTATCAGGGGTGACGCTTAAATCCTGCCGACATAGCTTCCAGAACCATAACAACATGCCAGTCGCCACAACAAAACATGCTCAAACGGACGGGACTGTCTGCTAGGCACAAGGTTTTCTTTGTGAGGGAAATGACAGGGATGACTGAGATTTCACATGACCTGTATCCACGGGGCAGCCGCCACAGCGTTGCTACGGTTGCAGTGGGTAGAGGGCAACGCCCCGCGTTGTCCGCCTGGAATCTCACGTTTGCCGGGAGT
>NW_022111373.1:29633818-29634834 GCF_000313985.2 Echinops telfairi
ACCCTGCAGGGCAGGCAAGAGCTGCCCCTGCGGATTCCAGGCACTAACTCGTTTCTAGTGTAGAAAGTCTCGTCTTTCTCCAGTGCAGTGGCTGATGGCTTAACTGCTGATCATGTGGTACACCTCACTGTGCAACTACTGTGGCACCAGGGGGGCCTTCTATGAAAATGATAAAATTAGGTTCATAGAAGCTAAACTTTTACAGTCCCTGGGTGGCACACATGGCGCAGCTCTGAGCTGCTAACTGAGAGACTGGTGGTTCAAGTGCACCAAGAAGTGGCTTTGGAAGAAAAATCTAGTGATCAACTTCCCATACCTCAGCTACAGATAATTCTTGGAGCCCTCTGACACACAGAGGTCACCATAAGTCAGAACTGACTTGTTGAAAACTGCTGGTAGCAAAACCCTTCCCCAATGGAAGCGCAGGGTTTGAACGCACACAGACCTCTCTGGGTGGTGCAGGGATAGCTAGGGAGGTCAAGTCAACAGATCCGCACCAACACCTCTGCAGATGAAGCTCCAGGCACTGCAGTGAACCTGCTTGTGGGTATTGTGAGCATTGACCTTCGCTCCTAGGGTTGATGATGGCTCTATGTCTTGTCAGTGAAGAGGATTCGGTTTGTGGTGGTGGTCCTCTGACGTCACTCCCTTCCCCTGAGCCTCAGTTTCCTCATTCATGACATTGAAGTGGTAAGGCCCAAGGCAGCAGAGCATACTGGCCTGCTAAGGACACAGACTGCACCCACATTCATAACCAACTTATGAAGCTGTGAGACCTTGACCAAGGTGCTTAACCTTTCTGGGACTCACCTGGCTCCTCCTAAAATAATTACAAGTCGTCCCCCACCTCACTGATGGATGTGAGTGTGTGAGGAGTTGAGATCTGTAAAGTGTTTGGAAAAGTGGACGTTCTTCTTCCATGGAAAAAGCATTACGCACATATTGATTTTGGTTATGATCTTCTTACACAGTTCTTTTTAAACTAGTTAATGTACTTTGTATTGCACAGAGGAGTT
>NW_022111373.1:29636654-29637622 GCF_000313985.2 Echinops telfairi
GTCACCCCAGAACCATTGGTCCTGTTGTTTTCTCTTCCAAATTGTTTATCCCACCTATCTAGATAAGGTGATATTATGGAAAGAATTGGAACTAGAATCTTGAATTTACCAATACTAAGCAGGATTTCTTAAACATTGCCTACTTTTTGCCTGAGAAATTGGCCACATGAATAAGCACTGTCAGAAACATTCTAGCTTTATTATACATTTAATTTTGAATTAATTGTTGGTTTTTGCCCATTCAGAAACCTTTTATTGTTGCCAAATTTTACATGACCCCAGATCAGTTGCATGATCCAATATGGGATTGTGATCCACAGTTTAAGAAGATTCACTCAAAACAGTGGTTTTCAAGGGAAGCAGTGTTGGATCTGCTCTGACCTCACCAAGAGGGAAGAAGAAATAAACTCACCAGCCAATTGTTGATTCTATCAGGCCAAGATCAGACATGCCTCCACCCTCTACATTATCTTTACAAATTCTTACACCAGCCATACCTCTCACCAAACTCACCAAGTTGATTCTGACTCATCGTGATAGGACAGGGTAGAACTGCCCCTGTGGTTGTCCAACAGTAACTAATTATGGCAGTAGAAAGCCTCATCTTGCTCCTGAGTATTGGCTGGTGGTTTCAAACTGCTGATCTTAAAGTTACCAGCCCAACTATCCCACCAGTGCTCCTCTGTCCTTTTCATAACAGTCTAATTCTCAGTAGAATTGTTCATGCAATGCAATGGCCACACAGAACTCACAGACTCAAGATTAAGGGTGTTATTAGGTTAAAATTCGGAATCAGAAATGCTTAAGACACAGTTCTTTGGTCAGGACAGTTTCTTCCCAGACATGCCTGCAGCTATGGGACCCTTTGATCTCGTGTCTCACTTGGACAATGTTACAAAGCTCTTTTAGGACTGCCAACAAATACTCAAAGGGGTGGCCACTGTGCCATAAGCTGTGGCTCAAAGGCT
>NW_022111373.1:29639206-29660844 GCF_000313985.2 Echinops telfairi
AGGCAGAAGAGGCCAGCAGGGCCAGAATTGGTAGAACTCCGTAAAACCAGGCGGGATTTCAGGAGAACTGTTCACGTGCACAGCACAGACAAAAACCAGAGCTCAAAAGAGAGAGAATAATGTGGCTTTTAAAAAATTTTCATTTAGAAAGTCTTGCTAATCTGAGGTATGGCCAGATCTGAAACTGTTCAAAACGTCCAAGGAACATGAGAAATCTTGTCACAAGCGAGAATTTCCAGGCAATAGGTCTGCTGGAGAGAGAGGGCTAGGAATTCTGCAGGAAGGCTGAGAGCCTGCTGCTCAGAACTTGTTCTTGGTCCTACCAAACCAAGTGCTAAGAATTAGTGTGTGCACAATTTGGTAACTGGAGGTGTGCTCTAGAAGATAGTAACACGCATTTGCAAGTCCTCTACCTAGGTTTTGAGGCAACTTCTAGGAAAAAAATATATGATCTGGAAAAATGCAAGTTAGAATTAGAAGCATCAACTACACTGCTACACTGTCTAAAAGAACTTCCTGCGAACATAATGAAGATGTTCAATATCTGTACTGCATAATACAGTCACCATGAGAAGCCTGTGTCTATAGATCACATGAAATGTGCCTAGTGTAAATGAGGAAGTGGTTTTTAAACTTCATCTCATTTTAGTTCAATTAAAAATTAAGTAGCCATCTGTAGGGAATGGCTGCCATGCTGGACAGCACTGGACCAGAGAGTCAGATGGTGGCCATGGCCGCAGACCACACATAATCAGGTCTTAGCAGCCCAGCTTTTTCAATTCGGCCATTGTGTTTACTCCACAAGTCCCCTCTGCCCTTGTTGAATGAAATCAGTAAGGACTTTATCTTCCCTGACTTCAGGGCTCCCAAACTGCAGGCACATTTGACGTGACATCTTCTGCATATTTGGTGTCACTCCGTCATTCGGTAGCATATCTTGCTACGATGCCCCTGGGATAAAGAAAAGGAATGACCATTTTAAAGGAAAGACTTCCATTTTGACTAAGTTGCACACAATTACTCACTCAGACACGCACTGTTTCCCTGCTGTAGAGGAGGACGACTAAACCAAGCAGCGGGGCAGAGGTAAGAACAGGGCTTCCCACACGAAGTCCTGCTACAGTTCTGAAATCCCCGACTGGGAAGGAATCATCCTACTGTTCGAAAGCAGGAAACCCCCTCCTGTCCTTTCCTGCCCCACACGCATCAAGTCACATGACCCAGCCCTTACTGGTAAGACACAACTGGTGCCCAAGGAGGGTCCATGAGAGGATCGCCGCAGGGGGCTGCAGCTTTTACCGGATCAAAGGACCTGGATACCCGAACACGTACCTCTCACTCAGCACACCTTCCAACGGTGCCTTCGGGGCTTATGTTTTCAGAACAATTCGTGAGGTGTAGACTTCTAACAAACAGATATTTTTTCTTTTAACGAGAGCGATGGGTCCACATGCTGATCTTATGATCTGTATCATTTGTTCTGTGTCAGGATTGTTAAACAACATATGCTCCACGTTGTGAAAATGTTCTTTGTGTAGCTACTTCGCTTACCACAGAACGAATCGGGACGCCTAGCACGCAGAGCAATGCAGCACACAATGGCTTTCTTTTGTTCTGTTGGGTTCAGTTGACACGTCTGTGTCTTAACTTGCATATTTCTCATAAAGATAACAGTTTTAAAATAAAGTTTCTCACTGATGTAAAAGCAACTTGAACACTTTATAGACGTATCTGCCTTTATTAAATGTTTAATTTCCAACTTCATTTGTGTGTGCATACAAGGATATACACTATGTTGCTATTGTATCTGGAAGAATTGCAATCACACACCATATAAAACTTGGGAGCCATGTGTATTTGTTTTTTAAGCATGACCACCAAGGGCACCCCGTAACCTTGATATGGTGGTATCAAGATATGGCTGACCGTGATGCACAGGGAACGAATCCACACAATGTAGTCCTCGTGTTCAGTGCAAAGGGCGGTGCAAGGGGGCAAACTATTTCAAAGGATTACTTTGGAGTTGACGAGAAGAGCAGTCCATGGATTCCTGCGGCTCGGTGTCCTAGACTCTTGACCCGCTTGGTGAGGCAGGAAGTACCGTGCTCACCAAAGTAGCCAGGTGCGTACAAGGGCTGATGGCAAGGTTTCAGGTCAGGTTCCAACACTCAAATGGTGCTCTAACCACTGCCACGTCTACAGAACACAGCTGTCTCCCTTTAAGAGTCTCCTCTTGTCAAGGGCATCTTCAAACACCAACCTGCCCAAGTCAGACAAACCGCAGTGACCTTGTACCATGCCTCAACTCTGAATTTGAGAAGCCAGGAGGTCTAAGGCATCCAGCTTCAATTTTTCCCCAATTAGAGCCTTTTCTTCTCTTCCTGGCCTCTGCTCACCTCAGCAGTCTGACTTTTCCCTTGCCTGTCACTGGCACTCTAAGCTCCAGTTGAAGTACTTTCAACTCAAAGAATATACATTCTTCTTTTCCCTCCCTCTGTATGCTGCCCTCTCTTTTCAGACCTAAATATTCCATTTCTTCTAGTGTTAAGTCTCCTGGCTTCACATCCTACCTTTGAAGAATTTTCACTGAATATATTCAGTTCCCCTCTTGCTAAGACTGGGTTACGTGTTATTTTCTGTCCTGCAATTTTCCCTACCATTAGTCCTTGGGGTGGAGACTGTGCTTTATTGAAAACGTCATGCCCAGCACCAGCACTGGCACCAGAGCTGTTATATGGCAGATGGCCAGAAATGGATTTTTAATGAATGAATAAAAAAAGAACCTCATATGTCACTGCCTTATTCTAGGGGAGAGGTGACAGAAACATAGTTTATTGCAAAAGACATCTCCTCCAGTCTCCTTGCCTCTGGCCTGTAGCTCTACAATCTCCCTGTCACTCTCCGTGTTCCCTCTGTTAGATTGTTACACCATAACCGTAACTACCAGTTGGTTTCATACTCTTGGGTGGCTCCTCCCTGCTTAGAAATATTTCTCAATTTGGTCCCAACTTACTTTTCTTGCCATTTTCCCATGGCTTTAGTTTCCTTGACTCTATTTGTCTTTTCCCTGTTCCTCCATCCAACAGCCTGCTACCAGGTCTTCAACACCTATCCCATCTGGGGAGTATTGCCTACATCCTTTGGGCTAAATCTGTATGGCCATAATGATACTTATTTTAAACTGTATATTTTACTCTGCTACTTGTCTATATCTTCCGTTTGTCATTGAGCATTCCAGAAAAGAATATCGCCGAAATCTCATTTCCCATCAGGAGTTCAATAAATGTTTGTATAATGAGATAATATGAGAAATCCAAGCCCACTGCCATCGAGTTGATTTCAATTCCTAGCAATACTATATGGGGATTTTAAGCCAGTAAATCTTTATGGGAACAGAGAGTCTCATATTTCTCCTGTGGAGCAGTTTGTGGTTTTAAACTATCAATCTTGTAATTAGCAACCTAATGCTTATCCCACAACAGTATCAGGGCTCCTTGTAATGAGGTAAAACAAAAGCAAAAAACAAAAGCCTCACTGCCATTGAGTCAATCTTGACTCACAGAGACGCTGTACAGGTTTCTGAGACGATACATCTTCACAGAAAGCCTCATCTTTCTACCAAAGAGCAGTGGATGAGTTTGACCTTGGAGCTCCCAGCCTAACACAGCCCACACCACCTACCAGAGAGGTGCAAATCCGACAAGGCTTATCACTAAAGAAACCTCAATTTTGGAAGTTAATTATTTTAAAAAGCAGAATAAATGAACAGCCAACATAGTTGTAATTTTTCTCATGAACCCAAATAGAAAGATAAGCATATTACTTACAATCTTCATGCCCGTACACTTATTTACAGATTTTTATTGTGTGGTGTTGCTATACATTACCATCGTTGATTACCTATGTAAATCTCAACTTTTAACAAACTAGTTTGGCAATGACAGTTCACAGAAAACTTAGATTTATATTAGTGTGGCCTAATTCTGAATACATTCAGTGGATTTAAAATTATTATTACAACACCTCCCCCCCAGGATGAAAGGAGTCATCCCTCAGTGTGTCGTATAATGTTTATTTTAAGCATTTGCTAATTTGTGATCTTTGTGTGCTTGTTCTTTTTTTAATGCTTCAGCTTGACGTTGACTCAAGAAAAAAGGTAATCCGTGTATAATCGCAATGAAGTAACACCTAATAATTCTATCATTATTTCTACATGATAGTAATGAAGATTATGTGATTTCTAACAGGCTGATGTTAGAAATCGCTTACAAGACTTCTACAATCAAACGGGAAACAAATTTTAAAACAAGTGATATTACTATATTCACTATCGTATGTTATTACCATGTAACACAGGGCTTTGCAGAAAATGGAGAGACAGCTTATAAGTATGGGAAATAACAGATTTCCCTATTTTTAATGGCAATCCACAGAGGAATTCATTAAATAAAAGTAAGATGTGTCAAATAATGTGGACAAATCTTCTACAGGGGTTGGGAGTGAAACCAATAGCAATTATATTGCCCCCTCTATTGTTTTCAGCTTTGCACTGCCACTGTCTTGTTTCTCTACACTAATGAACTGATGCATTTGAAGTAGATCATAGAAAGCCACCCAGTTCAACCTTCTCATTTAAGAGCTAAAGAAACTGAGGCCTAGAAATGTGAACTGGTCACGGAAGGCCAAAGGGCTAGTTATCATCTGGCAAGGGTGAGAACCAGCTATCCTTACTTCCAATCACGCATACAGGCCTTTTTTAGTAAACCCAAGGTTCACTGACTGGCATGCAGGTTTCCATACCGGTTGCTCATAGATCTCTTTCATGTACCTTCATAGATTATTCCTGCTATAAAATTTTCAAAAGTTTCTAAAATCAGTATCCCTCATTATACTACTTTCCCGAGAGCCCTTGAGGGCATAAAAATAATTTTAGTAAAATCCACTTATTCACAGGAAATTAAATATTTTATGCAATGGATAATTTGAGATCCTTGTGTTCTTGTTCTTTTTAAAATCTTGGAAGGAAGACATTCCTCCTTACGTAATCCCAATGAAGCAGGAGCTAATGATTCTGAAGTTCTCTGTACATGAGAACAATGAATACTAAGTGCCCAAAGACTGATAATAGCCAACAAGACTTTCATTGAAACAGCAGACATATTTGAACCCCATGTTCTTGAGTATTTTCATAACTGGTCCCTCAATTGCTTTATGTACTTTAAAAACCTTTTATGCTGGTATTTATGACCATCAATAATTACGCAGCTTTTCAAACAGAATCATAACTTGTATATTCTTTCTTCAACGTTTCCCACATCTCTGTCTCCCTCACAAGGCTCCCTTTACCTGGGAAGGTGGCCACCTTACTTTTCTTCACAAGATTGTTTTCTATTCTTAAAATTCTTAAAATATCATTCATTTAACACTTTTTGCAAAGTACCATGGCACTGCATGCGCCATCACCACACGTCTGTCAGTTTGTCACATTGTGGTGGCTTGTGTGATGCTGCGCTGTTGGAAGGGATGCAACTGGTACTTGAAGTAAAGGCAAGGTCAACCATGGTGAAGTGGTCTCAGGGGAGTCTCCGTCTCAGACAGCCAAGGAAGGAGGACTTGGACATCTTCTGAAAACATGAGCAGCAGAACCTAGATGTATTGCCAGAAGATGAGCCCCTCAGGCTGACAGGTACTCGGAATACGGCAGGGAGAAGCTGCCGCCTCAAAGCAGATAGCGTCTACCTTAATGGTATAGATGGAGCAAAGCTTCCAGAACCTGCGTCTCCTGAAGCGGCACAACTCAAGACGAGAAGCTGCAGACGCACGCATCCATTATAATCAAAATATGTAGGGTGTGAAGTACAAATTCGGAAAAGCAGAAGTTGTAAAGATGAAATAAACCCTCGAAGATTAATTTATTAAGCTTAGTGAGCTGAAACGGTCTACTTTTAATAGGAGTAATCATATGGTTTCCTATGCTGAGAAGGGCAACTTGCAGGGGCATGGCATTATATTCATGGTCCAAAAGTACATGTCAAGATTTTCCCTGAAGTACAACACTATCAGCGAGAGGATAATATCCCTACACCGAAAGGAAGACCAGTTAATACAACTAGCACTCACAATTTGTACTAGTGCCAAAGATAAAAGCATTGCAAACTTTTACCAACTTCTGTAGCCAGAAAATTGTTCAAATATGCAATCAGAATGCATTGTTAATTTATGATGATTGTAATGCAAGAGTTATAAATAAGGAAGGATCAGCAGTTGGAAAAACATGCCCTTGGTGACAGAAACAATATGGGAGATGACATAGCATTCTACAGGACCGACAGCTTACCCATTGGAAACACTTTCTAGGTGGAATCAACTATGCAACTATGGTTTTTTTTTTCATTATGTAACCAATACTATGCCAGAGCATGTGTTAACTAGTTCCCAACCAATATCCTGCCTTATATTTTATGAAGGCAAGTCAAAAATTATTTTACTAGAGTTCCAGTTCATACATCCATGAATTTCAAGCCAACGCATTTAAACATATCTCTAATTAGTAAATGGCTGCAGAAAAGTTCTCTTAGTAATATATTATCATAGTATCCTTAGAGGTCCACCACACACACAAAAAGGCCAATCAAAACCATGGTTTCTGTGAGGATCTTCTGTGCCAGTTAAATTCCAAGCAGAAAGGTCAGATCAGAAGGTCATGGTTCCTGTTTTGGGTGGGTGAGAGAAGGGGTGCCAAAGGGGTAGGGGAGCCCTGGTGCATAGGGGGTTATGGGTTGGGCTGCTAATTACAGGGTCAGTAGATTGAAGCCACCAGCAGTTCTATAGAAGAGAGATGAGGCTTTCTACTTTTGTAAGGCTTTACGGACTTGGAAGCCCCATGAGGTTGCTATGGGTCAGAACTGACTGTACAGCAGTGGGTTTAAAGGACTACACATGACAGATTTTCTCAACAGACATAGGGCTATCACAGGGGCTAATTAGGAAATATTTTAAGAAAAGTGAAAACTGCAATGGTGAGACAAAGGTCCCAAAGTTGCACCGATGACCCCCCTACCCCATCACAACATCGCACCTGCTTAGTCTTCAAGGGTAGCAAGGGTCATCCTATGAGAATTTCACTGGAAAACCTTACTTCATTCACCTTCCAGCCCTGATCTTGTCCATTCAGACTTTTATTTATTCTGAAAACTCCATGCTAAAAGTAACAGTGTCTAGGCTCCTTGAGGATCCTCAAACTGTTATTTTGATGTGGTGTCAATTGAAGAGTCCACCATTCTCCGGGAAAGGTTAGACAGGTGGAAACACTGCCATTAGAAGAAGTCTGTAGACCTATGTGTAAAATGTATCAAGAAACAATACTTTCATGTTTTGGTATTTTTAAAATAAAGGTTTCTATTATTTTACAGCCAAACCTTTTAACATGCCCCCCAATATTTAAGTGCCTTGATACTGGGTGCATATGAAATTCTTAAATTTTGGGATTAATTGACCCTTTAATCATATAATGACGTCTGTCATCATGTCAGCTGATAGATTTTTTTTCTTTTTCTTAAATCATTTTATTAGGGGCTCATATGACTCTTATCACAATCCATACATACATCAATTGTGTAAAGCGCATTTGTACATTCATTGCCCTCATCATTCTCAAAACAAGAGCTCTCCACTTAAGCCCCCGGCATCAAGTCCTCATTTTTCCTCCTCCCTCCCCGCTCCCCCCTCCTTCATAAGCCCTTGATAATTTATAAATTATTGTTTTGTCATATCTTTTCCCTGTCCGATGTCTCCCTTCACCCACTCTTCTGTTGTCCATCCCCCAGGGAGGAGGTCACATATAGATCCTTGTAATCGGTTCCCTCTTTCCCACCCATTCTCCCTCTACCCTCCCAGTATCGCCACTCACACTATTAAGAGTGCTACTCCAATTGTCTTTTGGCTACGTTTTTATTTTCATTTCCATCTTTCACCTTCAACCTATTTGTACTCTGGGGTTTGAGGTTTCCTTCTTTGAAACAGCAAGTAGTTGGATGTTGTTGTTTTAATCCATTCTACTATTCTGTGCATTGATTGGGACCTTTAATTCATTTATATTCACAGTGATTACAGATAAAAGTGACTATCTACTTCCAATTTGTTGTCTTATATGCCTTCAGCCTTGTCTTTGCCCCTCACTACTGTTTACTTTTGTGTTTTGTTGATTTACTATAGTGAGCTTCTTGGTTCCTTTCTCCAATTGTGAAAATTTAAAAATAAATCTTCTTAGTTGACATGACTACTACACTGAGAGTATATTTATCACTTTTTATGGTAAGTGATTCTACAAGGCCACTTGTAGAATACTCAACTTGACAGTGAGCTCTGTAACGTAATTGGATGCTTGCCATATTATATATATAATGTATGTATGTATGTATGTATTTAAATACTTAAAAGCCAAAGTATTTAGAATTGTAAAGCATGAATATCTTATTATTAGCCCTTGTACTTGTGCATGAGCTCCACTTTATTAAGGATTGTTCTTGCATCTGTGTATTTGGAGGTACTTTCTAGTATTGTTTCTCTTCAATCTACAGGAGTCCCATTAATATCTTTATAGGCCAGTCTGGATTCTCTCCACTTTTGTTTGTCTGGGAATGTTTTGATTTCACCATATTCTTAAAGGTTAGTTTCTTGGGCTCAGTATTCTTGGTTGACAAGTTTGTTTGTTTTTTTCTTGGGTAGTTTTTCAGCATTTTAAATACATTATTTGATTTCTGGCATAAGATGTTTCTGAGGAAAATGTGATACTTATTTTCTTGGGGATCCTTGATATGTTTTTCTCTCACTGCTTCCTGCAGTCTCTCTTTATGTTTCTGCTTAAGTTTTGAAGGCCTAACTATCCGGTGCCTTGACATGGGGTTCTTTGGGTTTATCCTGCTTGGAGTTCTCTGAGATTCTTGGCTTTGTTGTTTCATGTCCTTCATTCATAGAGACTGGTGTAATTTTCTGTCATTATTTATTCACATGCCCTTTATGTCCCTTTCTCTGTCTACTGGTATTCCCATGATGCATATATTGGACTTGCTTTCTTGAGCTCTGTTCTGTATCTGCACTACTTTTATCCTTAATGTACTAATTTTGTTTGTTTGTAAGTTCTATTGTGTTTCTCATTTTTATTATTGTCCCTTTCAATTGAAGTATCTTTTTAAAAATTCTCCTTTTGAGCTTACATTGTTTTCCTTATTTCTTTTAGTTCTTTGTTTACATTTACTCTCCACTTCTTTATTTAATGATTTATTTCTATACTTATTTGGTAATGCCTCGATGAATTTTCATTCATTTGCTCACATTCATTTAAATGGGCAATGTTCCTCTGTACTTTGTATGTGTGCATGCAATTTGTGTGTGTGAGAAAGAGAGAGAGAGAGAGAGAGAGAACTGGAATTTTTTTTTTGAGAAGTAGAATTTTTGAAATTGTTAACTTTTTCATATGTCCCAAATATTAGCTATTGTTGGCTACATCACTTCCCATAAGAAACACTTAGTTGGAAAAAACCTTCTGTCTATGATTATTATTCCTTTCTTCTCTCTGATAGCAACTTCTCGTCCGGGGTTCAATTTGGATTTTAATGTTACATTTCTGTATTCCAACTTGCAATCTCCGTAAACATACCAAAGAACACGCTGTGATCAGCCTTTCCACTAGTGGGCACTTCAAACAGGAGAGACAGATACCTATCAACGTGTCCACTATGGTGATGCTGATCGAGCAGCTGTGGGGGGTGGGGAGGGGGGGATCAAGATCGCCATCTTCTAACACACAGATGCCTCGTTCAGCAGTCTTCAAAACCAACTAGATGTGGGGCAAGCAAAGTTTAACCCACCCTCACAAAGGTTTGTTTGTCCTGTTGGTTTCAGAGGACAGAGCTCCAGAGTGTGCAGGAGTCAGACAGAGAGCCAGCTATAGGAGCAGGCTCCGTGGACTTGGCGGTGACAGTGCCTCCATGGGAGATGGCTGGTAAGCTCCAAACAGGCCTCCGGGGAAGTCTGTCTGGCTGCTCTTAGATCCTCCCTGTAGTCCCTTGTTTGTTGGTGTCGCCCCACTAAAGATGCCTGCGTCTTAGCACACAGCTGCCTCGGTCACCAGTCTTCAGCACTGGTTGAAATGGGAAGCAAACAGACCAGAAGGGGCTCCCTAGAAGATCTGTCCCTTTGTTTTAGAGGCCTGCACTTCGGGGGGAATGGTGAGGCACTCAGACTCTGACAGCAAACTCCACTGCACGGCCCTCCTGCAGCAATTCCCAGCCGGCTTGTACCTCACTATGTCTGAGGGTAAGGTGTACTGGCATACTTCAAATGTAAGGTGACCAGACGTCCCGCTCTTGGCGGGACAGTCCCGATTTTTAATAATTTGTCCCGCGTCCCGCGGAGTTTTTAAAAAGTCCCAATTTTTGGAAAGAATACACCACAAGCTAGGGTATACGGTTTTCGGCTGCCATGTGGCTATTTCGCCAGGATATGAGTTTTAGCAATGGTGTCCCGCTTTACCAATGTTAAAATCTGGTCACCTTATTCAAATGGGTCTTGGGAAGCCGACTTTTTGATTCTATGGCAGAAACTTGCGATTCTGTCTTTGTGTAGGCAAGGGCTGTGGTGGTTAGGGAACCATGTTTTTCTCTGGAGCAGCCACCCTACTTCACAGCAGTCAATGGTCCACTTAGTTCTGGGAGGGCAAGGATGGTAGAAGAAGTACATTGCCTACCACATGTAACTTGCTGATTCTTGGCTGCCTGTAGTTCCCAGTTGCTTTTCTCTGCACCCCAGTTCAGAGTCCTTTGAAGACAAGCACCATTTCATTGTAGTTCTCATTGTATTTGTATGTGGAGGTAAGAATGATGTTGTGTGTGTGTGTGTGTGTTTAATGACACCATTTCTGAAGAATTCCTCTAGATTGTAGTTACTTTGTTGTTTCTGTTGCATGTAGTATTGTTTTGCTTTTGTGGGGTGTTTTTTACTCTTTCTTTTATTCCTATACAATTAGGTTGTCACTGACAACTTTTATCTCTACTCTTGTAACTTCTTTTCATTTCTAATTTATGGTTATCTGAGACATGGGATGCCAACTCATGTTAAAACAGTAAAATGGTATTTAATAAAAAGCAAAAAGCTCTCAGTGAGATTGCCAATGATTTTCTCTATGAATCAAGCAAATCAGCTTTAATGACTCTATTGTGGACTATGTATCCAGTTTTGTTTCTTTCTCAGTTGAATTCTGGAAGGTCAGACAGTTAGATGATAGATCGCTGAGAGCAAAATAAAGTGACACAAGGTCAATGGCTCTTTCACCAAACTCTTGTTATAGATGGAATTATGTTAGCAATGTGTACTACCATGTCATATCCTGTTAGATTTTTAAAAAAAGATGTTATAATAAAAATAATCTTTAAAACCTTGTTTAAAATATTTCTCTTGTCCAGGGTCTCCTTCTCTTTCACCGACCTTCTGCTTCATCAAGCATGATGTCCTTTTCCAGGGACTGGTCTCTCCTAATAATGTGTCCAAAATATGTGAGATGTACAAAATAGCACAGCTCCTTAGGAGCATTCTTGCTATATTTCTCCCAGGACAGTGTTGTTTTTCAGGAAATCTGTGAAACTCTAAATATGACTTGTCAACACCATCATTCAAATGCATCAATTCCTCTGCAGTCTTCTTATTCATTGCGCAATTTTCATATGTAGATGAGGCTATAAAATATCATGATGTTACCTATTAATCCAGTTATGAGGATTTGAGAGGTTCGTTTATATTAAGTTGCCCTCTATACTGAATACAATACTTGACCTTCATTAGTAATTGATCCAAGTCCTCCTCCCTTTTACCAAGTAAGATTATATCATTTGCATATCACATGTTGTCAATATGCAGCCTTCCAATCCCGATGTCCTAATTTCATACAATCTAGTTTCTCATATTATTTGCTCAGCATTCAGATTGAATGACTGGTGAAAGGATACAACTCTGACGTACAACTTTCCTGCTTTTAAATTAAGCAGTACAAGACTGAGGTTGTTTTTAATTTAAATTTAGATACTTTTAATCCAACTAGTCAGCATAGTTGTTCAAGAATGTTGGCTGTCTATTGATACAAATTCTAAGAAATTTGAGACATTTTTTATGGCAACATACATGGTTGATGTAGAAAAAGCCTAGGTATCATGAATAATGGAGAGAAGATTGTTAAGAATTTAATTCTGCTTGGATCCACATCAATTCTCATGGGAGCAGCAGGCAAGAAATCAAATGACACATTGCATTGGTCATATTTGTTGCACAAGATCTCTTTAAAGTTTTGATGTCATTTTAATCACTAAAATGTGCCTAACCCAAATTCAAGTAATGACATTTACAACTGTCCCATATGCATGTAAAAGGGGTGCAGTGAATAAGAAAAACTGAAGAAAATTGATGCATCTAAATTATGGTGTTGGTTAATATGATGTAAGTGTATGATATGTTAATTATATCCCAATAAAACTGTTGGGGATGTGTTGATTTCTGCCTATAAATTGCTCATTGTTTAATTTTATATATTTGTGACTATATTCTTTAATACCTATGGATACGTTTAGATTTATATCTTTATGGTGAATTTTATATTTACATTATACAAAGATCTTTTTCATTCTTAATTTTATTTTTGCTTTAAAGACAATTTTTACCTGATATAAACAAAGTTTCATGATGTGGGTAAAGACTTTTCATTTGCCTACTTACTGTACACATGTATCTTTTCATCTCTTCCATATTTTCCATCTCATTCTACAGATAGGAAATATGCAACATTCAAAGGTTATTTCTTCAGGCTTGTTTTCCAGTTTACTAATTTTATGAACTAGCAGTGTCTAAAGAGCTGTGTGGCTGTGAGTCAGAATCCACTGGATGGCTTTGGTTTTGTGGTTCTTAAAAAGTCTATCATTTAGCCTATTCGTTGAGATTCCTATGTGATTCTTCAAAAAGCTTTCCTAATCTTTTTGATGGCATCCCTGTTTTACGTTTTCACTTTATCTTTCTTCAGTCAATATAGGCATAATTATTTTCCTGCATTGCATTATTTGCAGTTGATTTTTCTACTTGTAATTTCTGCTGATGCTCAAGGTAGTTTGAATCCTTTTGTTATCTGCAGTCTTGGGTCTGTAGGAGAGCCTTTGTCTTATGTCAGGAAAAACAACAACAACAACTGTATTCAAGGAATCTGTTGGTCCCATGCTGAGGTCTCTCTGTAAAACTATGCCTTTATTGCTTGCAGGAGTTTCAGGGTGCTGCCAACTATGGAGTTACATGTTATTTTTTCAAATTGTAGTGGTGTAAATAGAAAAGTATATAAGAAAAGTTCTGTGGTTATGTATTCTCAGGGGGACACTGTCACCCACACCAAGTACACAAAGCCCAGGCTGAGAGACATAGTTTTGTTATTTGCTTTGTGGATGTCCTTCTGCCTTGGGAGATTTTATAGGCTACTCTTTCATTAAAAGTATACCCCCTTCGAGCACTGTATCTCCAATTGCTGTCAGTCCCCATTAGTAGATAGTGAAATCAATTTAGTACTGTGTTTCTCAACCTTGACTGTACATTAGAATCATCCAGGGAGCTTTTAAAACCCAGACTCTTGGGCCCAAACCCGAAAGCCAATTAAATCAAAGTCACTGAGGGTAGGACCAAGATATGTGTATTTTTCATAGTTCTCAGATGATCTGAATGATCAGCTATGATTTAAAATCATCATCTAGGCCCACATTTTAAAACAAAATAGACTAGAACACAATTAAAATAATGCCTACTTAGGAAGAACTGTGCACATTGCTACAGAATCTGCTGAGCGGCTCCTGGGTTTGAACTGCCTCCCTTTGAGCTAGAAGCCAAGTGCTCAACCACTGTACTGCCAGGGAAACTGCTGTAATTAGAGCAGTCTGTGCATATTAATAGTTTCTAAACTGACACCACCGAGGGTTATTAATTGTACCTTTCCAACAAACCCACAGTGGCACCAACGCTGTCATGGATTTTGGAAGAAAGAAGTCTTCAAGCTCAAAGCTTTGAAATCTCGGCTACCCAGGTCACCAGAGCCACAAGAGTCTTCAGACAGAAAAGGGAAAGAGCTGGAACTCAAAGCAGTAACCAAGAAAGACTTTCCTTTTGACAAAATGTTAGGTTAAGATGCTGCTGGGTTTGTTGGCAAAATGCCGGGGACCTGTCTGAAGCACATGACCATTTCCCCAGTACCCGGGGACAGGAGGAGGCATCTCAGAGACTGTGTTTGTCATTGATGCTCTTGTCAGCATGCTAAATTAGCCCCTGGAAATAGTTGGGCACCTTTTCAAAGATCTAGATAAATACCTTTTTATGTTTTTATGTAGTGAGATTAGGTATCCTAGTTGCTAAGACTTTTGTAAGCCCTGTCCCCAACACATGAAATAGAAATGAATTCCAGTATCTCCATGTCCCATCTCTGGAATTTTACACTTTCTTCCACTGTAATCTTCTCAAATACCATTGACCTGGTCAACATTCCATTGAGTCACATGAAGCAATGGTAATTTATCCATAGGCCAGGGCCAATGCATTCAAACCGGGCTGGTACTTAGCATCTTATTATCTAAAATGTTCACCCTCCCTATATGTTATTCTTGTGGGACTCCAACATTTTAATGGCAAATGTATCGAGTGTGTTCTACTGGAATCAGTGTGTTCAGAAATATCACACGCAAACCACAACTATCAAACTTGGCAGATTGCTGGCAATCTGTTGCCCCTCTCCATGGAAGTAAACAGCTGCACAGCTGCTTTTGAGAGACTTGTGAAGCAGATGAAGGTGAAATGAAAGATATTAACAGATTAAGTAAGGTGGGGGCATTTTATTTTCTTTTGTTTTAACTAGGTCAAAACATTTACATGTGCGATTATAGCCTTACAACTGTACTGTGATCCTGCATGATAGAGAAAAAGAAAAATATTGCTAGAGAAAGAAAAATATTTATTCAAGGAAAAACAAGAGGAAAAAAGCGTAGGAAAACAAAAGCTGCACTTAAAACATACTGTGTGATAGGGCTTCAAAAAGTCTGTCAGTCAGTGGACTTAGGATAATGTAATTCTTCCATCAATAGCCACTGGATTCAAAACAGCTTGGTATTGGGTTCAATCACAGACACATGCACCATTGAACTAGAATGGAGAATTTAGAAATAAAACAAACCATCAACGGACAACTGGTTTTCAACTATGGGGATAGAAGTCATCTTTTTAATAAACGGTGCTGAAAAACTGGGTATCTACTTACAGGGGAAAAAAAGGTAACTCAAAATGCATACAAATTTAAATGTTCAACCTAAATCCAAAAAATTCCTAGAAGAAAGCACAGGAGAAAATGAGGTATCTAAGCTTCTCTAAAATTAAGTAACAAGCATAATAGCAAATTTATGAATAAAAGAAGACAAAATATGACCTCCTACAATTTAAAACATCTGTTAATGAAAAGACTACTCAAATAGTACAAAGAGAGCCTATGTCCACAGTGGGCGGGTGGGGCACGGGGTACGGAGGAAATCTTTGGAAATAATTTTTCTGATGAGGATAATCTCTAAAAAGTATCATCTCAACAACTCATCAATATAAAGAACATCCAATTATGAAATGAACAAAGGAGATAAACAGAATCTTCACCAAAGTGGACATCCAATTAGCCAAATACATATGGAAAGGTGTTCATGATCCTTAGCAAGTCAAAACTACAATCGGTAAAAAATGTCACTAATTTAAAATATCAAAATAGGGAGCAAATGTTAGCACGGATGTGGGCTGCTTTGTGGGCGTTGCCAGTGCGGCTGTAAAACGGTATAACCACTACGGAAAAGAGGCAATTCTTCCAGAAGCTAGAAAGAAACCTATCCTATTATCCAGCAGTCTCAGTCCTAGGTATATAATCCAGATACCTAAAAAGCAGTAAGAAAAACAGACAAATACGCACCTATATTCATTGCACAAGAGCAAAAGTGGGAACACTTTCGTGTCCTTAAGGGGGTGAATGAGCACTCAAAATGTAGTATGTACATACAGTGGGATGCTATGCACTCACAAAGAACAAGGATGCTGCTGCCAAATATAACATGAATGATACCAAAGGATATGATGTGAGGTAGATTATGTAGGCATTAGTGAGCTGAAATGGCCTTCTGTTGGCTATGTATGTGAGATGATCCTAGGGCCTATTATTCCAGGAATGACAAATTGAAAAGGAGTGATGTTACATTTATCATCGAAAAACACATTTCAGGATATATCATAAAACACAATGCTGTCATTAATAGACTAATATCCATATGCCCACAAGAAAGACCAGAGAGACCAATAAGTACGACTATTATTTAAGCAAAGCCACTAAGGCCAGGGAAGAAAAAGCAAGATTTTTTCCCCAACGTATGCAGTCTGAAATTAATGAAAATGCAATCAAGATGCATCCATAACTACTGGTGCTTGAAATGTGAGTGTTGGAAACAAGAAAGATCGGTAGCTGCAAAATATGGCCTTCATGACAGAAATGACCACAGAGACCACATGATAGAATTTTGAAAAGCCAAAGAACTTATGCATTGGAATAGTTTTTCAATAACATAAAAGGTGATTATGCACCCTTGAAAGATGGGACACAAAGAAACAAACTGATCGTGTCTGCGGAATAAACAACAGAGACGGTTAGTGTCGTTGGTCAGAGAAAGGTGATAGGCAAACCTGAAAGGTGAACAGACCATCAACTGCTCGAATGAATGCATTGTCAAATTAACGCTTGTTTGGTTGCTAACTTCAAAGTCGCGAGTTCAAACCCACCAGCCGCTGTGGCAGAAAGATGCAGCTATCTGCTCCCATAAAGATCGACATCATCAGCAAGCTTATACAGAATAGCAATGAGTCAGAATTGACGCCATGGCCTTTGTTTTGTTGTTGTTTTCGGTGGAGGGGTTGGGGTTTGGGGGAGGGTTATATGCAAATGAAACAATTTGCTGAAAGTAAAGAGTACTTGGAACACTTAGTGCTAAAGCCTGCAAGCTTCCAATAACTGCAGAAAATTCTACTGGATTATGCTTTGAAAGCATGTATTTTTCTGCTTAGGTGTAATTCATAGTGACCCAATGACCAACAGAATGGAACACTGCCCTGGGCCATCCTCACACTTGTTCTTATGTCGGAGCCCACTGTTGCAGCCACTGTGACACCCCATCTTGTCTAGGGCCTTCCTCTTTTCCACTGCCATTCTACTTGCCTGGATCCGCAATCAGTTCTCACACAAGCAGCTGGCCAGAGACCCAAGGACACATTACAGAGAGGAAATCTGCTGTGCAGTACCTCTTTAAAGTGTTGAAAAGAAAGGAAGTCACTTTGAGGACTAAGGTGCACTTGACCCAAGCCACAGTATTCTCCACTGCATCCAATGCACGTGAGAGACGGACATTGAAGAAGCAAGACCAAAGCAGAATCGATGCCTTTGAAATGTGGTGCTGGAGAAGAATATTGAAAGTACCACACACTGCTAAAAGGGCAAACCGATCTGCTTGGGAAGAAGTGCAGCCTGGGTGCCCCTTCGAGGCAAGACTTCATCTTACACACTTTGGGTATGATGTCAGGAGAGACCAGTCCCTGGAGAAGAATACCACGCTTGGTAAAGTAGAGGACCAGCGAAGGTGGGGAAAGCCCTCCCCTCGAGGAGACAGGTTGAGGCAGTGGCTCGGGCATCGGAACAACTGTGAGGACGGTACAGGATTGTGTAGCATTTCCTTCTGTTGTGCGTAGTCGCTGAGGGTTGCAGCTGACTCGATGGCACCTAACCACAGCGAATTTACCAGCTTGATGTCCTTCTCCAGAGACAAGTTTCTCCTGACATGCCCAGTATGTAAGATGAAGGCTCACTCTCGGGCCTCTAAGAAGTAGCCTGCTGTGATTTTTCCAAGACAGATGTGTTTGTCCTTTTGGCAGTCCACAGCACTTTCATATTCTTCTCTAGCTCCGTTCATCTAATGCATTGATTCTCCTTCGGTCTTCCTTATTCTGTGTCCAAATTTCCCACAAGCCACTTTCAAATACCTTGGCTTGGGGTAGGCACACCTTAGTCCTAGAAGTAATTTCTTTTCTTTCCAACACTGCACAGCAGATTTATCTAATATCATCTATCCTTTGACATCTTGACTTCTGCTTCCAGGAGCATTGATTTTGGATCCAACCAAGAAAATAGATCCTTGACAAGTTCAACATGATGCTACCTATTTACCTGGGTGTTAGGAGTGTGTTCTTTGCATTCAGTTGTAATCATACTGAAGACGGCAAACTTTGGTCTTCATCAGCAATTCCTTCAAGTCCTCCTCAATCAAAGTTATGTACTGGTATATCGCAAGTTGTTAATAAGCCTTCCCAACCCTTCTCTGATTATTTTTTCGGTGTACAGATTGATTAAGTAGAGTGAGAGGATATACAACGCCATCACAGACCTTTCTTGAGTTAAAACTATGCAGTATTCCCTTGTTTTATTCTCACACGGCCCCTTGATCCATGAGCACAATGAGTTGTTCTGAATTCACATTCTTCTGAAGGTTACGTTAGTTCACTATGATCCATAGTAAACACCTCAGTGGTATTCTCTGCTTTGAGCCAAGATTCATCTTACATCAGCATTGATATGACATGCTTGTTCCCTGTCCTCTTCTGAATCTAGCCGGAACCTCTGGCAATTCTCTGTCAATGTACTGCTGCAACTGTTTTACAATCTTCACCAAAAGTACTGCCTGTGATATCAGGGATACTGTTTTGTGATTTGAGCTTCCTTTGGGGTCACCTTTCTCTTGCATGGATACAAATATGGCTCTCTTTCAGTCAGTTGTTCAAGTGGTTATCTTCTAAATTTCATGGCATAGATGTGTTTTGTGTTTCCAGGGCTTTGAAAGCCTATGGAAGCCTTTAAAAGTATATAGAGGCTTTAAACATCTCTGGAAAGCTGAAATATATGACTAATTGACCTTTATCCCCCTTTATGCTCATATGCCTTAATTTAAATGCCACATTAAAAATATCTAAAAATGTCTTCAATGAAATATCATTTGATACTGTATAAAAGATGGAGGAACAAAAAGTGTTCTCATTGTAAGAACAAACACCCAACCCTCAGGTATATATCTATATATATTAGAGTGAATGTTAAAATAAACACCAAAGCCAAATTCATGCATTTCAATTTCTAAGGTCTGACCCCCATCATTAAGATTTTTACTCAAAACTCATTGCCATCCAATCCATTCTGACCCAGAGCGATCTTATAGGACAGTGTGGAACTGCCCCTGTGGTTTTTCAAGGCTGTAAATCTTTACGGTAATAGAAAGCCTCATCTTTCTATGCTGGCGTGACGGTGGATTTAAATTGCAGACTGTCTGGTTAGCAGCCCAACAGGTAACCCATTACACCAGCAAGTCAAACCATGATCATTCAATTCCAAGTGTTTTCTACCCTTCTAATTGTACAGCAGTTTAATTCACACCCACGAGAGAAAGTGATGAGTACTTATCTTCACATCTGGGCACTACAGTCCCAAACAGTACATGATAGACTACTTCAGAGTTGATGGGAAGTCATTCCTAAATCTAGGAAATGATGAAGCACATCTTAAGTGCACTTTCAAAAGGGGGGAAACATGTAAATCATCATAAACACCTTGTTCTTTATGACTCAAAGCTGATAAAGCCTTTTCTTTTGAGCCATTCCTTATTTTCAAGGTAGAGACGGATGAGCTACAGAGTGCATTTCATAGTTCACACATGACAAACTGACCGTGACTGTTGGAACAGAGTGAGAGAGGGGAAGTGCAGCACTTGTGAGCAAGCGCAAGTAGACACAAACAAACTACACGGTTAGCCAGGGCCAGTTTTGACGAGAGAAGAATACACACCGGCAGAAAAGTGGAGATTAGAAGGAGAACTTAAGGCAGTCCTAACAAAAAAGTTAAATGGCCAAAAATTAAAGTCGAAATATTCACTGAGTTATCTATTTCATGAATTGTGCTTTTTGGAAGCAAAAAACTGCCTAAAGGCATAGAAACAATTGTGAGAGTGGCACAGCAGCCGGGCAACATTTCGTTCTGTGGTGTGTAGGGTTGCTACGGAGTGGAACGGATCAAGAGCACCTTATGGACAATACACCTCATGGAAGAGAACTCAAAGATCGTTCCTCACACTAGAAATCACTGAACTTTCTACCCATGTGTGAATGTTGTCCAAATGCAACATTGAAGGACTTTGAAAGGATCACCAGTCAACAGTTCACATTTGTTCTTGAAAGGATAGGAAAGGAGATTTAATTCCGGGAACATCAAAAACCCATCCTAATAAATAAAACTACAAACACCTAAAATATAATGGATTCTAATAATGGGAGCCAACAATTTGGAGTTAATTGTACTATGTTTAAAGATGAAATGGCATACACATTACGCTTTCTTCAAAACATACAACCCCCATGTGCTACATGCACGTGTGCTTTATTTCTATGGGCATGTTATGTTTGAAAATACACATAGTAGCAAGTTCAGAGGAATAGTTCTCCTTTCTAAGAAAAATTTGGTCAACTGTAACACACGCAACCACATGATAGGATAATATGTAGTAATGAAAAATGCTTCCACAATCATAATTTTTGAAGATCTATATTTATCAAGCACAAGGAACTACTTAAGCAGAGGGGAAATAGTGGTGAAACAGATAGATGTAATTTCTTTTTCAAAGAATGAATCAAATCAAACCAAAGCTCAATGCCATAGAGCCAGTACAACACAGACAATCCCACAGGGCATAGTAGAATACCTCTATAAGGTTTCTGAGGATTCAAATCTTATAGAAGCAGACTGGCTCACCTTTCTCTAGCAGGGGAGCTGGTAGGCTTGAATGATCAACTCTTTGGTTAGCAATCCAATACTTGGCCCACTGCCCCACTAGGGCTCCTAAGTAGCTCAGATTCTAGTGGAAAGGAGTCATCAAAACAAGTTACCCAAATAAATAGAAAGTTTCATACTATAACAAGTGCTGTCAAGATGTTTTCCACCCTCCACCATGGAGCCTAATTGAGATGGGCTGTGGGAGTAGGGTGGTAAAAGGGCAAGGCCTAAGTTTGTGACTTGGTGGAAGAGCCATTATGTTGGGAAATATGTGATGGTCATCACAACATGGCTTGGCTGCTGGGAGAAAAGTTAAGATTGGTAAATGCATGCCCTGGAGTACAACACATCATTAGAATTAATAAAGTAAAAAATTAAAAAAGCAATCGAAATGAATCTCAAAGCAATGTTGTCAGGAAAAAGAAACTGGAAGAGACTTATTGTACAATACCGTTATCAAACGTAAAAGCGCACATATTCACTAAAGCACTATATACCTTCCAAGAACAGACCTCTTAAAGCATATAAATTGGGTGAGTACTTTGTATGAAAGAGGACCAGGGGAGTAGCCATGGAATTTGAAGAAGGAAAACAATAAAATAAGAATACTAAAGACTGACGATGAGGATGGTGCAGGACCAGACAGTGCTTCACTCGGTTTTGTGCAGGGTCACAATGAGCTGGAACCAAC
>NW_022111373.1:29661923-29668835 GCF_000313985.2 Echinops telfairi
AAAACAGCATGCTTCTCTTGCCCCATGCACCTGACTCACCTGACCTCGCTCCATGCAACTTCTTTTTTGCTTCCACCAATGAAGAGGGACATAAAAGGATAGTGGTTTGATGACATCGAAGAGGTGAAGAAAAAAAAAATGAGGGAGGTGCTGTCAACCATCCAAACATATGAGTTTGAAAACATATTCAAGAATGGAATTACAGATTTGACAAATGTATTAAGCGACAAATGTATTAAGTGTAATGGAGAGTACTTTGAAGGTGATAGGTTGTTTTGTAAAAATATTTAAATATATAGCTTTTGGAGGTGGGGGTCCATTTTAGGGGGGTACTCCCGCATATGTACTAGTTATGTAGATGGGAGCCCTGGTATTGTAGTGGGTACACACCTGGGGTTGCTAACCATGAGGTCGGGGTATGAAACCACCAGCTGTTCCAAGGGAGAAAGATGAGGCGTTCAACTAACTTTAAATAGTTAAAAACTTGGAAATCCATCAGGACAGTTCTACGCTATCCTATAGGGCAGGGGTCCTCAAACTTTTTAAACAGGGGGCCAGTTCACTGTCCCTCAGACCCATTGGAGGGCCGGACTATAGTTAAAAAACAAACAAAACTATGAACAAATTCGCAAGTACACTGCACATTTTTTTTTAAGGGTGGAGACAGACCCAGTCATGGACACGCCAGCCTGCTGGGTCTCCTTGCTTTATTAGTTTCCAGTCGATCAGTTCAGAAAGTTGGAGAGGTTGAGGTGGGAGAGGGTGAGGCCGCCACCGGGAGCTCTGGACGCACTCTCCTGGGGCAGGCTTGGCAGGTACAGACTGTGGGATGAGACCTCCCAGGCCCCACCAGGGACTGGTAGGAAGGCCATGGCTGCTCTCCCACACAGATGGAGACCTGGGACTCAGGGGTTGTGCCATGGACCTGCATGCCCCAGCAGGTCACAGACCATCAGTGCCCTGGTGAGCCTGGAAGGATCTGACCAGAGCGACTCATGCAGTGACCGGGCTGGAGCCGCCGACTGGAACATGGCCTTGTAGTGGTCGCATCTGCTCACACAACTTAGGGGGTCAGCACGGGCCCTAGTGAGGGCTGGAGCCCCTTTGGGAATTGAGGCTCATAGGGGTGAGACCAGACAGGCAGGGAGGGGCCGCCAGGCTGAGGAGAGAAGCCAAGGGTGTTATGTCCTTCAAGACACAGACACCCTAAGGCCAGAGTCCCAGCCTCGAGCCTCGGAGGCCAAGCTGAACCAGCCCTTGGCCCCATCCTGGCACAGGGGGTAGTCGTCAGGAAACACCCCCACCCCTGCCATCATCCAGCCCTCCCTGCCTGAAGGTCAGTAGGCTGTAGTTCTAAAGGGGGGTGACCAATGCCTGTGGCTGCTTGGGGTTGGCCTACCCGCTTACTTCCCCTGGGAAGCAGATTTGTAGCCTTTAGTGATGGACTTCAGGGAGCCTCTGAATATTCAGAAGCGGGACTGTCCCCGCTTGGGACCATCATCCGGGAACTCGCGGCCAAGCCCGTGGCCTCGTTTACCGCAGGACACCTTAAAGGCATCCGGCTGATTGCGCTCTGGCCGCTTGGCCACACTGTCATCCTGGATGGTCTCCGTGAAGGCTGGCCACGGCGACGAGTGCTCCTACTTGGAGCGGCTGGAGAACAGCTCGTAGCCGCACTTGGCACACACGCAGACAGCGGGTTCAAAGTGATTCTGGAAAACCTCGCCCGGAGAAGCCGCAGAAAGACATAGTGCCACCAAGTTACCGTCCTGCTCTCACACTCTGACAGCTCCGAGTGCACCGACCCACCGCACACATCTTATTTTGAAGGAAAAAAACAAAACGCAAAAACACCCGGAGGGCCTGATAAATGTCCTCAGTGGGCCAAGCTGGGCCGTAGTTTGAGGACCCCTACTATAGGGTCACTGTGAGTCAGATTTGATTTGATTTGATGGCAGTGAGTTTTGTTTACTTATATAGATAGAAAATTAGGTTATAAAATAATAAATATATGTTTTTCCAAAATATTCAAAATAAACATTTTTTGGTACAAGAAACATCTTGTACTTTCAGAGATATCAATAATTCTATGAGTATAATAACCTATTGCAAGAATGTCTGAAAGGACCAGAATTCCCCTTTAAAAGATATAACAGATTTACTAAATGTTCTGGTAAGGCATTTACCACATTTTATATTTGCTATTAAGATGAATCCTTTCATTATTCTAATGAGAAAATCCTCATTAAATTGAGAGAGTAAAATGAAAAACCACCGCCAAATAATATTACTTTGTAAAACTGAGACTAAACACAGCTTAAAAAGTCATTTTTTTCTCCAATGACTAAACATGAAAGGCTGCAGGAAGCAGAGAGGAGAGAGCAGTCACTGGCCAGCCCTGAAATGCAGTGAAACTTGGTACTATGGTTCACTCCCAGCTTGTGACAGAAATGGGCTCTTCTGTATCTTCTAATGTATATATTGCTCTTTCAAAATGAACAAGTATCCACTATCATGTGTTCAGATTTCACAAGAGAGAGAAGCACATAAAATTTAATTCTGAAATAGACTTTATATTCATGCTGTTAATATAGCTACAGATGTCTATGGTGAGTGTTCTCTGTTCCACGGCAGTGTGAAAAGGTCAAACCAGCCAAACCCAACCCACTGCCATCAATTTGGTTCCAACTCAAAGCAAGCGCATCAGACAGAGAACTGCCTCTTTGAAGGTTGCAGATTGTAAACCTTTATGGGAGCAGAAAGCCTCTTCTTTCTTCTCTGGTGTGGCTCGTGGGTTCAAATTGCTAGTGGTTAGTAGCCCAGCACCCTACCACCAAGTCAAACAAATACAAAGCCACTGGCATCAAGTTCATTCAACTGACTACTCCACTTTACATTGCTTAAAAAGCCCCAAGACATCATTTAAAAGAATCAACAAACTAAACCATGTAGTATTCAAAGGCCCGTAGATCATTTAGTTCATTTACCCATGTTGTTAAGGAGGCTTCCTCCACTCAGCACGCCCAATCAATCTTCAAGAAAGAGACTTCTTTCCTCTGGAGCAGAGCTCCTTCACTCAAAGCTGAGGGGAAACAATGCCCCAGCAGAAACCAGCACACGCCTGGAATGCTCTCCCAAAATGCTTATCTCTAATTGAAGTATAAGAGCTTCTGAGTATAGCATTTGAGTCCACAAACCCCGAGACCAACACAAACATCCCATAGCTTGTTTAGACTGATAGACAAGAGTGGGGTAGAAGAGGTGAGAACTTTGAAGCCAGAAAATAGCTAGATTGCCACTTTGGCTTGGCTTGTCATGGACATCTGTAATCCCCCCACCTATCAGACTATCCTCACATGTGCCAACCCTGCTTTTCTGCCACCCAGCCCAGTCTCCCTTCTCTCTCTCTCCCCTGCAGTCTGGGCACTCCCACTGCACCCGCATGTCCAATGTTGTATTATCAGTTGCAATGCATTTTTCAAGAAATGTCAATTTCCTATCATGAAAAAGACAGACTTTTCGGGGCTAGCAGTCAGGGAATTTCAAGACCTAGTTTTGGTCTAGGAAAGGGTATAAGGTGAGAGGTGAACAACTCTGAGAAAGCTTGGGGGTGCCACTAAATGTCTTCTAGTGCTTCCAGCCCTACGAAGATCCAGAAGTGTACATGCTTCCATTAGAGGATGTATCTAAAAGCTGGGGAGACAATTGCAAAGATGAGACTCAACCTCATTTCTACACACAAAACACCCTTCTAGACGCGCAACATGATCATTCTAGATCATTCTGCCTCTATCCTAAATCTTCACGTCACTCATCACAAATCTTAAATAATGTCCCTGCGGGTGCTCTTCTTCATTGCACTGCACCAGTAAACAACACTACCTCGTTCTAGAAATTTAGTTCAAATCATCGCAGATGGTCTATCAAGTCAAATTCAGCCTAGATTTAAGAACAAGAGGGCTGGCACAAAAAGTCAGAGAAGAGGACTTTAAAAGACACTGAGCAGAAAGTACACACAGTTCAACAGACAGAAACATATTAAAATCTGCCAATGAAAACCTATGGATCATACAGTCCAATCCACAACTAATCGTGGAACAGGACTGGGCAGCTTTTCATCCTGCATGGTGCCCAGATGAGTCTCAAGGCTGACCCCACCACTAGTTAAAAGGCCCAGAACATCAGAAGAAGATCAAGGAAGAGGGAGTCCAGGGTGATGAGTGGATGGTCCATGCAGCTATTGTTTTTAAAGCATGTAGAACAATGTCTGGCATACCAAGTTCAATTTCTACATCCAACTTCATGTAAAGTTCAAGCTTGGTCTAGATAGGGATGTAAGCACTAACTGCGTCAGCTTCTTCACTTATCAAAAGGTTAGTAATGTATCTATATGATAAAGAAGCGTCGGAATGGTGAGAGCAGTGGCAGGAGTGAAAATTCAACAAATCGTATCCAAAGCAGGTGTGGCTAAAGGAGTAAGAAGTGAGGAACACAGATGTAGAAGTAGGACCAAGAACACTGGCAGGGCGGCAAGGAGGCAAAGAAGCAAGGAGTCAGGGAGGCATGGAAGGAGGGACAGAAGGAGGTGGGTGTGCGAGTGAATATACGTGTGCATGTGCAAGTGCCTGTGAGGGGTGCGGGGACAGGGGGTGGAGGATGAATGTGTGTGAGAGAGAAGGAGAAGGAGAGGGAGGGAGGGAGAAAGAGAGTAGCCATCACTTGATAACGCTTTGGAAAAGCTGTGCCCTCAGAGCTAACCAGTGTAGGTTACAGAATGCAACACTCACACACCATCTGAACAACAACTGTAAAGTCACCAAAAGCATCAAAGGGACCAAGTGAGGAAAGTTTTGTTTTCCTTGTCTCTTGACAATTTAAATGGACTCCAGAGATATCTGAATTTCCCAATATGGAATTGTTAAAAAGATGCTACATTCATTTAGATTTATTTATGTGCACAAGTGATGTGTGCATATGACAACAAGGGCATGGATAAAAGGCCACCGTGTTAAATTATTAAAGATGACATTAAGTCTTTTTAAAAAATAATTTTATTGGAGGCTAGTACAATTCTTATCACAATCCATACATGCATCCATTGTGTCAAGCACATTTGTACATTTATTGCCCTCATCATCCTCAAAACATTTGCTTTTTACTTGAGCCCTTCATATCAGCTCCCCCTCCCCGCTCCCTTCTCCCTCACGAATCCTTGATAATTTATAAATTATTATTTTTGTCATATCTTACACTGTCTGACATCTCCCACTTTTCTGTTGTCCGTCCCCCAGGGAGGAGGTTATATGTAGATCCTTGTAATTGGTTCCCCCTTTCTACCCCACCTTCCTTCTTTCTTCTACTCAATCTATAAAATTTGCTTTGAACAAGAATAACCATTGAATTAAACCTAGACTCATTGACCATAAGAAATCTTGTACAAATCGCATTTATTTTCAAGGTAGATGCATTTTATTCTAGACAGATAAGAGCCCAATTGTACACTTAAAGACCCTTGGAGAAGACCAGCTTATTATGCCTTGGATAATGGATTCCAAAGTTGAATGCCTAGATATTCTTCCTCACCCTTCACCTGAAGCATTATTGTTACAATTTAAGCACAGTTTCCTCCTGCAGTCCTCTGAAGGCCATGAAATATTCAATTCATTCCACTTTGCTCCTTCCTTTTTACCCCCACATCTTAGAAATTTTCCTGTGCCAAATCATTACTTTCATTAGACTTTAGTCCAAAATGCACAAACTGATTCCCTGCTAATCTTAACTTGGAGGATTAGTAGTCAGGGACAGCAAAAGGTGCAGGGACGACAGTCCTATGTGACCAGAATGGAAAACACTACTGCAGGGAGGCTCTGAGCACCAGCATGTGTCACCAAGGAGATGGGCTTTTCCCAGAGCCCACTCTCAGTGAAGACCACCCAGGAGTGCCGGCTAGATATGTATCTACAGACTGGACTCCCCCTCCAGTGGGTCCTTACACATCACCAGCACCTCCACTATCACGCAGCAACAATGACAAGGATATCTGTGGTTCTCAGCATAATTCAGTGGTTTCCTACCTCTTAATGCCTTAAGCATCTCCAGTGCTGACAACAAATGAATGCATATGAGAAAAGCATATGTACACAACGATCTGCTCCCATGGGTTGAGCCTACGTGGGTGTAAGTATATTTTCTTTGTGAAAAGTCCATTTTACCTAGCAGCTAACAAAGCCAGCTAACACATTAGCAATCATCGTTGACAGAGCCCTGCCTGGTGGCACAGTGGTTAAAGTAATCGATGCTTAGCCAAAAGATAGGCACTTTGAAGCCACCAGTCGCTCTGCAGGAGAAAGATGGCAATGTGCTCCTGTCAACACCACAGCCTTGGAAATTCAATGAGGCAGTTCTACTGGGTCCTACAGGATTGCGTGAAGCCAAAATTGATGGGCCAGGAGCAGTTGGGTGTTCAGGGTCTTGGAGGCAGCTACACCTAGATCGCAGGGCCAGCTCCACAAGTAACCTGTGAAGTAACCTGAACCAGGAAATTGTAACTCTGCCTCAGGTTACAACGTAATGTGTTATAACCTCCAGCTATAACATTAGGATACTACATATTTCTCAAAGCTCCTCCCCCACCTCATGATCACTCCCTTCAGGAGCCTTGGAAACCTTTCTCCCCACAGCCACACTCCCATGATATTTTAATAACAGAATATATTGGCTATGTACATTATGTGTGCGATAGCTCATTGCTGTCCAGCTGGTTCCCCACTCAGGGTGGCCCAATGTGTACAAGGAGGCCAAACAGTTTTGACCCATGACCTTGTTGTTAGGTGCCAGTTCTGACCCACAGCAACACTATGTACAACAGAAAGAAACACTGCCCCGTCCTGCACCAACCTCACACGTGTTCCT
>NW_022111373.1:29669248-29673676 GCF_000313985.2 Echinops telfairi
GTCTAACCTCCACATTCAGATGAAACCATTGAAAAGACCATGGCTTGGGTCGGATGCACCTGGGTCATCAAAGTAACATCCTTGCTGTGGAACGCTCTACAGAGGTCTGTGCAGCAGATTTCTGATGAGCTTACACTGGTTGATTTTCAGAGGAGATCACCAGGCCTTTCTTTGTCTGTAACATCTGTTGACACCTGTTCAGCATCAGAGCACCACAGAGCCTCTACTGCCGGTTGGGCAGTGGCTGTGCACGGGAATCGAACCTTGTTAACCATCCTGGGAGGCAGGAATTGCTCCCTCGGAACCACCGCTGCCCTGTTGTAGCCTATATATCCTTTATTTGTATAAAAGGGCAACATTTGCTTTCCAGAAACATTCGATTTTCACTCCCTGAAGAGTAATGTCACTCCATTCGGAAGCCTGGGAGAATGAGGTTTATTTTCCTGAGGAGTTCAGCGAAGGGTTAGTGTGTACTACTGCTCTAGGCCACTATGGAGGTCACATACGATCAGGAGCTTTCCTTCTACAGACCTCACATCTCGTAGGATTGCAAAACATATGCACATATCCCTGAGTACCGGAAAATAGTCATTCTTTATTTTAATACACTAATATACAATATCCACATAAACAGATTGGGCAAAAGAATGTCCACCGATCAACACATATGGATCACGGCGGTGCGCACTCTCCCAGTCTCTAAGCCACAGCTTTACAAAGGCTCAGAATTCTGAGCCAGGAGGGACTGAAGAGCTAGTGCAGCTCCTTGAGTTTGCAAATGAGCAAACTCCGGTCCATCTCTCAGTCCATAATCCTCTTTAGCCCCAGTTCTCAAGGAGGAGGCCCTCAGGAGAACCACAAGTAGTATTAGGGGTCTGCTAGGCAATTGTTGTTGTTAGGGGTCAGCAAGTCAATTCTCCCTCACAGTGACCCTATTTACAACAGAAGGAAAGCCTGTCTGGTCCTACCCTAGTAGAGACCATTGTTGCAGCCACTGTATCAATCCTTCTTGTCAAGAATCTTCCATTTTCTTGTTTAGCCTCTATTTTAAGCATGTTATCCTTTTCCAAGGAATGGTCTCTCTTGTGAACATGCCCAAAGTACAAGAGATGAAACTTCTGCCACCTTCACCTATAAAAAGCATTCTGGCTTCAGTTCTTCAAAGGCAGATTTGCTTATTTTTTCTGTCAGTACGTGGTACTTTTGATATTCGTTATCAACATTATAATTCAAATGCATCAATTCTTCTTTAGTCAATGTCCAACTTCCACATTCACCTGAGGTTACTCAAAATGGCTTTCTCCAGTTATGATGCCATGTTCTTATTCACATCATCCAGGTTCCTGAATTGTTGGATCAGCATACAGATTGAATAAGTATGGTGAAAGAATAAAACTCTGGCTTATGAGGGGGTATTAAAAACACATGGAAAAAAGCTCTGCTAGGTGGAGCTTTCTTAGTACACACTTTTCCCTCTAGGTGAGTGTGATAGGTAGGTTTATTGTGCCAACCTGGTCAACAGGAACATGTGGGAATAATAAGGTCACAGTTTGACTGGAGGGCAAAGAGATAAATGGCTTGGTAAGGCCTGCCCCCCTCTCTCTTACACACTGGTGATCGGACCAGCTTGTGACTGCTTTAGCTAGTTCACTGCCTCAACTTGTGAGCTACACTACATGTGGGACAACCAACCAGTGGATCCTATCGCTAGAGTTTGAGGTTCCTTAGTCACCACGCTGCTGGTGTATACATTGCTTGAACTTGAGACTGGATCATCCTGTCGTCTTGCATGACTTGAGTTCAATAACCCATCCAGGCCTGCTTTGCTAAGCTCCCGAGCTTCTGACTGTTGGTGACTGGACTGCCTGCATTGCAAAGACTCAGCTGTCTGCTTCCTTGACCTTGGAACCAGCAGCCTTCATGAGTCGAAGGACTTCCAGGATATTAACTGTTCCATGGATGTGAGTTGACCTGAGCCCTCTGTACTACTCTGTGGACTAATTAACTGTTATAGTCCTTCGTGCTGTATCTATCATCTATCTAGCTATCTATCTATCTATCTATCTATCTATCTATCTATCTATCTATCATCATAAGTGTCCTGGCTTTCTTTCTCTAGGGAACCCTGCCTAACACAGCAAGCACTGAACAACTCACTCTGAGTTAGTGCACCTTGAGTGTCATCTCTCAGGTCACAGTGAATTTTTTTCATAAAAGTAGTTTCGCTCAAACCTCGTTGTGTGTGTGTGTGTGTGTGTGTGTGTGTGTGTGTGTGTGATGGCTGATTTAAGAGAACAGTGCATAGCTGTGAAATTTTGTTCCCTGCTCGGGAAAAATGCTGGAGAAACTGTATGTTTAACAATTTCAGTGCTATGGGAAAAACTCAAGTGTACACATGGTTTTCTCATTTCAAAAAAGGGGAAATGTTGATTGATGACAAACTTCGTTTGGACGTCCATCAACTTCCCAAATGGATGAAAATGTCAATTCGTAGTGCATTTGGAGTTCATTCCAACAGGTGAGACTCTTAATCAAGCTTTCTATTTAGAGGTTCTGAAAAGATTGCTTAATAGTGTGTGATAAAAAGGCCTGATTTGTGGCAGATGGGGGACTGGTTTTTCCATCACGACAATGCAGCTGCTTCACACAGCCATCTCAGTGTATTAGTTTGGGGCAAAAAACAGCATGCCTTTCTTGCCCCATATGCCTGACTCATCTGACCTGCTCCATGCGACTTCTTTTTGTTTCCACGTATGAAGGGAGATATGAAAGGACAGAGATTTGATGAAGTAGGAAAGGTGAAGAGAAAACTAGGGAAGTGCTGTCAGCCTTCCAAATAGATGAGTTTGAAAAATGTTTCACAATGCAATCACAGAGTTGACAAATTATTATGTGTAATGGAGAGTACTTTGAAAGTGATAAGGTTGTTTTGTAAAAATATTTAAATACATAGTTTTGAAAAAAAAAATTCCGGTATTTTGGGTACCCCTCATATACCTTTCTTGATTTTAAACCACACAGTATTCCCTTGCTCTGTCTAAATGCCTGTGTCTCTTGGTCTATATACAGGTTCTGCAGGAGCACAAGTGAGTGTTCTGGAAGTCTTATTCTTTGCAATGTTATTCATAGTTTGTTATGTTCCTCAGAGTTGAATATCTTTACATAGTCAATAAAATACAATTCAGCATCTACCTGCTCTTCTCTGATTTTAAGCAAGATCCATATGATGTCATAATGTTGTGCCCTCTTCTGAATCAGGGTGGAGTTTCTGGCAATTCCCTGTTGGTGTACTACTACAGTTATTTTGGAATTATCTTCAGTAAAAACTTATTATCGTATGATATGAATAATATTAAATAATCTCCACATTATGTCGGGTCAACTTCCTTTGTAATAGACACAAATATGGAACTCTTTGGTTGACCAGGTCTCTGTCTTCCAAATTTCTAGAAAAGCAAGTGATTCCAGTGCTGCCTCAGCTTTTCGAAACATTTCAGTTGGTATTATATCAATGCCTGCGGTCTTGCTTTTAGCTAAGGTCTCCAGTGCAGCTCGGGGTTCTCTCCTCAATGCCTTCGGTGCCACCGTGTATTTGCCAATTGGTCATCCTGTGGTGGGCTGTGTGTGGCTCTGAGGCTGAAAGCAATGCCACCATTATCTTAAATACCAGCAGGGTCACCCAGGATGAAAAGGTTCAGCAGGACTTCCAGCCTAAGTACAGACTGGGAAGAAGTTTATGATGTCTATTTCTGGGAATTAGCCACAGAAAACTTTATGAATAATGGTGGAATACTGGTAGGCAATAGCTATAATAAGATCCATATGAAGAATTTCATATATGTTTAAATTTGTGAAACTTTAGTCACAGAAAAGCAAAAGACAATTTTCAATTAATGACAGCTTTCAATTGGTGCTTAACTTGATAGCATTTAATACAAGATTAGTTCTTAGAAACCCCTTTGCACTAGTTATTTAATACAAAAGGGACTGCTGTACCCTTAGAAATGTCTATGAAACAAGCTTATTCATTGCCACATTTTCCTTATTTTTGAACTTTTCAATAGAGTTATGAAATTCCAGAACTTAAAGAGACTAAAGCTCACACAGAAACATATACAATCGTTTCACAGGCATAATTGAAGGGGATGCATTCTGTCTATTTTTCAGTTCTGAAAATCAAAGTTCAGAGTTAGTTCTTGTGCAAAGAAAATAATCAAATCTTTGTTCTCCATGTTATAGTAAAAAAAAGAAAAAAACTATTTTTAAAAAATTTTACAGAGGTTATAAACAAACAAAGAAACAAACCAATTGAAAGGAGTACATAGAAATTCATTCTCAAAGTACTCAAGCCTTTCCTTTCCTGTGTGCACTGCAGCAAATCTGTGCCCCAAGGCACCAGCAGGCTGAATCTATCCTCCTCAGACAATG
>NW_022111373.1:29675209-29676940 GCF_000313985.2 Echinops telfairi
TGTCAGTCCCGTTGTTTTCTCCTCCAGATTGTTCATCCAGCCTGTCCTATCCAGACAGACCTGCGGCCTGTCTCTTAAGACATATTGGAAAACAAATGTTTTACTATTAGTTTCATTTCCTTTGAAATATGAACTGAATGCTGGAAGAGGCTACCTCAAGCAAAACTCATATTTTCACCAAGGAGATAAAAGGCTAAATTGAAAGGGGTGGCAAGTCTTGCGGACCATGAAGGAAAAGAAAAGAGACAGTCAGCACTCGCTGCTGGAAACCTGCTCTCTGGCCCACATCTTCATCGTTACTGCATTCAAAGGGGCCCCGTGTTGGAAGAGTTTTACTACTAAGCAGAATGCTGATGTTTTAAATCCTTGCAGAGATGCTCAGGAAGAAAGGGCTGGAAACCTACTTTTCCAATGTCACAGCCGTGCAAACCCTACAGAGTGCTATTCTACTCTGCACTCAGAGGCAGAACTGATTCGGCAGCAACTGGTAAGGTAGAAGGCGGGATTGTGTTTGTTTGTTACTGCATGTCAACAATCCCAACACGTGAGGCTTGAAATAGCACTAGGGGTGCAGCATCTGCCTCATCCTCACGTAGCAGCAAAAGAGCTTGTCATTCTCAAACCCACTGTCTAACATATTTCATTGATTTATCATCTATTTATGGAATAGTCACAAAACCTCAATCAGCTCAGCACTAGATTAGGCCCTCTGGGAGAAGTCAGCACAATGTAAGTGCTCTGTGTCTGTTTTCTCCAAGAATTCATCTGAAATCAAGCAGACACTCAATATATCGTTGAAAGATAAATAAAGCAAGGAATGATTGATATGTTGATTCTGCATGATGGAGCTCAAGGTCTTGCGAATCAAATACAAAAAGCCATAGTAACATAGTCTCAAGTAGAGATGAAACTGAAATGGGGATGAAACTGATTTTGAGGGTATGAGAAATCAGAAGGAAACTCTGAGAGAAACACAATGCACTTTAAAATCTGTACTCAGTCTCGTCAATATTTAATTGAACTATTTTGACCATTATCAAACAAGCAAAACACCATCTTTGCATCAAGTAAGGGCGGGGCCATTAACCAAGGCGTCAGAGGTGTTGATTAGCACCCTTTAACCCAATGAATGTCCACTTGGAATATGAAAATGTTACCTTATTTGAAAATAGAGACTTTGCCGATATAATTATTCTTGTGTTACTACGGTAAGTATGATCAACTTGGTTCCGACGTATTGACTCTATGTACAACAAAATGAAACACTGCCTAGTCCTGCACCATCGTCACAATCGTTATATTTGAGGCCATTGTTGCAGCCATTATGTCAGTCTATCTCCAGGAGGGTCTTCCTTTTGTTCGCTGCCCTTCTACTTTACCAAACACAATGCCCTGCACTGGTAGCCTAGTTGGTCATATGCTAATCTGCTAATCGCAAGGTCAGCAATTTGAAACCCGCAGCAGCTCCATAAAGAGAGACTAAGATTTCTTCTCCCATAGAGAGTGTCCGTCTCAGAAACCACAGGGGCACCTCTGCCCTCTTCCACAGGGTCACTGTGAGTTGGAATTTACTCAATGGCAGTGAGTTTTGGGGTGGGTTTTATATTTTTGACTCTTTCTGGTAACGTATCCAAAAGACACCGGAAGAGGTCCTGCCAGACTCGCTTGTGAGCAACAATCTGGCTTTCTAGCTAAACCGATTTGTTCGTTCTTCTGCAGTCTGGAGCTTTC
>NW_022111373.1:29677317-29693051 GCF_000313985.2 Echinops telfairi
AGCCTGCAGGACTTGATCTTCAGCAGCAGTGCTTTTAAGTCCTCCCTGCTTTCAGCAAGCACGATTGTGTCGTCTACATATTACAGTTTGTTAATAAGCCTTCTTCTAATTCTTCTTCATGTAGTCCAATGTCTTAAGTTACTTGCTCAGCATAGAGACTGAAAAAGGATGGTGAAAGCACACAACCCTGAAGCACACAACCCTGAAGTACATGCTGCTTGATTTGAGACTATGCCGTATTCCCTTGCTCTGGTTCATGTGCAAGTTTTGCCTGAGCACAACGAAGTGTTTGGAATTCCTATTCTTTGCAATGCTATTCAGAGTCTGTTATAATCCACACAGTCAGGTGCCTTTGCATACTCAATACAACACAAGTAAAATCTCTCTGGCATTCTCAGCTTCCAGCTAAGATCCATCCAGTGTCAGCAGTGATGACTCTTGTGGCACATCCTCTTCTTAATCCAACTTGAAGTCCTGGCAGTTCTCTGTTGACATCTTCCAGCAATCATTTTTTAATTGTCTTCAACAGATAAAATTACTGAAATTAAATTAAGCATTATTGGATTAGGGTTCATCCTAATTCAATAGCTGGACTTTTTACATCAGAAGAAAACAGGTACAGACAGATATTGGAGAACATATGTGGCAGTAGAGGAGATTGGACTGATAAATTTATAAGCCAAGAAACATAAAGAATTGCTGGTAGCCACCAGAAAGAGCAGATACAGGGAAGTAAGAGCCTTCAGAATATAGAGCCCTGTCAGCCCCTTCATCTGACTTCTAACCTCCAGAACTCCAGGAATACAAATGTCCACTGCTCTAGGCTATCCAGATGACCAAGACTGACACTATCTAAGTTTCATTTCTTGTTCTGGCAGGCTTGGAGGATAGAAGGTCACCCAAAAGCCCCAGGTCCTATCAACTAGTAAAATCAGAAAATTATTTTTATTGTACATCAAAGGACTTTTAGCATATTGAAAAACAGAGTAGCTGTTTTTAGGAATTGATGGAGTAATCATTGGAGATTCCAAGCCTTGCTTAGATGGCAGCATTTATGAACTTCATTAATAGTTGGAAGAAAAGACAGCCTTGAAAGTTCTTCTACTTCCCAAATGTCAAGATCCCTGAGAGTGACACAGGGGTGTGTTCTTTCAGGGGTATAAACGTGGGTCTTGTGGAATTCCAGTAGCAACGTGGTATCTTAAGGCATACCCATGAAGTAAAGTATATTGGTTTCTATCTTGGTTTCCTTAGTAATTGTCATGTGAATATGAATCTTAAGTATATTTATGCAAATTGGTGATATTTAAATTCATCAACACCAAAGATCTTTATTTACATTGTGGTTACAAGTAGATCAGATTGCAATGCCTTTCAATGACTGATTTTAGACTGATACTTCCTTTATCATGCTCTCTTCCTGTATAGAGACCCAAGGCTACCTGATATGAATTTCTATCATATCTCTTTGTTTGACTTTAACCTTGAAATATTTCCCATTCCTATTACATAACCCCCTACTTTTATGTCATACCATCACTTGTTGTAACGTGGTGGCTTATGTACTGCTAACATTGGGAGCTCGGTCGCTGTTATTCCAAACACCAGCAGGATCTGATTCTGAAAGAGGAATAGGCTGTCTGACTCTGAGGGATTAGACATTGAAAGCCTAATGAACAGCGGCAGTCACGGAAGATGAGACACTCAGGTTGGAAGGCCCTCAAACTATGAAGAGAGGCAACCATGAAATGAATGGAGGAGAGCTTTCGGGATCTTCATTAGATACTGGAGCAGGACTCAAATGAGAAGAAACAGCTCAAACATCCATTAAAAATCAGAACATGGAATATACAAAGTATAAAGCTAAGAAAATTGGAAATCTTCAAAATTGATATGGAACACATAAAGATCTATATTCTAGGCATCAGTGAGCAGACACAGTGGGTACTGACCATTGTTTGCCCGATAATCACATGGTTTACTATGCCAGTAATGGCAAATTCAAGAGGAATGAGATCACATTTGTCACTAAAGAATAATACCAGAGTTATCTTGAAGTACAATGCTGTCTTAGGATAGGATAATAGCTATGTGCCTACAAGAAAGTCCAGTTAATCACAATGTTATGCAAAGCAGAAGCCCTGGTGGCACAGTGCTTATATGTTGGGTTGCAGTCTGCAAGGCCAGCAGCTCAAAACCACAGAGAGAGATGAGGCTTCTCCTCCTCTAAAGAGGGACAGTCTCAGAAATTCACCTTGTCCTATAGGGTCACTATGAGTCCGAGCCTACTAGAAGGCAGTATTATTCAAAGTTCCACCCCAAAGACTAAAAGGTAATAATGAAGAAGTGAAGAACTTAATCAAAATCTCCAGTCCAAAAGAGATCATATATGCAATAAAAAATGCATGGATTTTTATTGATGATTGGTCTGAGAAAGCTACAAATAAAGAGGACAAAATAGTATTTGGAAAATATGGCCTTGATGACAGACATGAAGCTGGAGATCACCTGATAGAACTTTGCAAGACCAATGACTTCTTCATTGCAAATACCTATTCTCCGTAACATAAATGGTGAATTTATCAGGGACTTCACCCGATGGAATATATGATAATCAAATTCACTATGTCTATTGGAAAAGATGATGGAGAAGCTACATATCATCAGCAAAAAACAAGGCCAGCAACAGACTGTGAATGGCCCATCAATGGCTTATATGAAAGTTCAGATTGAAACTGAAAAACATTAACACAGACTATGAAAGCTAAAATATAACCTTGAGTAGATCCCACCAAAATGTCGAGAACGCTGAATAGATTTGACTCAGTGAACACTGACATAAGCCCGGCCAGGCTGTGGGAACGCACGCAGAACCTCACTCGTGAAGAAAGCCAAAGGTGGGGAGACCGACAGGAAAGAAGGAGCAGACCAAGTGTGTGTCAGAAGAGACTCTGAAGTGTACTCTTTTTAAGAAAGCTTTCGTGGCATATATTCACACATCAGACAATTGAATTGTTCAATCATGTTAAGAATAGGTGTTGAATCCTCACCACAATCAATTCCAGGACAGTGTTTTCTTGCGTTCATCATTGTGGATCCGCCATTTCCCCGCATCCCTGCCATGACCCTCCCCAAACTCCAAACCGCTCACTGCCCTCAAGTCAGTGCTGCGCATAGTGACCGTCACCGGACAGGGTGGAGTTGCCCTGGTGAGTGTAGAAAGCCCCATTCTTCTGGTGGCTTCAAACTGTTGGCCTTGTGAATAGTAGCCAAACTCATCACCATTATGCCATCATGCCCCTAGATAAATACTAATTCATTTACTGTGTCTATAGATTTACTGAATGTTATATATAAAAAAATCATTAGAAAAAAACCCACAAACAGGTAGTGAATTTAAAAAACAGAAACGATTACTAAGAAATAAAGAGATAAAACCCGTAATTGAAAAGAAAGCAGAAAACATTAAAAACTGAAAAACTTTGAAATTGATCAAAAGGGAGATCAGATGTTAAGGTGTTACATTTTAACCAGAGTCCAGGATGTACACAGCCTTGCTATCAGAGAGAACATTGTAAATTCGATTACAGCAGATATAGTTAGGTTGAAATATACTCTTGAATGCGGAGGAGCTAAATCAAATGGAAGAAACGATGAAGCAAAAGAGCTCAACAGTAGATTTCAAAGGGTAGTTAAAGAAGACAAAGTAAAGTGTGAACTATAATAAAACTAGCAAAGACTTGGAATTAGAAAATCAAAAAGGAAGAACATGCTCTGCTGCTCTCAAGCTGAGAAAATTCAAGCCTCAAGTTATAATCCTGAAGGACCCCATGGACAAAGTATTGATCGGTGGCTGAAGCATCAAAAGAATCCATAGAGCATATACAGTTAATGGACCATGAAAAGAACTGGTCTACCACGCTCAGACATTTCAAGAAGTAGCATATGATCAAAAATCAGTGGTGTGTGAGGAAGAAGTCCAAGCTGCACTGACGGTGTCTGAAGAACAAGGCCTCCAGGAACGGATGAAACCCCCATAGAAATGTTGCAACAAGCACTGGAATCGCTTACTCACCTATTACAAGAAACTTGGGAGAGAGCTATTTAGCTCTATCCCTTGGTCCAGGCTCTAACCCAGACCACATCAAACCCTCCAGGTCTCACACTTGATTTTCCCATTTCCTGTACCTGTCTCTTCCAACTCCTCTTCACAAGGCTGCCAGGGGCTTCCTTCTAAAATAGGGGTAGCATTTATGTGACTTGGGATGCCTAAAACCCTTCAGGCTCTCTGTAGCATCTCTAAGCATTTTTGAAAAGTGTAGGATGTAGGCTGTGGCACAGGTCCAGTTTTAAAAGTACTTGACACAAAATTTGGTAGTACAGAGAGCCAAGATGTTATATTTATATATAGCTCCGTAATCACTTTATTCTCACTTTAATTGTCTATTGAAAATGTATCAGTTCGGTGCCAGTAGGTTAGGACCACGCCTCTGACATTTGTAACCTTTCGTAACCAGCCTCCAGGCTCTGGTTTAGGCATTAGATAGAGAAAAATGTCAAATTAGAATTTAATTACAGTGTATGGTTTTCTGGATGTATTTAGAACAATGTTTTTACCACAGTGACCATTACTTTTCTTTTAAAAGAAAGATATTTAACACAAAAATCAAGAAATTGGTAGTTCTAGGAAGTATTTACGCAGGAGACAGAAACATCATACAGGGTATTTGGAGGTAGACGTATAGACAAAAATCTTAACTACTTATAGTTCATGCATCAGTCTTCAATTTAACATCACCCTTCTCCATACGTCATACATTCAGTCGCTTGCCTGCCTGCCTGCCTGCCTTCCTTCGTTCCTTCCTTCCTTCCTTCCTTCTTCCATGCTCCTCTCTTCATTGTGGACACACAGACTCCTCCTTGCCTTGCACTTCCCCTCTCCGTGCCCTTCCTAGTTTACGCTGTGCTTCCTTCAGCCTGGACTATCCTTCCTCCCTCTTCAGCATTTTGAAATTCCATCTATTTTGAAGGTCCAAGTAAAATATCTTCTTCTCCAGGATTAAATGATCAGTGTGTTTGTCCCTCAGTTAAGATGCTTATTTTGTTTCTTCAATGTCTCCTAAACTTTTCCACTGCAACATGGGCAAGCGCTGCCAGGAACGTCTCAGATGCAGGGCACGTTTGATTTTGGATTTATTTTTGGTCATCGCATGCTCAGAAACTTTTTATAATGACCAAATTCCCATTGCTCTCACATTCAGTGCTGTGTCCCTTTTGGGGCCACAACCCACAGTTTCAGAAGCTTTGTCTAATAATTATAGGTTACATACAGATTCCCCTTCCTATATTGTAAATTCCTGGGGATATAAAGACCGTGTCACTTTTATACTTATGCTCCCCTAAACTATGGCGTAATGGCTTGATTCCATAATGAGGCTTTTAAAAATTCCTGGAGAAGTGGAATTAAAAGATAATGGAATTATTCTATGAACTCTTTGAAACCTTCTCACGCATATATTTCTAAATGAGACCATAGCCCACAGCTGAGACCGAGTCAATTCCAACGCATAGCAGTCAACCGGGCAGAGAAGAACTGCTCCTTTGGGTTTTGCAGGGCTATAGATAGTTATGGAAACAGACCAGTGCTTAACCTGCTGCACCACCAAGACTCGTTCATGTAGATAACAGATGTAAATCTTTCTCATTTTCTTGCTTGCCTCACTACCTAGTTAAAGTTTTTCTTTGTTCTCGCTCTCTTACTGAGTACCTTTAGAAAGAGGTCTTTCTTATAAATAGGGAAGACCCTGATTTACTGAGTAAAAAACAACTTTTGAAATATTTCCTTAGGGAGGTGGATATTGTACTACTTTCTTCATTAAAGTTTTGCCTCTGTAGCTTTCCTGGAGTCTCTCGGAGAGGGAGGCTGTATGCTAACTAGGTCTGAGGGACTTGAGTAAGGACCTTAACAGTTAACAAACCATGCAGAATTGATTCTCTTGTCCAACGACTATTTACTGGCCAAATCCTTTGCTCCAGGTTCTGTGCTTGCTGCTAAGCACCCAGAAAACAAGAGCCACCATCCTGGCCCTCCAGGAGCCACAGATGGACCCCATTAAAATTTTTGGGAAATGTACTTTGCAGCTTTGCTACCGGTATCTCTGAGTTAGTTTAGTGAACATTAGCTCATGTGCTGGGTCCTGGGGACTTGTGTGCTTGTATTCACCCAGAATATAATGTACCTTTTACCTTTTGAAACCAATAACAATACGCCCCAACACTCATAAAACCACAGACTAACATTGACAAAAGTGCTTAATCATTTGATTGGATAAAAGCCAACTCATCTTAGTAGAATATGCTTTCTGATTGATTCCAGTTAGGAAATTATTGTGCCAGTCCCCCATGAGTCTCTTGACAATAATCCACCCAGTGAGGTCCGTGTGTGCCTGGAGAGACAGCCTACACTTCTGCAGCAAAACAAACTCCGCCAACGGTACCGTCAGGCTTGGTCTCATCACCACAGTGGTCCTGAATGGGGAGATTTGGTAACCCCACAACAAGGGTACTTAAAGAATGGCATTTCAATAAGATTTGGTACTTCAAAAATTTTATTTTCAACTCTTTCTAGTCATGAAGGGACTTGGAAACTCACACTCTGTTGATTTGTGTTCATCGAAGAGAAGGTAGTATGGCAGGGGCCAGAGCAAATCCAGGGATACATATGGTAGCCGACTAAAAAGGAGGGGGAAAAGAAAAAAAAGAAAAGAAATGGGTAGCGGGGCAACAAGGCACTGACCCACCCAAAGGGAGGGTTTTGTCTATGTCTCCACAGGGAAAAAGGGACCAGACTTCAACCAGGTGCTCCAAGATGTGAATGCAACATGCCTGCATGGAGTAGGGACAGTGGAGAGGTCTGCGGGACCAGCCCTAATCCCAGCTACATGGACTCCTGCCCCTCCCCACAGAAGAATTTATTTCAGAGGACAGCACTGAAGCTGCAGCTCAGGGAGAGAGACATATCTGATCAGAGCACACGGGAGCAAAAGAAGGGGGAGGAATAGAGAGTGGAGCACACCCTGGCTCACCAAGCCTTAAGGATGATATTCCCACTCAGAGAATCCAATCCACAGAGAGGACCATATGGCCGGCCCCACCAAGAGACATCATATCCCTCACTGACCCATAGCCCTACAGCGCACAACACTGGAGACACTGGAGTGTGGGAATTGCGCCAGATCTGAGCTCACCACAACTAGACAAAACATTAAGGGCGTGGAACAGAATAGGAAGGGGAACAGAGCAACGAAGTCCCCAGGGAATACCAAAAATAGACTGGGGCCAGGGCACAGCACCCCATCTGACTCACCCGGAAAACACTCCTAAGGGCCAACAAGCAGTCTTTAAACTAACTACAGGCTTTTCTTTTTTGTTGTTGTTGGTTTTTTTGTCATTGGCTTTTTGTTCTTGTTGTTTTACTCTGTCTTGTTTTTGTGCATGTTATTATCACCACAGGTCTGTCTAAATAAAATAGGCTGGATGAACAATCTGGAGAAGATTGTGCAAACAACAGGACTGGAGGTTCCAGGGGGACATGGGAGAGGGGGAGGGGGGGACAAGAAATGGTATTAACAAACCCATGGACAAGGGAAAAACAAGTGATCCAAATTGGGGGTGAGGAGGTGGAGGAGGCCTGGTAGGGCGTGATCAAGGGTAATGTAGCCCAGAGGAATTACTGAAACCCAAATCAAAACTGAACATGATAGTAGGACAAGAGGAAAATAAAAGAAAATAGAGGAAAGAGCTAGGAGGCAAAGGGTCTTTATAGAGGTCTAAATACAGGCATGTACATAATGTAAATATATTTATATATGATGATGCGAAAATAGATTTATGTGCATATATTTTTAGGTTTAGTATTAAGGTAGCAGATGAACATTGGGCCTCCATACAAGTACTCCCTCAATGCAAGAATACTTTGTTCTATTAAACTGACATTCCATGATGCTCACCTTACTGACACAATTGCTGAAGACAAAGAAGGTGCAAAAGCAAATGTGTTGAAGAAAGCTGATGGTGCTCGGCTATCAAAAGATATAGTGTCTGGAGTTTTAAAGACTTGAAGATAAACAAGTGGCCATCTAGCTCAGAAGCAACAAAGCCCACATAGAAGAAGCACACCAGCCTGGATCAGGTATCAGGCATCAAAGAACAAAAAAATCAAATCATTGTAAATGAGGGAGAGTGTGGAGTGGGGACCCAAAAGACCATCTGTAGGCAACTGGACATCGCCTTACAGAAGGGTCGCGGGGAGGAGATGAGCCAGTTAGGGTGCACACAGCTTTCCTTTAGTTCCTAAATGCTTCCTCCCCCCCACTATCATGATCCCAATTCTACCTTACAAATTCAGCTAGACCAGAGGATGTACACTGGTACAGATAGGAACTGGAAACACAGGGAATCCACTACAGATGATCCCTTCAGGACCAATGGCAAGTGTGGCGATACTGGGAGGGTGGGGGCAAGGTGGGGTAGAAAGGAGAAACCAATTACAAGGATCTACATATAACCTCCTCCCTGGGGATGGACAACAGAAAAGTGGGTGAAGGGAGACGTCGGACAGTTCTAAGATATGACAAAATAATACTAATTTATAAATTATCAAGGTTTCAGGAGGGAGGGGTTAACAGGGAGGGAGGGGGAAAAATGAGGAGCTGATGCCAAGGGCTTAAGTAAAGAGTAAACGGTTTGTGAATGAGAGGGCAACAAATGTACAAATGTGCTCAACACGGTGGATGTATGTATGGATTGTGATAAGAATAAAATGATTAAATAAAAATAAATAAATAAATAAATAAAATCAAACCAAGATAAATAAAAAGAAGAGTAAAGCCAATATAAAAGGATCATTTTGATTTGGAAAGACACACCCGACCAGTGTTAAGTTCTCTTTATAACTGAGCCACATTTTCCTTGTGTGCGGAATGGTCAAGTAGAGTATCAATGACTGAATACTGATCATGAAAAACTGAGACGCATAATGGTGATACCACAACTGCACTTCCTGACAAAAACAAACACAAAAAACCTCCAAGGAGCATGGTTTCCATTGTATTTAAGGTAGGCAAATTATAGGTACATTCTTTAAACCTTTACTATGATATCAAATGCATGTGAAAGCTGGGAAATGAGAGAGGAAACTGAAAGAAGTGATGTAATTGAATTGTAGTGTGGTTGGAGAATACTGGATATACCATGGGCTGCCAGGAGAACAAAACACTCCGATGAAAAGATTTCAATCAGAATGCTCCTTAGAACGGCAAAGTTGTAGTTTGCATACTTTGGATATCCACGTCAGGAAAGACCAATCACTAGGTGAAGGCATTAAGCTTGGTAAAGTAGAGGTGAACGTGAAGGAAACCCTCAATGAGCTGCATTGGTACAATAGTCACAACAATAGGCTAAGTATATCAAAGATAATGGAGACAGCCAGGACCGGGCACCATTCTGTTGTGTTATACATAGGTTGCCACGATGCAGAGCCAACTTGACATCAACCAAGAACAAGGATAACCGAAATATTGACTTGCAAAAATTCCCTTAAGTATGTTGGCTCTTTAATAACAATAACTCAGATTTATTTTCCTTTCCAACAAAATATAAAAAACAAAACCTGGCAGTCACTTAAATCAAGAATATCTGAGACAAAATAGGTTAAAACACAACAAGGTGATTTAAAGGTATACTAGCAAGGTACAAAAATCTATATACTCTACTAGATTCTATAGCGTTCAAAATATAAACTTGTTTTGAGAAAGTAGGGCTATCGAACTTTTTAGTCATAACCCACCTACATAACTTGAGTGTGGAAAATGTGTCCACCTAAAACCGTGGGGGGATGTTATTTTTATCTCACTTGACAACTGCTGTCAGGCCTGGGAGCTAAACAGGTCCCACAGAGACGAGATCAGCAGCCTATCTGAAGGAGTAGATGGAATGAGGGTATTGGAACAGCTTTGATCCGCTAGCAACATGAATTGACCATAGGGTAACAATGCCATTACAGTTCTGGCTCTCTTCTGGAACATGCTCTTTGAACCTTACTTTAATCTAAAACTTAATCTTACCACAATCATGAAATTGTCCCAGATATCTGATGTCTAAGCCAATTACGGCTGCTTCCTTTAAAATCTGAGGATGACTTTTATGCTTATAGGAGAGGCAGTAATGCTTAAGAGAAATAGCAAGCAGACCTCATGAGAGGCTTTTAGTTGAGATTTCCCATAAGATAATACAATAGGAATTATTTTAATAGCCTGCTAGTCAATTGTCCCCATACTAAGTAACACTGGTTTACTTGACAAAGATTGTCTGACATTTGAAAGTGGAGACTGTGGGGCAAGAGCAATCACAGTGTTTTATTACATAGTCTACATTAGAAGACAGCAATAACAATCGTCTTACTTTTATAAAGGCAGTAAGACCAGAGAGTATGGAGTTCCTGCTTGAGAGCATACACAGCATGGAGAATGATACTATAAGAGGGCTTCAGGTTATTTTCTTGGTCAAAGGAACATCATTCTATCAATGTTTTGAAGGCCTCCAGTCCATCCCAAGAACTGCTTTCCCCAACTTCCAGATTCTTAATGACTCTTTTCTACAGATGTTACCCAAGTTCAATGAAGTCAGGGTTCAGGGGACCAGAAACCTTATGAGACTACAGTATTTCTCTGAGGCCTCACTGCATTATCTTTATGGGAACCTGTAAGGTGGGTTTTGTTTAGCATATATCATGAATGAATTACACATGAATTACAAGATAGCTTGTTGTGTTAGATGCCACAAGTCACCTATGCAAAGCAGAATGAAAAAGTATGGTCCTGTGCTATCCATACAATTGTTCTTATGCCCAAACCCATCGATGCAGCCATGGTGTCAATCCATCTTGTTGGGGACTGTAATAGTCTAGGAACTTGAGAGAAACAAATCCACAGCAACTCATATATAAGAGAGTTTTATGTAAAGAAAATGTGCATCATGAAAACATCCCAACCCAATGCTGCCCAAGCCCACAAGTCCAACATTAACCCATTAACCCAACACCAGTCCACAAAGTCCTCCACCTCACAAAACAGAGGCAATGATGCCGACTGCAGGAGGAAAGCTGAGTCAGTAAACGAATAAGCATCTCAGCACTAGCAGGGGTCTCCACATGGCTGCTCCAGCACCCAGGGCTGCATCAGGATAGGTCCATGTGGCTTCTCCTTGGGGATGTTTTGTAGGAAGTCATTCTTGCAAGCTGAAGCAGGGAACTGCTAAAGCAGCTGCACCCTGGTGTGACCATCACAAAGCAAGAGACCCAAGAACTAGAAAGGCGAGGCTCACCACCCATTTATCCCTCTGCCTTTCAATTAGCCCCACATGTGATTATTGGCCAGGTTGGCACAATTAACTAACTCAGGGACTGACCTCTTTTTTGCTGCCCTTCTATTTTACTAAACATGATGTCTTTCTCCAGTGCCTTGTCTCTTCTGAACACATGTCCAAAGCACGTAAGGTAATATCCTGCCATTCTTGCCTCTAAAGAGCACTCTGGTCTTGTTTCCTCCAATACAGATAGGTTTGTCCTTTTAGTAGTCCATAATACCTTCAATATTCTTCTCTCATACCACAATTCAAATTCATCAACTCTTCTATGGTCTTCCTTATTCAATGTCCAACTATCACATGCAATAGAGAAGACCGTGGTTTGGGGCAGGTACACTTTAGTCCTCAAAGTAACATACTTGCCCTTCAATACTCTAAAGAGTGCTTGTAAAGCATATTTATCACGTAAATGATAAATATTTTTATCTCTTGACTGCTGTTTCCATTAACATTGATTGTGACTCCAATTCTCCCTCACTTTCAGCCAGCAAGTTTGTATGGTGTGCATACCGCAGGTTATTAAGCAGCCTTCCTCTGATTCTGATGCCACACACTTCTTCATATAGTCTAGTTTCTCGGATGACTTCCTCAGCACACAGATTGAACAAGTATCGTGAGAGAACGCCACCCTGACACACACCTTCCCTGGTTGTAAGCCATGCAGCATTCCCTTGCTCTGTTCACAAGGCTGTCTCTCGATCCATGTACAAGTTTTGAATGAGTGTAATGAAGTGTTCTGGAATTCCCATTCTACTCAAGATTATCCACAGTTTATTATGGTCCACAGAGTTGAATACTTTTCCATAGTCCATGAAATACAAATAAACATTTTCTTGGTATTCTCTGCTTCAAGCCAAGATCCATCTGACATCGGCAATAATATTCCTTGGTCAACGTCCTCTTCTGAATCTGGCCTAAAAGTCCAGCAGTTCCTTGTCAATGTACTGCTGCAACTGTGGCTGGATAATCTTAAGCAACATTTTACTTGCATGAAATATCAATGGTATCATTTTATAGTTTGAGAATTTTGTGGGGTCACCTTTCTTTGGGATGGGCACAAATATGGGTTTCTTCCAGTCAGTCATTTGGCTAAGTAGCTGTTTTCCAAAGTTCCTGGCAAAGGTTATCGAGGCTTCCAGTGCACCTTCAGCTTTCTGAAACATCTAGCCAGTACTACTCAGTGTAGCTTAGCTTACTGACTAAATCCAGTGTGATGCCTGTACTAGCCAAGGCCAGTGTTGGCTGGTTGGTCATCAAAAAGAATTTTCATCCTAAATACAAATATTGCAGCAATTATCTTTTTAGACACCTCAATTTAAACTATAATAAATACAGATCCATGGTCTGACTACAAAGTAAAATTATTTGTAATTTATAATATTATAATCTTGCTGGAAATAAACATGACAAAAAAGTTAAGAGCATTACTTTAAGAGTCAAAAATTTTGCTCCATAAATGAAAAGATAATGCACACATTAGGTTTTCGGGGCCACAAATGATATCTAATAGATTATTCTTGGTTTCCTTTTTCTCCAATAAACTAAAAAATGTAAAATTTCCTCTTAGCCATGCTGAAATAAATGATAGTTCAGCACACTTAAAAGAATATTTTCATTTGTTCAATTCTTGCTACTAATAAGTACAAAAACAAGACAAGAACCAAACTTAGTAAAATCTCTAATAAAAAATAAAATTGGATAACCCAAAACAAAATCGCTACCCTTAAGTCGCGGCTAACACATAGAGGGCAGGGTAGAACTGCCTTGTGAGTTTCTGAGATTGTAACTCTTCATGGGAGTAGAACACCCCTTCTTTCTCCCTTGGAGAGGATGGTGGTTTCAAACTGCTGACCTTGCAGTTATCAGCCCAAAGTGTAACCACTATGCTACCAGGGCTCCTTAAATTGGATAAACGGTCATGAAAAAAAATCTTGAGTTATCTTTTAAACAGTTTACTCTAGTGATGTGGTTACTTGAAGGTCTGATTATTTGAGGAAGTTACAGCTGGTGGCTTAAATCCAAGCCTTAAATTTCAATATTCTTGGAAAATTTTATGGGCAAAATATTGGACGATGTAGAAAGCACTGGAGGTGGAAAGAATACACAATCACTGGACTGAAAATAAAACAACAGCAGCATGGTACCTCATGTACCTTTTGCCCCATCCGTAAAAAAGACAGTGGTCAATGACTCTCAGAAGTTGTGCGGACTTTGATGAGCAGTCTTAGGGTCGCCTATTCCCCTCACCCGAATGGTCAAGTGGTGCCCATGAACGTGAACACCCAGAAGTGATAGGAAGGACAGAGCATGATCTCAGAACCCGTGGAGTCTCGTGCGAGAACAGATAAGGCACTGCTTCATAAGGCACTGTCGTACTTCTGGAAGCTTCTCTGAACCAGGAGCTCTGCCATGAATGTTGCCGCAGAATGGGGTTCCCTCTGCAAATCCCAGGGAACATTTGTGGCCTCAGGTGCTGAGAGCCTGTAAGAGCCAACATAAAAGACTGAGAAGCAGAAATATTTCCAGGGTGAACACTGAGACGGGTTCCAAGCAGTCATTGAACCATGCCAGTCACATTTCTGTGAGGCCTCCTGCCTGTGGGGCTGGCACGTAATGAACGTTTCAGATTGCTGAGACCAATGCTAGATGCTAAGTGCCTTCAGTCTTCAAAGTTCGCCAAGTGCTATATTTTCCTCTTCTTCGCAGACATTTTAAATTAGCTCAGAGCTCCTTATTAACCTTTCTTAATTTACCAAATAGTAAAACTCTAATTATGTGTAAATGAACCAGTTTCTAGGAGAAGATAAAATAAAGATGTAACAACTTTTTCGGCATTTAATATGCAGTTCGATTAGTATTACTTTTCAGAACAACCCTTGTTTGATTAATTTTAATATATTAAACTAATAACCAGCTTTATATTGTTCTGATGTATATACTTCCATGCAGAAACATCTACCCCATAAATCCTCATGGAGTATCTGTAGTTGGTGTTACTCTTGGCTTGGTAGGATTAGAGGTGACTTGTAACGTCTTATGGGACCTAGGTATTCATGAGCTCTGCAGGAATCAAGATGGGATTGGATATGGTCTTTATCCTCTAGGAGCTTGGTTCTGGAAGGCTTTGTGCATTTGCAAATACTGTTAGTACTCAAAGGATACCTTTCACCTGTGGAGAGAACCCATCTACTAACTCAACTTCGACACTCAGATAAAGAATCTGAGCATGGTAAGCCACTGACTACTAATGACAATAGTCTCCCTGGTCCTTCTTCAAGCAGCCTCAAACCTGCCTATCTTGATACCTTCATTCCTTCTACCATCCAACCACACACATTAGGCATCTACCCAAACGCCTGCCCCATAACAATAAATGATAATAACTTGCTAGGTCAAAAGGAAAGAACAGAGATCCACATAACACAGTAGGTGAAAGGCAGATGACAGGGAAAACAAAGCCCTCAATCTGATTGTTCAATAATGTGAATCTTTAATACACACACGAAAACCAAACCTCACCCTGGCATCACTGCATTTCATTAGTACTTAATCTTAGAACCCATTTTAAAATATGAAACGCAGCGAAACAAAATCTTACTGCACTGCGGAAAGAGCAGCAGTCAGAGTACTCTAAGGGTGGTAATAAAACAACCTACAAGAAACCTTGGTGGTACAATGGGAGCAAATCTATGAAGAGCTCTGCTTGTAAAATGGTTAAGCACTAGGCTGCCAAATGAAAGGTTGGAGGTTCAAACCCACCAGTTGCTTCATGAAAAAGACCTAAAAATCTGTTCCTAGTGGACCCGATGGGTCAGCTCTCCTCTGTCATATCAGAACAATATCAGTCACAACCGACCCAGTGGCACACAGCAACAACAAACCATTGTAGATTCGGCCCCACCAAGCCAGCCAGCAGTTGAGAGATTCTAAGTACTGGTCAATATCAACCAGATTACAACTGACCAACACTGAATGTGAATGTCTACAAATCTAACCCAGCCTCAAAGTTTGTTCAGAAAGTAAATACTTAACATGACTAATCGGCCCAGTCACATGAAGATGAGGAATGATTTGGTTAAAGCACCACTATCAATGATGTAAAACATACTTCCTGCTGATCTACTTGGACCTGAAGCTCACAGTTTATGCCTGATGTGCTGGTTTTCATATTTACAACTATATTTCTCATGTGTAGTTTCACAAAAGATTCTGAAGTACAAATAATAGAAACCCAAGGTTGTACAAATATATTTTAAAACGGAATCTTATTCCATTAGACTATTAAAAGCAATTCAATAAAACTAAAAAGA
>NW_022111373.1:29695058-29696203 GCF_000313985.2 Echinops telfairi
ATTTGTTTCTCTAAAGTACCCAGACTGACACATTACTCACAAAATAATTCCATTCATCATCAATAAAAAAAAGAAATGGATATATCTCATGGCCCTTGCCATCCAGTTGATGCTGACAGAATAGAACTTCCCCTGAGTTTCCGAGGCTGCAACTTCACATGAAAGTAAAAAGTCTCATCTTTCACCTGAGGAATGGTTAGATGTTTTGAACTGCTGACCTTACAGTTAGCAGCCAGTGAGTAATCACTGTGTCACCACATACTATAACATAAATGAATATAAAAAAATGTGCACTAAGTGGAAGAAGACATTTGTATGCAATGCACTGAAAAGAGAAATCTCTATAAACAAAGGTGACCAAAGTACTGGCCTGGGCCTGGGGGAGGCTGCAGGAGCTGGCTGGAAATGGGTGCCCGGCTCTTTTTAGAGGGGTGGAACTCTGCTAAAACTGGATTGTGGTGATAGTGGCACAGTTCTGTATGTTTACAAAAGCACAATTGAATTGTACATTGAAACAGACACATTTTAAGAACACGTGTCCTATGATTTTAAAAGACTAACAATACAGATTTGTCCAAATTGAGTACCTATTCAAAATTAGTACATTACATTGCATGTAAGGGGGCTCAGTTTTGTTTTTGTATTGAATGTAGTTTATTTTAGTACTATCTTGCAATAAAGTACCCTAACGAGTGAAAGAAAATTTAAATAGAAAGAGAATCCCGAATTCCTGTAGTCAAATCGGGAATAGTTTAATCTTCTTGAATCACACCCGATTTATGTACAAGAATTTTATTAATTTTCTTAAAGACAAAATGGTCCAAATGTCAAAACATGTACGTTAGACTTTTGGCTCTTTTTAAAGTCTGCCACAGAGGTCCTCAGACTGGTTGCAGGGGATTGCTGTAAAGAGTGAGCACATACCCCACTAAAATACTACATGAGCGTCGTATGGGATTTCTAATGTCAGAAGAAATGAAGGGAGGATCATGGGGCCAGCCCCGCTACGGGACAAGATGTCCCTCACTGACCCATGGCGCTGCGGGGGACGACACTAGAGATACAATGTGGGAGTTGTGCCCCATCTGACCCCACCACACTGAGTCTAAACACTAAGGGCATGCAACAGAACAGCAAGGGGAACA
>NW_022111373.1:29698427-29719416 GCF_000313985.2 Echinops telfairi
AAAATGAGGACCTAATGTCGGGGATTTAAGTGGAGAGAAAATGTTTTGAGAATGATGTACAAATGCGCTTTACATAATTGATGTGTGTATGGATTGTGATAAGAGTTGTACGAACCCCCAATAAAATGATTTAAAACATGTACACACACACACACACATTACCAGGGAGATTCGGTCCCCTATAGAATGGAGTAGATCTGGCCAATATACAAAGTTGTAGATCTTTGTGGGAGCACTTCCATGAAGAAGCTGGTGGGTTTGAACCACTGATATTTTGGTTAGCAGCCAAGTGCTTAAACACAGTGCCATCAGGGATCCAGTGCAGGGCCATGGCCCATGAAATGTGTCCATGAAGATGGATGGCAGCATAGGAAGGGCTGCAGGGGAACTGACTAGATCAGTGAGGTTGCATTCCTCAGCTGTTCAGCTTCTTGTCTTTTGGCTTGAATACAATCACCGGCGGTATTTTCAAACTGCACTATTCAGGCCAGGATCTCAAAGCATTTGCCAACAAACATAAATCCTCAATATACTCTGAGGAGTCAGACCAAAAACCAAATTACTATCTACATAGGGATGAAGAGAAAATTGAGCTTGAAGGAGTATTGGCTTTTCTTTCCATGAAACTTTAATGGCTAATTTATTTGCCAAACGTTCTCCTGAGCATTGACGCTTTGGAAGCCACAGATGCATGATGAACGCTTTCAAACAGCCGCCTGTTACTTGAAAGGACCCATTTCGAGTTGTGACTCATTTATAAGCCTGCAAATGCTATATCTGAATGCATGAATCAGACTCTGGAAGTATAAGTTTACAAAGTATTACATTACCATCGACCACAAATTACAAATCCATTGATGCGATGCTTAGAGTTTACTTAGCAACAGCTGAAACTTGAAGTAGTATAAAATAATCTAATTATCCTGTATACTTTAATAAGTCAAGATGTCAGCAGGATGTTTCCCCAGCACCGTGATGCATATTTTATGGCAACTTTTGCAAATACTGAAGAAACTTGATCACAGGTAACATGTTTCAAATTTCGGTAAATCAACAGGAAATGATTCCTCCTTAATGATTTTCTCTTAGAAAATCTAGAAATCTAAAATAAAATCCTGGATTCCTGGATGGCAGGCCAAGAGAGTGAGCTTGGACTCTAAAATGTGGTTTTCCTACATCAATCGTATGTAGCCGCTCCTTCCTTATCTACATGGTTACGTTCCAAGGACTAGGCCACTCACTCACTGCCATCGAGTCCACTGTGACTCATGGAGACATAACTATAAGACAGAGAAGAACTACCTTGGAGGCTCCCAAGACTGGAACTCTTGCATGGAGTAGAAAGCCCTATCTTTCTCCCGAAGGACTAGGCAGTTAGTTATGTGAAAATTGGTATTATGCAAAAATGGAGGATAACCATATCAAATCACAATATGGAGGCTATATCATTATATAACTGTCAAATTATATAATTACACAAAGGCTAACTTATGTTTTTGCAATTTATACAACTGTCAAACCAATAACAATCAGTGCTCATCCAAATTGACACGCAACTAACCAGTATTCCTCCCAACACTTACTTCAGTGCCCATTAATGTCAGATGTATGCATTAATGTGCAAAATGGATTTTATTTACTGTTTTTCATAAATGCAAAATGTTGGATACCGAGTTAGTAAACGAGGAGTACCAAAACTGACTGCCGCTAAGTCGGTTCTGCGGAGGACATGACCTTGTCCTCGAAGCACAGTCTTCTTTGTGTGATTATAGCTATCCTATATGAAGATTATAGTATGTGTAGTTTTATTATAGGACCTGATTTGACTATTGTGTTTTAGAAGATACCATGTAATAAGGTTATAAATCACAACCCATGCAATAAAAAAAATGAAACACAATATAGAAGACTAATAGTGATGGAGTTAAAAAAAAAAAGCCAAAGTCTAGCTGGATTGTTCTAATGGAAGAAGTAAAATGTACTTTTCAAACATTGAATATGAAAATTGAAAATCACAAGTGAAACTAACTGTATTGCTCAGGTTGTTTTTGATCATTTAAGTATTACATGCCAAATTTATTTTCATCTGTTAATTTTTAGTGATGAAAAGAAAATAATTTATTCTTAATCATTTTAATGGATTAAGAATCTATGTTAATGCAGTTTAAATTAATAGCTTTTCAAAACAAGTCCCATTGTTTGCTTCTACAATTTTCTGACTTTCGTAAAGAATAAGCCACTCACAAATAATTTTCAGAAATTTTCCCTCTTCACTGAGGCCTATAACTTAATGCATATTTAAATAAGAACAATAAGTTCATTTGGCCACTGAGTCTTAAATAAAAGAATGGATTCCAGTGGCAAAAATAGAACCTAGCAGCAATTGGTTAGATAGTATTACAATGCTTATTTTTCTGCTTGGAAACAAGGTCACCAAAATTCCAAGCTCACTTTTAACCTCCCTTTTGTCTCCATCTCATGGCCACCCAGGCTATGATGAGATGCATATCAAAAAAGGAACGAATCTGTTGAACAAAGAAACACATTCTCAAACAATGAAGGAAGCTGAAATCCCTTTCCACCTCTGAGACTTCCGGCGCCCTAAAAACAGGGCCAAATAAATGTGTTCTCTTCCTCTTGGGGGGTCCCGATGCACACTCTAAGAATGCTTGTAGTAAAAAAGCAAGCAAACAAAAACCGTCTTTATCGTTGCTTAATGCAGCTCTGACCCACTCTGAGCCCTCACAAAAGCAGCCAGTCACTGTCTTCAGGAACAGTGTCCAGTGTGACATAAGTTTGGTGGGACATGTGTCTTTGCCATCTTTAAAATGTTCATGAATATATATTCATGAAAATTCTCCTAAAACTGTCTCATTAAACTTGTTGGTCTATGACCCAGTAAACGTGCCATCAGGCAACAGGGCCAAGCCACACTTCCAGCCAGAATCACAATAGTGTATTCTTGGGCCTGAAGTCGGAACTCAATACAAGGCCGATCTAAAACCAATGAGAAAGTGGGTTACAGACCCCTGGTTGGTCAAATGTAGGCCACAGAAACACTACCACATGACCTGAACTCATTTTTATTATGCACTATGCTTCCTCATGTCACTCACCCTGAAAGAAAGTCAAACATCAATAAAAAGAATATTAAAAGTTGATCTTCAGATAAAGTCGGGTATACATAATAGATGACTCCACTAGGAAGGGTTCCCCTTTCAGAGAGACTGTTTCCAGCCCCGCTGACAAGATCAGGAAATGAGACCCATGGAAGGGGAGGAAGGATGCGTTTGCCATGCAAACTCCCCACAGGCCTGTGCTGCTCACAGAAGGTCTTTCTTTTAGGTGTTTTCTAATTTCCGACAAGAAGATTGGCCATCAGGGCACATCACTTTTCATGTGAAGTGGGTGCTTGGAACAAAGACTGACAGATGAGGTTTATTCAAATTCAAATACCAAGTCAGAGAAGTGGGGAAGTTTTGTGTGGTATAGAGTATGACAACCTCTACAGAACAAAGTGGGGGCAAGGGATAAGCAGCCAGAAAATAAATAGCCAGGTAATTTTCAAAAGCTAGTGATCACAATGCCATTGAGTACATTCTGATCAACCAACAAAAACAAAAAACCACACTCACTGCCATGGAGTCCTTGCTGACTCACGGGGACCTTCTAGGACAGGAGAGAACTGGCCCTGTGAGTTCTGAGATTGTAACTCTTTAGGGGATTAGGAGGCCCAGTGTTTCTCCCTAGGAGCAGCCGGTGGTTTTGAACTGGTGACCTTGCGGTTAGTAGGTTAGTAGCCCAACTCATAACCACGACACCATCAGGAATCCTAGTGATGGCATGTTTAACATCCTAAAAATTATAAAATATGTTTTCTTTGTGAAAAACAAAACAAAATGTTTTTCACATCTTTGTATCAAATAACCACAATCTGGAGATTTTGTACAGCCAAATCAGAAGTATAGTGATAAAACAGTATGGAGATTTTCTACAGGACGGGCTAAAAAAATTTTTTTTTTTTCAGAAAAATGTTATCTTTTGTAGAGTGGGCTGATCCAGCCATTTCGTTTCCAGATTGAAAACTAAAATAAAATAAAATAATGAGTCAAAAGTAAGTCAAGTCAGGTAGTTTTTGAACTGAACCCTAAATTTTCAAGTAGGACTAAATCAAAGGGTCTCACCGATGTGTACTCTGTATGCATCTGCTGGCTACCGACATTCATTTTTTATATGTAATGAACAGTTTTCCTTTTCTTGCCTTTTATGAAAATAGGAACAGTCCATCATATAAGTCTATGCATGCCAAAACCCACACATAATTTGGGCTGCTCAGCTTTGTCCCAGCTTGCCAAAGGCTTTCTGTATTTAATGAAAATGGATTTAAACAGGTTAGATGGACCATTTTTGAAAATTCTGGAATGGGACCAATTTTGAGACTATTTTAATCAACTCTTGGAAAGCAGAAGCCTGAGAGACCACCTATATAGATGACTGTTTCTATCACCACTGTTACCTTCTTTTGCAAGTTGTAAATTTAGGGCAATCTTTATAAACTAAATAATTAGATCTACTGAAGTCTTCCATATTTGTTCTCAAAGTTAAAGGGACATCTGCTTCAGAAAATATCATAAGCCTCTAAATATCATGATTGCTAGGAAACAAAGCATTGCCATAAGGACTATACCTTTCTTTAAAAAGAAATCATTAAGCTTAAAATGCCATGCTTTTGTAGTGAAATTCTCAGCATAGGGCTTCAGAAATATGATTTTTTTAAAAATTATCCAGCCACCACAGAATGTCCAATTAAAGCTGACGAAGTCAATTAACCGGCTAGCTTCAACAACCCCTCCAGATTCCCTAACGCAAAAGAATCAAACTCATTGTCATCTGGTTGATTCTGACTCATAGCAAGTAACCCTACAGGACAGAGCAGAATGCCCTCTGTGTGTGGGTTTCCCAGGCTGTCACTTTTGATGAGATTAAAAACCTTCATGTTCCTCCCAAGTGGTTTCAAACTGCTGCTTTTGTGGTTACCAGCCCAACATACACCACCATCTCCCCAGGGCTCTCAGACTACCTACAATGAGTACAAATAATTTTAAAACAACAAACAAAACCATAAACTGCATAAGGGCAACAAGCATAAGTGACAAAATAGTAACACAACGAATCCAGAAGGTAGACTGGCAATTGATAATGGACTTGAGGAAGCTGAACGCTAGAGCAACAGAGAATACTTAAGTGGAAGACCATTTTGAATGGGACCCAACTCCCTCACCAAAGACTCAAGAATTGTTTGCATCTGAGCAAGTGTCAGGGAGCTTTTGAGTACCTCCTTGAAAGCAAGGCTAATAATAGAGCTTCAAAACGGGGCAGCAGGTTCAAAGACTGCATAAAAGCTGTTTTAATCCTTGGTTCCATCGTCCACTGGATGGCTTGGTGAATGCCCTTTCTCAAGCTAACAGTCAGCAAATATCCTGACTGAGAGGGTAAAACAGAAGGTCTGTGACTGCAGGACACCAAACCCAGGTGAACAGCAGGGCTGCTGTCCTGAAACTAAATAACAAGTGAATGCTTAAATAATAACCGGTAAAGTAAATCGACTGTCTTGCAGTCCATTCCAACTCAGGTGTGTCAGAGTAGAAGCCCTGTGTTCCATAGGGAGTTCAATGGCTTTTTTTCCCTCCCAGAAATGGATCACTAGGTCTTTCTTCCAAGGCATCTCTAGCTGGACCCCAACCTCCCGCCCTTGAGTAAGCAGCCCCACTTGTTAACGGTTTACACCGCAAAAGGAGCGCCTTATTAATTGCTGAAACCTCTGCTTCCTTTGTCTTTCAATTCCCCAAATGAAGTCACTAGAGCCCCTTCATGACAGTTATAAAGCTTCCTTTTCTGTCAAGCAGATGGTCCAAGAAAAACATACAATATGTAAAAATACTGAAATCAGTGTTCCATGTCCTCACAATCTCCCATTAGTGAAGCCCACAGCCAACAGAACCCAGTTTTGAAGAAATGCTTCAATCAGCTCTTTAGTGCTCCAGTCTCAACTAAGGATAGCAAGGATAGCTAGACATTTAAGAAAAACTCTACAATAGAAACCAAAACTGAAACCAATATGCATAGTTTGGAAGGAAAAATATAAGGGGGACACATCATTAAACAGTTACAGAGGGACAACATGGTACATGTGTAAAACGAAAGCATGATGCTGTTTTCTTAAAAATTAGCATTCAATTTTCAGCCAAACAATAGAGAATGTTTTAAGGGGGACAGTGATACCGGTGAAGGACCATACTTTAGAAAATCAATTGTTTATGATCAAAGGGGCAGCATTTGCCTGAGGACAAAGTTCAGAGAAGCTCTGGAAGAAAGCAGCGAAAAGAGGAAACACAGGGATGAAGTGAGATGTGCCGCTGCAGTGTGGGAACTGCAACCCATGGCATGAAACAAAGTCTGCATGAGCTGTTGATTAGCTAAGACATTTGCTTTGTAAACCTTCACTCAAATAACAATAAAAAGGGTTTTTAATGAGCATTCAGAGATTGTAATACTAGAAATTATTATATAATTTCATAGAAATAAAATTTCAATAGAAATTTTGGATGACCCATAAAGTACACCAAATCCAGAGATGAAAAATTATATAAAAAGAAAATAAGAAAATTGGAGTATTAATACAGAAGCACCACTAATCAAACAATAAACATCCTTCTGGTGTTTTATGCTTTCCGCCAAGATGGATCTGACATCAGCAATGATATCTCTTGTTCCATGTCTTCTTCTGAATCCAGCCTGGACCTCTAGCAGTTCCCTGTCAATGTACTGCTGCAACCAGATGGATGATCTTCGGCAAAATTTTACTTGTATGTGATATTAATGATATTATCCTGTTATTGAGCATTCTGTTGTGTCATCTTTCTTTGATATGGGTAGAAATGTGGATCTTTTAGTTGGCCACAGAGATGTCTTCCAAATTCCCTGGTGTGGAGGAGTAAGTGCTTCCAGTGCTTCATCAGCTTGTCAAAACATTTCCATGAGCATTCCAACGATGCCTGGATCCTTGTTTTTGGTTAATGCTTTCAGTGCAGCTTGAATGTCTTTCTTATATGGTCCCTCCTCAAATGGTAGAATGGCAGCTAGTTCTTTTTGGTACTGTTAATCTGTATTCTTTCCATCTTCTCTTGATACTTTTCTCATCTTTCAATATTTTGCCCATAAAATCTTTCAAAATTAAAACTTGAGGCTCGAATTTTTTCCCCTCAGTTCTTTCAGTTTAAGATATGTTGTGTGTGCCCTTCTCTTTTTGGTTTTCTAACTCTCGGTTTTTGAACGTTCCATTATAATACTTGGTTTTGTCTGCTTGAGCTGACCTTTGACATTTTCAATTCAGCCCTTGGACTCCATCATTTGTTCCATTAGCTTGCCTATGCTACTCTATGATGAAGAACAAGTTTCAGATCTCTGCTGACATCTATTATGAATTTTTATTTCTTTCCTATCTTTTAAATGACTCTATTCTTTATGAATATTCTTGATGTCCTCCCACAGCCCGTCTGTCATTTGTATTCAATGCAGTAAATCTGTTCTTGCGATGTTCTTGAAATTCTCATTGGACACACTCATGGTCATATTTTGGCTCCTGTGTATTTGTTTAATTTTCATCAGCTACAACCTATACTTATTTATGAACAGTTGGTGGTGAACTTGTCCCACAAATGTAGTCAATTTGATGACTGTTCCATTTGGAGAAATCCATGTGTATAGTTGCCCTTTGTGTTTGAAAAGGTATTTGCTATGAAGAAATTGTTGGTCTTGAAAAATTCTATCATGCACTCTCCAGCTTTGCTTCTCTCATGAAGACCATTATTTTCCAACTACTGTTCCTCTTTGTTTCCAGCTTCTGAATTCAAATAACTAATACATGCATTTTGACTGCATATTTGGTCATCCGACTGAAGATGTTGATAGGATTTTTCAATTTCTTCATCCCTAGCTTTAGTGTTTGGTGCACAAATTTGAAAGATAGTAGTATTGACGGGATTTCCTTGAATGTGGATAGGCATTATTGTATCATGGACAGCACTGTGTGTACTTCATGATAGATTTTGGAAAGTCCTTTTTGACAATAAATGCAATGCCATTCCTCTTGATTATGTCATTCCCAATACAGTAAATCAAGTGATTTTCTGATTAAAAATGGCCAACACCAGTCCATTTCAGCATTCCATTTCATTTTTTATGAATTCCAATTTTTTTCTAGCTTCACATTTCATACAACTCAAGTTCCAATTATTGGTAGAATTTTGCAGCTGCTTCTTCTTCATTTGAAACATGCTCCACCAGCACATGAGGGTCTCGAAGGCTTTTCCTGTGCAGGCTTTACTCCATCTATGTCAGTAGGGTTGACTCCTTTGAGAAGGAAGCTCTTCCTCGGACACAGTTTGAGAGCCTGAAGAGCTCAGCATCTGGCACCCCCTCTGGCACGGTTCTGCTTCTGTTCACAAGGCTGTCAGTATCCAAAGGGGAGAGCTGATTTCTTTTACAGAGCCTGTCCTTAGAGTAGAAGCTCCTCTGAAACCAGTGACCCTGCTGTCATTTGAAAGACCAGTGGTATTTCTTCAAGCAGCAAAAGGTACAAGCCGAAACAGTATGACAAACTGACAGACACGAGGAGCCCTGGTTGGACAGTGACTACGTAGTGGGCTGCTAACTCCAAGGTTAGCGATTCAAAACCACCAGCGGCTCCTCAAGAGAAAGACAGGCTTCCTGTTCCTATAAAGAGTTACAGTTTCAGAAATCCACAGGGGCAATTCTACCCTGTCCTGTAGGGTCACTATGAGTCGGCAAGGACTCCATGACAGTGAGTTTGTTTTTGTTTTGCTTTAAATGTTTATCACAATGTTGCTCTTTGGTCTAGTTGTGAGGGTCTCTGCTCTCTTCCTGATGAGGTATAATCCACACTGAAGGTGGTAGTCTTCATCTTCATCAGCAAGGATTTTCACTCCTCTTCACTGTTAGGAACCAAGGTTGCATCATCTATATTTTGCATCTTGTTGAGCCTTTCCAACCAAGATGCCATCATACAGTGTAGCATCTCAGATTACTTGCTCAGCATAAAGATTGAACAAGTGTGGAGAAAAGATACCATTTTGTTGCATATCATTCCCGATTTGAAATCATACGTTGTCCCCTTGTTTTGTTCAAATTACTACTTTTTGGTAGTAATTCCCAGCGAGCACAGATTCCTAAGCATACATCATTGCTTTCATGACTGTGGTTTTTGTAGTCACTAATTTTTGTAGAATCTTACATCATTTTAGCCACATTATTACAATAATTAGTATTTGTGACATCATATCATTTTTTTAGAATGAAGTAGTATAGCACTGAATTTGAGTTTTCATATATAGAAAAATAAAACCTAAGTGATTAAGCAAAAATGAGAAAATTATTAATTCTAGAGAAAAATAAAAGATATGTATAAAAGGCAGGATTATTATAATCTTATAATACTTGACTACATGTGCTATTTACAAAGTCATAATAATATACACACTAAATAGACATCATTGAGATTTAGATAACTTACTGGAATGATGGAGATACAAGTTATTTGAGGGGGTAGAAAAAGGAACATGAGCACATACATGAGATGAAGTAGAAATTTAGCTTTCACACTGGAAATCAATAAATAGTTAAAAACTGAAAATCCAGATATAGCATATAAGCACTATTACCTCAAAATATGGAAAGTGATTACCAAAGGAACAGAATAATTTAAAGTGATTTATTCAGGAAAATAGAATTGGGAATAGAGGGGCAGGGAGGCTTGAGGCTCTGTTCTTTGTAATACCTCTCATGTATATGTATGTATACCCACACTCAAACACACATATATATTTGCTCTTTGAATTATGTGGATGTTAAAAAACAAATATAGTAGAAAAACAGAAGAATTTAAAAACCTGGTTCCTATAAAGAGCAACATTTAGATAATTAACAATCCCAGAAACTTCTGTGCCATTCCATGCCTGCAAATGTCAACATGAATTTTCTTAACCAAGGTGAATAAGATTTTTTTCCACCTCTGATTATAATGGAGTTCCTCTGTTTTTGCTGGTTTATCTAAAGCCCAAGTTTAACATCACTGAAGCTATAACTGATGAGAACTACAGGCACTATCACTGATTAACAGTATTGATACTATTACTGATTATAACTTTGACTCATTGTGCATCTCCTAACTCCTGAGGATATATGTCAAGCTCTAGGCTACCTACACTCTTCAGACAATAAAGCATTGCCATTGCTCACTATATTTTAAGAGTTTAATACAATAAAATTTGTCTATCCTTGCCAGATAGTTATGGAAGCACTTATTATAAATAGGCACTAAAATTCACAAAACACTCTGAGATATTCCCCAATGTTCAGACACGTTGCATCAACACTTTTCCACTGAATTTCTCTCTCTACCATAACCAATCTACCACAGAAAATATTCAAGATTGCCATTCAACAAACATTTTCAATGGAAATCACCTGCAGTAATTATAGATCTCCAAATTCTGACACAGTAATAAAGGTAGCCCTCAACTGAAAAATGGTCAAATTAGAAAGAAAAGCACACAATCAGGAAGCTATTTCTGTCTACAAAAGCCAAAAGAAAAGTTTGTCACGGTCTTTAAAAAGCCCATTATAGAAGCCAAGTTTTCAAGAATGAGGCACTATCTGCTTGAAATCACCACATGGCAAATTGTGTTCTCAGGAAAAGAAACAAACTTACCTTTCACAAGCTCGGACAGTCCATGCGGCAATTATCCATAATGAGATACTAAAAACCAAGAGTACAGTTCCCGGGCATATAGTCATTAAAGTCTTCATAACAAAACGCGTATTGAAGTTTATCTTATTAAGTGCTCCAATGCTTCTAGAGGAGGCATCAGTGAAAAGTTTGCTATGTAACAGCATGACTCTGGCAATCAGATAGAGTCTTAAGAACATTGGTATAGATAAAATAATATCCACATCAGCCGTGGTTGTGGAGGGGGCATAGGAGAAGGCAAGCCGGGCCGTCCATGTGAACGTGTAATTCCCAGGTATGGGATGAATAGCACACACCAGTATCTCCAAGCAGATGAAGAAAATACGCTCATAGGTCATGGCTATTCTCCAGTCATCTGCTCCATTGTCCACCATGAACAACTGGAAAATAAAGTAGAAAGGCAACTTCAGTATGGCATGAATGTGCAGATGTTAAAATTACACAAGAGGTGACTTTTAGCAATCCTGGCATGCTAAAGGTTCTGCTTCGTAAATGCTAGCCAGGTACACGGTTTTTGGAAAATAGCGTTGGCACAAAAACAGAACTACGCTTTGTAAAAATTAAAATACCAATTCGCTATATGGGAGATGAAATTAATTTGGAGTCTGCCCTTCTGGACAGTCACGTGACTAAACACCATTTTAAAAGAAGGAGTCTGCGTCTATCAGGAATGCAATGCAGTCAAAGACGTACTTGCTCGCTCTGCTCTTTCAGGGCCTAGATTTAAACCATTACATTCTTCTAACGACTGACTCGGCGAAATCGATTTGAGTTTCTCCACAATCTGTGGTAACCTAAAAGTAACAATACTAGTATTCTTACAGGCTATCTCATTCTTGGTTTAAGAAAATAAAAATAAGAACACACAAGAGACTACAAAGGAATGTGGCAAAAACATGTCGTATAGTTTCCTCATCATCCCTCTATTTTCTCTCTCTTCTTCTAGCCCCCGTTAGCCTTCCCATGGATTATTATTTTATCATCAATATTTCTTTAATGAAGAGTCCTTCTTCTTATGAACAACAAAAAGACAATAGGCAAAAACACAGAAACACTAAAGAATGCGGCTTTTCCGTAATCAAGTGCAGTCGTTGGCAGTCTGCAGACACCAGAGGCATTCAGAAGACTGCCTTGTGGAGGCAATGGGCCTGGAGGGCCAGGAGAGGAGAGTGGCAGCCCTCCTGCCATGTTGGGAGATCCCCACGCACCAGGAAGGCCTGATTGCTCAAAATGTCCATAGCGCTTCCCCACTGAGAAAGACTGCATATTCTTTCCATTTCTATAAGTAAGAAACATGAAAAGAAGGCAATCTCAAAGTTGCAGTGCATGCTCAAGCAAAGCAAATCACAAAGACAAAGGGTACGGAGGGTTGCCCGAGCAAGTATGCCACATGCTTGGGCACTAAGGGCCCTCCTCTTCAATGTCAAGAGAGTAGTTTCCGACACTTCAAATTGTTGCAAATTCCCATTACAGGCTAGTTATTCTGTAGTTTGTAGTGACTCCCCAGGCCATGTTTCAATGATGTTTCCTCCACCAGGACTACTTTGCAAGTATAGGTTTTGGTGATAAAACTTGTCACTTCTGTCTCATCCCTCAAGAGGGTGAACAACCAACAGATTATCTCATCATAACTATGAAAATTTTGACAAATTGAGTTATAATAATATAATCCTTTAAGCGTGCCTTTATTATAAGCTTTCACTTTAGATCTCGGAATGACAGATGCTCTAGCAGGTGATGAATTCTATTTTCCTGGTAGACAAGGAAAGAAACAGAAGATAAGTAAACCAGGGCCAGTTGACTATAGAACTATACTCGGTCAGTCTCAACACTTGCAACGTCATCTTGGTATAAAGGACTTCAGTTATGTGGACATACAAAGGTTTTCATAGATATAATGATAGATACTTCCTAAAGTTTACCTCGGTGAGTATTTAGGGACTACTCTAGTGGACAGTGACCTACAGTCTATTAAGACATTTATATCTAAAAGAATGGGCCCTCCAAACTGGTTACTTTGAGATGAGATACTTTTTAAAGCTGTTGTCCTCCCTTTCTTTGGAAACTGATCAGGGTCTTATAAGAAAGCCAGGGTAGTGCTTTCAATCCACATTTCAGTTTCTACCAAAAATGTTACTTCACTGCTTGATCATCTGCTTTTCTCCACCAAACTTGGCTCTAAATGACTTGGCAGTTTGCAAAAATGCAAAGCCACCCCCAAAAGGGCTAAGTATCGCCAACGCTCCAGAGCGTCAAAAGAATCTGCACCACAGATTATAAGCACGATTCCAAGAGAGGCGTTTTCACCCCACTGAGAGCAACAGAAGCATAAATGTGGAAAAGGCCATTCCCGGGTACCTGGTACAGAAATGTCAATATTAATGCATAACTTGGGTATACCTGGCCACTTATCTTTTCAGGACTGGTCTTCCTCCCATGAGTCAGAGCGCAGCTTCTACTATCAACTCACACAGCTCTCCAGACACTCAATGGTCTCTTCTCAAGCCCCCTGCTGTGCTCACTTACCTGAAGACGGCCTTTTTCTTTTTCCTTTTTGAATCATTTTGCCGTTTTATTTATCATTTTATTGGGGGCTCATACAACTCTTATCACAAGTCATACATACCTCAATTGTATAAAGCACATTTGTATATTCATTACCCTCATCACTCTCAAAACATTTGCCCTCCACGTAAGCCCCTGGCATCGGCTCATTTTTCACCCCTCCCTCATGAACCCTTGATAATTTATAAATCATTTTTTGTCATATCTTACACTCTCTGACATCTCCCTTCACCCACTTTTCTGTTGTCCATCCCCCAGGGAGGAGGTTATATGTAGAGCCCTGTAATCAGTTCCCCCTTTCTACCCCACCCTCCCTCCACACTCCCAGTATCACTATTCTCACCGCTAGTCCTACTTTGTTCTATTAAACTGGCATTCCATGATGCTCACCTTCCAAACATGATTGCTGAATACAAAGCGGATGCATAAGCAAATGTAGTGAAGAAAGCTGATGGAGCCTGGCTATCAAAAGATATAGCATCTAGGGTCTTAAAGACGTGAGAGTAAACAAGCAGCCATCTATCTTAGAAGCAACAAAGCCCACATGGAAGAAGCACACCAGCCTGTGTGATCACGAGGTGCCGAAGGGATCAGTTATCAGGCATCAAAGAACAAAAAATCATATCATTGTGTGCTCACCTACCCAATATGATCTCCAAAGGCGAATGGGTGCATAAGCAAATGTGGTGAAGAAAGCTGATGGTGCCCCGCTATCAAAAGACTGCCTTTTTCTATTGGGTCATTATCTCACCACTGATATCTCCAGTTGCCTCACTCACATTTACCTATCTGGAGCTTGTCCAGAAACTTTTTAGTCTAAGATCTTATTGCTTTGTGAGAACCAGGCTACCACACCATGTCACCCAGTATTGGTCCCCATGCCTCTTAACATCTACTCCAAACCATCTTATCTTTCCTTAAGGGCTAAATTTGTTCCCTTCTCCGAAAGTTCCCATTTCCTCTCCAATATCTTTTCTCTTTGGGAGGAATGAGTTTTGCTGTGCTAATGTTTCTAAAGGACAGTTCTACTGCACAGATAATGTAGTTTCCTTACTTGCCTCCTCTCAACTTATAATCAAGTTCACACCTCGACTATTTATTAGAACCAAAACAGCACAAGCAGTGGTTTTCAACCTGTGGGTCAAGACCTCTTTGGGGGTCGAACAACCCTTGCACAGGAGTCATCCAATTCATAACAGTAGCAAAATTACAGTTATGAAGTAGCAATGAAAATTATTTTATGGTGGGGGGGGGCAGTCACCACAACACAAGGAACTGTATTAAAGGGTTGAGAATCACTGCTCTATTGGTTCTAAGCCTTCCTTAAGTTGTCATTTCATCATTTCTCACCCATCCCTCAACACACTCCACCTGTTTTTTGCTCCTATAACGCCACCAACACAACTCTTAAAAGTCACTAAATATATCTTACTTATAAAATCCAGTCCTCTGTCAAAGAAATCCCCAAATCTTGGTGCATGGTATAGGAAAGGCTCTGGCAAGGGTGCAGACTAATCTCCATTTTGTACTGAATTAACCGAACTGAAAAATAAGAGGAATTCCAGCCAAGCTCACAGTATTTCTGTGAGTTAGTGGGTTAATCTGCACTGACTCAGATAGGATGAGGAAGAGGGGAGGAAGAATAGCAGCTGCTCTCAGACAGAATGTTTTTGCATAAGCTGTCCCATCTCTAGCCTTGAAAGATAAGCAAAACTATTTTCCCAAAATGTTTTCACAGGCTAGCTCCAGGATAGGACATCTGTAAATTAACTGATGGATGACTTGTAGCTACTAATGTGTGACGTATGGTTACTGTTGCCAGAGCATTTCCTACATAAAAGTCTTCCTCATTTTCTGTACTTTGGAGCAATTTGAAATTTTGTAGATTGTTGCTTAACTGCAATTGCAATATCCTTCAGTGAATCTCTGCCTAAATTGCTCAGAGACTCAATCTTGCTATTTGACATTTGGGGATCAGAATTCTAAGATTCAAAGATGCATTTCTCAAAAAGCCTCCAAAAGTCGATGACCTGGTGCCTTCAATACCAATCTCTCAAGAGAAGCTGGCAGGTCAATAGCCTTTGCATCTCAAGTGTTTTATGTAGCAGCTCATCTACACTTATTGAAGAATTTGTCTCCATTAGTGGAAGTAGGAGAGATTCTGGGTGCAGGGCAAATCGTTGTCCAAGAAGTTTATTATTGCTGTTAGGTGCCATCAAGTAGTTTCTGAATCGCAGACACCCTATAAGCACTACCCAGTCCTCCACCATCCTCACAATTGTTATTATAGTAATTATTGTGTAAGTACTGCTTAATTATTATAGTAATTATTGTTTCAGCCCATCATAGTAGCCACCGTGTCAATATAATTCCTTAAAGACTTTTTAACCTGGCTCAAAGACCAATGAGTGTTTTGGCCATTTTTTGTTCTAAGAGTTTGCCTCTCATCTACAATGTTCTCTGTAAGTTTCCAATAACAATTGAAGGTCAGGACTAGCAATTTCTATGGAACTCTATAAGAATCCCACTTTCTTCTTCTTCCAAGAAAAACTAATTCTTGACCTGGGTTTTTTTAATTACTCAGTGGGGGTGGGGGGAACTTACTATAAATTAGTCTATTAGAAAAATGTACTGAAAAAAAGAAATCAGCAAAGCCTTCACAAAAGCAGGACAACAAGAATAACAAGAAAACACACAACATAAAATGCAAGCCCACTGCCAATGAGTCAATTCCAACTCATAGTGATCCTATACAAGTTTTATAAAGCTGTGAATCTCTATGGGAGCAGTTAATAACCTTATCTTTCTTCAGTGGAGTGACCTCTGACCCTGCACTTAGCAGCTATTGTTCACCAATCAGCACCAGCAGGGCTCCTATAAGGCCTTTTAAAAAGGCAAATTACAATAAATATCTTCTCTAAAAGAGCCTATAAAGCATGGAGAAGATGGGGTATTTAAACTTGATTTCCTATTTCTAGATGGTATTTATAGATTATAACATTTCTTAGCCTGACTTACCGTGACGAATTTAATGATAAACAAGTGCTTATACAAATTAAACAGTCCTAATATTCCTAGGAATTAATGAAAACGAATTCATTCTGATAGAGATTTAATAGTCATATCAACCTTGAGAGCAAAAAGAGTCTGGGATGAGCAGTGAACGAACTAGGCATTGGGTTGGTGCCCACATGGCCACGAACAGCTGCTCCAATGGAGAGAGATGAGGCCGTCTGCTCTCGGAGAGATGGCGGTGGGCATGGTAGAATTTTGGCTTTTGAAAGCAAAATTTTCTAAGTAACTTAATTTGGATATTATAGGAAATATGTGTTATTTTAAGGAAAAGTAATTTTTATTAATAACAATAAATTAAAAATTCACAGTCCTGAAAAAACTTAAATTCCCAAATTCCCACAGCACTAGGAACACCCTAGCACAAAGCAGAAAAAAAGAAAAGAAAAAGTAGAGTCCTTCAAGACAGCCTTAGCGTAAGTGGATAAGCAGCTTTAGAGGTCCTCTAGAAGGTGCTGATACCAAGTCTGCAAGATAGCCGATTGACAGCACAACTGGAGCTGCAGCCATAAGAAGAACACTAACACAAGAGGCTGCCTCTGCGTTCCCAGGCAACCACATCAGACCTGTGCTGCTGGCACATAAAATAATGGAAACACGGCTTGGGCAACTTTTTCTAGAACCTCTGACCTTCAAGAATAGGTACAAAATGAGGATATTAGAGAAACAAATTTGCTGCCTAGGCAGCTAAACAAGAACTTCTGAAAATACTCTTGTGTTTATAAGAATAAAATTCCTACATCAAGAAAACATTGCCATCCACAACAGCTTCACAAAAGCTGAAGTATCTAGGAATAAAAGTAAACAAATAACAAAATATCTGTATAAAGAAAACCACAGAGCGTTGATACAAAAAAACAAAAGAGATCTTCAGAAAATGGAAGATCATTCCATGTTCAAGGATAGGAAGACTCAATATTATGAAAATGTCAATACTACTGAAAGCAATCTAAAATTCAACACAATCCCAATCCGAATTCCTACATCATTCTTTAAAAAATGGGAAAACTAATTACTAATTTCATGTGCAGAGGGAAGCAAAGAATGTCTTAAAAGGAAGATCAGAGTAGGTGGCCTTGTGCTACCTGACCTCAAAACCTACAACACTGCCACAGTTGTCGAAAAGCCTCTATCTACTGTTTGAATAATAGAAATATACACCGATGTAACAGGACAGGAAGCCCAGAAATAAAAGCATCTGCCTAAAGACAGTTGATTTTCGATATAGACCCAATAGCTATTACATGGGGAGGGGACGCCCTCTGCAACAAACGGTGCTGTCAAAACTGGACAGCTGTCTGCAGGAGAATGAAACAGGACCCGAACTTCACCCCACGCACAAAAACAGACTCAAGGGGGATCAGAGACCTAAACGTAAAACCCAAAGTTATCAGGATCATGAATAAGAAAATTGGGACAAACCTTAGTGCAGGAAGTACATGGGTTACCAGACAAAACAAAGAGATCACACACAATGGAAAACATAGTAGACGACCAGAGCCTATTAAGAATGAAACACTTGTGTACATCAAAAGAGTAAAGTGAGAGCCTACGGATTGAGAAAAGACATTTAGCAATGACACAATGAACAAAGGACTAATTACTAGAATCTATGGAATTCTGAAGCACCATAGCAAGAAAAAACCAAATAACCCCCTTAAAAAGTGGACCGGGGGCCAGAATAGACAATTCACAAAGGATGACACCCAAATAGCTAACAAGCACATGGAGAAATGCGCTTATTCACTAGGCATCATGGAAACGCAAATGAAAACGATGAGATAAAAAAAAGATTAAAAAAAAAAGAAAATGATGAGATACCAGCTTACATCCACAATCATAGCTCAATTTTAAAAAACAAACAAACAGAGAAAGGAAATGCTGGAGAGGGTGTGGAGAGACAGGATATCTCATACAATGCTAGTGGGTTTGTAAATGTGTTCAACCACTGCCTAAGACAACTGGCAATAGAAATACCTTATGACCCAGCAATACCATTGCTGGCTGCATACCCCAAAGAAATAGGAGATGGATCACTAACAGATGTATGCTCTCCCATGTTCATTACAGCACAGTTCATGATAGCAAGAAGTTGGAAACAGCCCAAATGCCCATCAGTAGAAGAATGGATAAAAAAAATTGGTATAGACACACAATGGAATACTAAGCATCCCTAAAAAACAGTGATGTAACCACGAAACATCTCATGACATGGAGGGATCTGGAAAACATTATGCTGCGTGAAGTGAGTCAATGACAAAAGTTCAAATACTTATGAGCCCACTGCTGGCGGGATAAACACCAAGATGAAGGCACTCTTCCTTTCAGGTCACGAAAACTGCTCAGCAAGGCTGCCAGGTTGCGAGGTAGATAGTCGCACTAGTGCCCAGAAACCACACACCATCTTCTCTATATGTTTATCTTGAAAACTACTTTGAAAGAGGAACCCTCACTACAGCTGGGATTAGATTTCCAAGAGTGTAGGAAAAGAAGATGACCAGTTGAGGTCCCTCAAACCAGCAGCAATTCCTACCAGAGTGATAAGTATTACTGATGGGAAAACTAGGTCAAGAGGGAGTAAGGTAAGTATACACATCTTGGAGAAGACAGGGCATTTCTGTTGATAGAAAAATGGGGAGCATCAACCTCCTGATGAAGAAATATTGAATAACAGTACTTTTATGGATCCCAAAGGGAGAGTATGCTTGGTACGAGGCTCCTAAGAGGGCACATTGATGCAAGTTTCTGTACACCCCCATAGGGAACAAGAATACCAGGACATTGAACCCTGGATTTTCTAGATGCACAACATACTCCAAAGGCCATCCCAGAGAGATTTGATATGGAAACCCCATTAGATGAACTGGGATCCACCTCAAACACACCTGTACTCGAAGGACAAATTAAAGTCAAAATTACAAGGAGTGCGAAGCAGCACTAAGAGCATAGAATTCTCAAGCTAACATTTACTTACTATTTCAGTGTCCTACCTGACTTATTAAGATGTGTATTATTCTGCAGGCAAGTGTCTGACATATTATTTGCTTAACCAATTCTCATTGTTGTGCAGATAGTTTCCATTCATGTAAGGACTTGATCTGTGCAAGTCAATAATCCACGAATCATGATTTGTAGTTAGCCTACACTTGCTTAATGCTCCTTTCGCATTTCTGTTTTAAATACATGGCCATGGTCTAAATCAAGGACATAATAAACAGAAGGACCTTGCGCTCCAGGGAGACGACAGAGAAGATTTTCTACCATAAAATAACAAATATATCTCTACAGTGAACAGAAGCAGATAGAGAAGAGATTTAGGAATGGATTTGGGGCTTGCCCTTAATTCTAGCTCCAATCTTAGAGCAATGAGTTATTACAGGCATGGGCCTGATTGATACTTGCCTGAAGGAAGTGTAGAAGATATGGGTGCTAAAGCAAAGTGTGATGAAGAAATTGAATGGCACTTAGCTATCAGAACTGGGACCTTTAAAGCTTGTTTTCAAACAAGCAGCTGTCTAAGTGAGATGTCAACTAAGAGCACATGGAAGAAGCACATCAGCCTCTGTGATCCAGAACGAAAAATATATAATCCAAATCCAAAGGAGAGTAGGCTATCAAAGCTTGTGAAATTCTGGTTTCAGAAGGCTATGGATGAAAGTGGGAGCCAAAAATATATTCACATAATCTATACAGAAAATAAACCTCCGGGATTCCCCTATGATCATAACCGATAGATAGGAATAGCCTGGTTATTCAACAGAGAGAATTGAAGAGATGATGATAGTAGATGAAACTGATAACTCTCACTTGATTAGTTAAAGTCTTGTCATTTGACCTCCCTTTGGCTACATTTAGAGCTTAATCTGGTGTTATTTTGTTTTTTCTTTCTTTTTTCTACAGTGGGGATTATCTACGCTGTATTTTGTGATTGTCAGTAGTGTTCTTGACTCTCTGCTATGTATCTTTCTATGTTTTTCAGTATTTCAGTATTAAACCGGGGTCAGGTGAATCTGAAGAGATTAGAATGAGGGTTTGTCCGGGTGTGGCAAGGAGGGATGAGGAAATGGGGAGCTGATATTAATGAGCAGCAGAAGAAGGAAGAAAATGTTTTGAAACTTATTGTGGAAGCAATTGTGCAGCATGGCTTGATATAACTAAACTATTGAATGATACGTTGTCTGCACTATGTCCTAATAAAATGATTTGGGAGAAAAAAGAACAAAATTCCTCAAATTTCTTTATTTATAACTCTAACTTTCATGAATTTACTTTTTAAAAAATTTCAAAGCCTCAAAAATGAGCTCAACAGAAGAGATTGGAACATTGGAAAAGACTAAACTACTTATCAAATATAAGTTTGAAGGAAATTAATTTAGTTTCTGCTTTTTAAAATACAGTGGCCAATTTAAACATATACAAATGAATTAAGATTAACTGATTATTTTCTTATCATACTCCAGAGAAAATATATCGTGATACTTAGGATTAATAATAATTACATTAATTTTTAGTATTAAAAATATT
>NW_022111373.1:29720785-29722178 GCF_000313985.2 Echinops telfairi
TATTCCCCATCCTCATATATAAATATATTTACATATGTACATGCCTGTATTTAGACCTCTATAAATGCCCTTTGGCTCCTAGTTCTTTCCTCTATTTCCTTTCACGTTCCTCTTGTCCCACTTTCATACTCAGCCTTCATTTGGATCTCAGTAATTCCTCTCAGTTACTTTGCCCCTGATCAAGCCCTACCAGGCCTCCTACCCACTCCTCACCACTGATTTTGGATCACTTGTTGTTCCCTTGTCCCTGGGTTTGTTAACACCCCTCCCTTTCCCCTTGAATATAAATGTAAGCACTACTCTTTGTGATATAGCTATCTGTGTTTTCTTTTAGTTGACTTTATTTAGTTTTGCATATTTTCTTCTAATTCCCATCAAGTCCTTCGCTTTAAGGAGTTATTCTTATTAGAAGTAAACCATAGACCTTTTTAAAACGTAGCTGAGTTCCACTTTCTGATCCATTGATAACGATGGACCACCTTGAGGAACTAAATGAAAAGTTTTAGCATGGTTTTAAAAGCAAGAAAGAAGGTATTGTATATACTAGAGTATAAGCCGACCCGAATATCAGTCCAGGAACCTAATTTTACCAGAAAAATGGCATAAAATATGCTGAAAAACTCAGCTTATACAAGAGTATATACGGTAATATGATTAGAAATATTCTTTGCTCCTTTAAAAGAGAAAAAGAAAGTAGTTTTGTCTTAAAACACAATGCCTGGCTATACTCAGATCAAAAAGGTAATACACACTAAATTTGAGGGTTCTAGAAGTCTTCTGTGGAAGCAAACTTGATGTGACTTTGTTTCTATTGCCTGAAAATGATACACATGGGAAGAAACAACGACGTGTTAAAGAGAATAGATGGGAAAGAAGCAGAAAGGCAAAAGCAGGGCTTAAGAGAGAACTACGTAAGTATCTAAAGGACCAGAAAGCTAGAAAGAAAGTCTGTAAAATTGATGAAGACAAAGTATGTGCAAATGAGGAAAATAATGTTTATAGAAACAGAGAAATGAATGTTTGCGGAAGCAACGAAAAGAAGCGCTGTGTGAGTGAGGGTAAGACAAAACCAGCACGAAGGGAAAGTTGAAGAATTTAGAATAGAGCCATGAAAGTAAACTCATAAACCGAGGAATGTATAGCTGACTGCAAACAGGTATACATCTAAATTTAAAGTTGTTATTAAATACATTTGCCTCAGTAAAAAAGAGAGGTCTAAGTTATGAAATTAAAACTAATAGAGTTAACTTTCCTAGAGTAAATTTAGATTTTTGGCAGTAAACTCAAAATGACCATTAGTAATGTGATTACTACAGAAAAAACAACAATCATAAAAATAAAATATATTTAAAACATCTTAATGGATGGTCTCATTCCACTATACCAAAAATAG
>NW_022111373.1:29722315-29746944 GCF_000313985.2 Echinops telfairi
TCTGCCTGAATTTTAGACCTGTTATCACTATCCCTATCTAGAAAAGAAAACGCAGATCTTTTAGCAATTCCTGTTTTAAACTACAGCCTCATCCCTAAAACTCCTAACAAAGTTGGTTTGGGGATGTGCTCTATTTTACAGATTAAACTGCTTCTTTTAACCAATGTAACAGTTGTCAGGGAAGGAAATGAATATTTTATGAAATGTATGACCAAACTTATATTCACCATCCAATACTACTTGTTATGCAAAAATTCATGTACTTAAAGAACAAACAAACAAAAACATTATTCCTTAGAAATAGTTTGGGTCTGCACCGTGGGTAGCAGCCCTCTTGACTAACTACTGGTATTCATTCAGCGCTTTTCTCACATAACGTTCCTGAAACATCACTGAAGTAGAGGCTGAAATTCTGGCATGATAAAGACAAAAAGATGGTGCGAGCTGCCTTTCATGGACAGAATCTGGGACTTTCAAGACATCTTCAAAATATACATTCATCCAAAAATATATGAAAAGTAAAACTATGCAAAAGGTACTCACATAGTGAGTGAATGTAGTAAGAAATTCTGGTCAAAGGAGGACTGGGGAAGAGCCCCCAAATCGAAGAGCTTGACCCAGAAGAGGATTTTGCCTACAATGCAGACCTAACTATTCTGTATTGTACTAACAAACCTGAAAAATAAGAGGTGTTTGAGCCAATTTCACAGTAATGGGTTAATTTACCCTGATTCGGGGAGAATGGGATAAAGAGCAGGCAGAACTTCAGTCGCCATCAGAAAAAATGTTTCTGCACCATCTATTTTGAAATGTAAGTTATTTTTACAAAATATTTATACAAGCTAGCGCTACAATAGGATGCACGTAGATGAACTGAGATATCTAACTTGTAGTTACTAACATATGACTGATGATTAGTTTCCCTCGCTTTTACTATATAAAAGCCCTTCTCATTTTCCTTACTCCAGCAATTTGTAATTTTACAAATTGTTATTCATGTGCAGTTCAAATATCCTTTAAATAAATCTCTTTTCCTAAAATATTTGGAAACAGTCTTAAACAGATCCTATCTAAAGATATTAAATGTTACCTTGCTTAACTTTCCTGGCATGGGTTATTTTTCTCCTTCCATAAAAATAAATCTCTTTCCATGGCTTCCGTAACACATTGCTTTTTGTCATCTCTTGCTTCCCTAAAAGACATCCGTTAACTTTGGGATGAGTTTCCTCCTCCTCCTCCTCCTCCTCTTACACCTACACTTAATGCGCTTTTGGGGACCACCTTTGAATGCTCTTACTACCATACCTATCCTTGGTGAGCTCATTCTTACCTTCTGAGGTAGATCACTGAACAAGACTCAACACATCCTGCTGAAATTTGGGGGCTTTTCCTTATAATTGTGGTTATTCTTACGTTATTGTCAGTTTTCTCCTATTCCAAGTTACAAGTGTTGTTATGTTAAAGTTCATTGTTGCAACCACTGTGCCAATCCATCCCACTGAGGGTCTTCCTCTGTTTTATTTTTTAAAGATCACTTTATTGGGGGTCCTTCTAGCTCTTATAACAATCCATACATCAATTTTATCAAGCACATTTGTACATATATTGCCATCGTCATTTTCTAAAGGTTTACTTTTTATTTCAGCCCTAAGTATCAGCCCCTCTTTTTTAAACCCTTTTCCCCCTTCTCATCCTCCTGACCCCTTGATAAATTAGAAATTACTATTATTTTCATTATCTTACACCGACTACTATTTCCCTTCACCCACCAACAAAAGAAACGTGGGTCTTCCTCTCTTTTTGCTGACCCTCTCCTAAGCCAAGCTGATGTTTTTCCAGGGATTTGTCTCGCCTGATAACACATCTAAAGAACATGAGCCAAAGTCTCATCATCCTTGCTCCTAAGGAGCATTCCGGCTGCACATCAAAGACAGATTTGTTTGTTCTCCTGGCGTTCCATAGTGCTGCAATAGTCATTGTCATTGCCATCATGCAAAGGGATCAGTTAACCTCAGGTCTTCCTTATTGTCTAGCTTTCACATGTATATGAGGCAAGTGAAAATACCATGGCTTTGGTCAAGTACACCTTAGTCCTGAAAATGACATTTTTTGTTCTTTAGCACATGAAGAAGATCTTAAAGTGTGCCAGATTGGCTTAACATGATTGGTCCTTTGGTTTCTTGGCTGACATTTCCATGACTGTTAATGGTAGATCCAAGTAAACTGAAATCCTTAACCACGTCAGTCTTTTCGTCATTTGTCATGAGGTTGTCTAATGATTTCGTTGTGAGGGCTCTGGCTCTCTTTACATTGCGTTGTAACCCATACTGAGGCTGTAGTCTGACCTTAGCAGTAAATGCTTCTAGTCCTCGGAGCTTTCGGCAAGCAAGTTGTGTCATCAAGTCTAGCTTCTTGAATTATTCGCTACCCCTACGATTGAACAAGTATGGGGAAAGACATAAACCTGATCCACACCTTTCCTGATTTTAAAGCATGCAGTATCTATTTGTTCTACTCAAACAACTGCCTCTTCGTCTGTGTACAGGGCTCACAAGCACACGAATTCCTGTTCTTTTCCATGTTACCCATAGTTTGTTATGATCCCCAGAGTTGAATGCCTTTATATAGTAAAAACAAGCAAATAAACAAGTGAACATACTTCTGATATACTAACTAGTTGGAAATAATAAATGCTTACTAAATGAACTACTCTGCTATTTGCCATTATTAAATACCACCATAATGACAGGATATATTCTAATTTTAATGTAATATCCTCATTGAATAAGTGAAAATTAAAACAATCAGTAAAATGTATGATTTTTTCAAATTTATAAAGAACACATTCTATTAAATGCTAAATCACTTAAACACCATAGTTTGCACTTCAAAAGGAAACTCTAATAACAGTACTTTTTAATGACTTCCCCTGGGAAAAATATTAAATAGTTATTTCTAACAATTAGGGGTTTTCATTAATTAAAATGACATTTTTGTGTATTTTTTTCAAAGGACTTATGTCTACTCTCGGGTTGAGGATGAAATACTTTCTTCTTCTGTCTACACAAACCCCATCCTCAATTGCTTATTTTCACTCATGTTTTATTTAATAAATAGCTAGTGTACTAAATCCTCACTATTTGCCATGCACGTGCTAGAGATGGGGAGCCCTGCTGGCATAGTGGTTACGTCTTGGCTGCGATCTGCAAGGTCTGAAGTTCAAAACCACCAGCCACTCCAAGGGAGAAAGGTGGGGTCTTCGACTCCCGCCATCAGCTGCAGTCTGAAACCCACAGGGGCAGTTCTACTCTGTCCTAAAGGGTCGCTATGAGTCGGCATCGACTAGAGGGCAGTGAGTCTGGTTTTTCTTTTGAGTGCTAGGTAAAAGCCGTGTAATGAGATTTAGAAGAGGCACAGGGACTGCCCCATGGAACAAGAGGCAAGGAGACATTTAATAAAGTAATTAAGTCTTTGGGGATGCTATGAAGAAAACAAACAAGGAATGATATAGAGAATAAGAAATTAGATATGACAGCACATATCGTGATCAGGGGAGACCGCTAGACAAGTGCTGTTTAAGTCAAGACCTGGGTAAGAGAAGAGCTAGTCAGGTAAACAGCTAGGAGAATGACATTTTAGGGAAGGGAAATTGCAGATCCCTCAAAAAACTTGCTGCTTATCCAGTTGACTCAAATTCATATAGACCCTATGAGACAGGGTAGAATTGCCTCTAGGCAGATTCCCCATGGGCACAATGAAGTGTTCTGGAATTCCTATTGTCCTCAATGTTAACCATATTTTGTTGTGATCCATCAATAAAACAAGTAAACACCTTTCTGACATTCTCCACTTTTAGCCAAGATCTATTTGACGTCAATATTAATAACCTCATGCCGTGTTTTCTTCAGAATCTGACTTGAATTTCTGGAAGATTCTTACTGATGTGCTGCTGAATCCATTTTAGAGTAATCTTTGGCAATAATTTACTTGCATGTATATTAATTGTATTGGTCACCCTCCTTTAAAAAGCACGCAAGTATCAATCTCTCCCAGCCAGTTGGCTAGGTTGCTCTCTTACAGATTTCTTACATAGATGAATTAATACTCCCAGTGTTTCATCAGTTTGTTGAAATATTTTAATTGGTATTCATGGAGTCTTGTTTTTCACAAATGCTTCAGTGTGGCCGGAACTCCTGCATTTAATAGCACTGGCTCATGATATTATGCGACCTCTTCCCATGGTTGAATGTTGCCTTTCTGGTAGAGTGCATCTGTGTATTCCTTCCATCTCAAGACTTGAATGTTTCCTTCAGTTCTTTAAGCTTCAGATATGCTGAACATTTTTGTCATTTTTGGCTAATTCCAGGTCTCTGCACATTTCATTATAATACTGGACATTGTCTTTTTAAACTGCCCTTTGAAAATTTCTGTTCAGCTTTTTGCATTAATCATGTATCACATGTGCTTTACTTCCTCTACAATTGGGAGCAAGTTTCAGAGTCTCTTCGGCTTTCCCTACGGTCATTTCTCTTTTCCTGCCGTCTGACTGGCCTTTAGCTTTCTTAGTGCAAGTTACTGATGTAATCCCAAAGCTTGTTAGGGCTTCTGTTTTTAGTCTTCAGCGCATCAAATCTGTTCTTGAGAGGTTTGCTAAATTATGTCGGATATGCTCAAGGTTGTATTTTGGCTCTCATGGGCTTTTAGATTTTTTTCTTTAACTTCAACTTGTGCAGTAAATGATCTGTTCCACCGTCAGCCCCTACTCTCATTTTGGCTGCTGACATTGGACTTCAACATCAACTCTTCCCACAGATGTAGTCAATTTAGTTCCAGTGTGTTCTGTCTGGGGAGGGCCATGTGTTGTTGAAAAAAGGCATTTGCAGTAAAGAAGTCAGTGGAGTTACAGAATTCTATCATGTACACTCCAATTTTATTGCTATCGCCAAGGCCCTGTTTCTTTGTTTCCTCTTTGTTGCCAATCACCAATAAATATCAACGCATCATAATTGACTGTGTGATAAATCGGGACCACTTGATAGAATGCTTCCAATTTCTTCATAATTCTTTAGTGGTCGACATGTAACTTTAAAGTATAGACCAGTATCAACCAGTCATCTTGTAGGACAACATTATACTTCACAACAGGTCATGAAATATTCTTTTTGATGATGGATGTAATGTCCTTCCTCTTGAATTTGTCATCCCAGCATAGTAAATCATATGACTGATTCCAAATGGCCAGGATCTGTTTATATCATCTAAGTAATGTCTAGGATACTGATCTTTATTAATCCTATCTTATTTTTTACAGCTTCTGGAGATTCCAGAGGGATTGCAGAGGACTCTTACACACAAGGAACGGTTTCAATGGTGGTATGGTTCTTTTAGCCGACCATGCCCTCAAGGCAAACAAATGGTGTGTCTCAAGTCTCATCTCCTAGTAAGACAGAGTCTTAAGACACCCTCATGGAACCCTGATGGCGTAGTGGTTATGGGTTGGGCTGCAATCCACATGGTCGGCAGTTGGAAACCACCAGCAGCTCCTCAGGAGAAACACTGGGCTTTCTACTCCTATAAACCGTTCCAGTCTCAAAGCGCTACAGGGGGGCTGCTATGTGTCAGCACTGAGTTCAGCAGTGAGTTAAGATACCCCCACGGAAACAAAGGAAGTGACTTGGTTCATACCCTCTGCTAAAAGCAGAGCTGAATTTACCCTAATGCTGTCCTTTGATGTAGAAAATGTCCTGCGAAATGGGATTAGAGCCATAGGCATAAAGTCAAATATTATATCACATGAGGAGTGATGATTAGAAGGGCCATATTAATTCATTACAGCCCAATGGCCTTTGCTCATTCAGTCCACGAATCCAAGGATCTCAGTTGCACATGTCCTGTCCTATGTCCAGTGTGGAGCCCTGGCAGCATAGTGGTTATACACTGGCTTATGATCTGCAAGATTGGCAATTCGAAGCCACCAGCCACTCCTCGGTAGAAAGACGGGGATTTCTACTCCCATAATCAATGACAGTCTCAGAAACCCACATGGGCGATTCTACCCTGACCTATCCTCAGCATCGATGAAATGGCAGTGCGTTTGGATTGGTTTGGGCATGTTCTGAGTGTGTAGTCATAATTCATATTCTCCACTTCATCTCTTGGTTCTAATATCCACTGCAATAGCTACACAGAGCTCACAGAAAAAAATCATAATTAAATGGTTTACTAAGGAAGTTAACAAGATATAATACCAGTGAGAAATATTCAGGATACAGTTATGTATTAGGAAATGTTATAAAGTTCTTTCAGGTACGCTACTAAATGCCCAAAGGGTCCTACTACTCTGCTGTAAGCCTAAACATAAAGGCATTCAGCTCAAGCCCCAACTTCCTGTACTCAGTGTCCAGAGGCACCCCATTGCAGTAAGCCTCAGCCCAAAGGCACTGACCTTCACTTCTGTGGGTCAACAAGCCCAATGTCCCCAATTAAATGCCCAGAGGCATCCCACTCCGCAAGCCAGCCTCTGGAAGGTGCAAAAGCACTCAGCTTTACTTGCTCCATAGGTTGGGAAGTCCATCACTCTGTTCCATGCTCTGGCTTCTGGTTCTGCTGCTGATTTTTTGATGATTCAGTTGTCTTCTGGATGCAAGAAGTTCACTGCACAAGGATCTTGATTCCAGAGGATGCGTGCCACCCTTGGCTGTGCTGGTAATGAGAACCCTTCTCCTACTTGTCAGAGCACTCACTTCATACACAGAAGGATGACATTCCAGAGAAGCTTGTTCACAATTACAGGTCGATCCTCTCAGTAGCCCTCCTTGCTTACCAGACCCCTGTAGGAATAGGGCGCCTGTGTGAGTTAGAGACCTTGGCTGGAAGAGCCATGTTAAATAACTCACTGCCCCTGTGTGGCATGTGCTTGTTTTTGAGGTTTGACCCAGGGTTTTCCACATCCTGCGTTTCCTTCCAGAAAAGAATCCAAATCAATGCTCAAAACAAAACTGGTACTCAAAATACACATACCGAATAAAATAACTTCAGACATGTACTTGGTATGAAAGTCTAAATGAGTAGGCAGAAAATTCTGGAAAGAAAGAATACTCAGGAACACATGGCCATGATAAATCTTAAAATAATTTAATACTTAAAGCCATATGGTACTAGCACATTAATAACTAAGAAGCCAATGGAATGGAACAAAAAAGCTGAAAATAGACCCAAATTTGCCAGGGATTTCATAATATTGTAAAGACAGACTCTTAAATTAGGAGGGAAACTTCAGTTTATTAAAAATGGTGTGCCTACACCTAAAAGCCACCTAGAAATCAATAAAGTTGACACTTAGCTTGTCCCTAATAAACCAAAGACTATTCTAAATGCATCAAAGATTTAGATGTCAAAATAAAACTATCAACATCTTCGAATAAACCACGTCCGATTTCCTTTCAGGAAAAGGAAGGCCTTTGAACTCAGACACAAATCTCAAAGCCTTAAAAGAAAACTGATAATATACAAAGAAGAAAGAAAGAAAACCCCACCAGACGAGGTGGGAAATGCTCACAAATTATATATCACAAAAGACTAATTTCCCTTTATGTAAAAATCTCTGAACAAATAAAATATATACAAATTCGCAAGAAAGAGACAAACAACCAGATAGAAAAATGAGCAAAGTCTATTTGGAAAATATTGTGTTAAATCTATTTTACAATGCCAATATCACTCACAAAAGGAAACTGTGATATTTAATTGTCACATTGAAAAAGACTGAAAATGTTAAGACGTACTACACATTGAAATGCACCCTGGTGGTGCTGTCAGGTAAGTATCATACTGCTCCCAATCTGCCAGCGGCTCCGGTCTGTCTGCTCCTTTAAATGTTCACCGTCTAGAAATGCTAGGAGTTGGAATCAATTCCATCGCAGTGGAAGATACTACTATTGAAAGTGTGGGGAAATAGGCATGGTCATATTTTGCTAAAGAACATCTAAACCAGTGAAATCTCCAAGGAGAACCATTTATCAATGTATAAATGCACATAGCTCATTGCCCATGTAATTCCATTTCTTTAGAAATTCAATTTGTCATATATGTGTATCCAAATACGATAGCACATAAAAATATATTGTTATTTGTTGCAGTACCATGTATACATTAGCAAAATACTGGAAATAACTCAAATGCCTACTAGTAGGAAAATGAGTTCAACAAATTACGAACAGCCATATAACGGAATATTGCCCCACTTCAAAAGATGAGGAAGCTTAAGAACTTGCTATCTTTCATAATAGAAAGATCACTGATTAACAGACAATAATAAATTAGAGCAATGTGTATGTTATAAATTATGGAGCTTTTAAAGGGGAGCTATGTGTTCATATTTATATGTTGATGAAATATCTCTGGAATAATACTTGAGAATTTAATGAAAAGCCTTGCTGGTTGGTGTTAGGTGTTGTGCAGTCGGTCTTAATACACAGTGACTCTGCGTACAACAGAATGAAACACTGCCTGATCTTACGTGTTCTCACGATTGCTAGACTTCAGCCCATTGTTACAGCCACGGTGACCATCCGCCCCATCAGGGGGCTTCCTCTCTTTTGTTACTCCTCCACTTGACCAAGCACGATGTCTTCGCCACAGTTTAATCTCTCTCGAGAAGATTACACGGGGCAGTCTCGAGTTCTTCACTTGCAAGAAGCACTCTGGCTATACTTCTTCCAAGACAGATTTATTTGTTTTTCTGCCAGGGTAATTTCAATATTCTTTGCCAGCACGATAATTAAAATACTTCAATTCCCCTTCAGCCTCCTGTATTCAATCACGTAGTGGATTTGCATTGCGCTGTAAACCACGAGGTCAGCAGTTTGAACCTTCCAGGAGTTCTGAGGGAGAAAGATGAGGCATTCTGCTTCTGTAGAGATTTCAAGAAAAAAACCCAACAAAAACCTGCCTGACGTTGAGTTGATGTTGACTGATAGTGACCCTGTAGGACGAGGTCGGACTGCCCTGCGAGTTTCTAAGATGTGTAACTCTTTATGGAAGTAGAAAGCCCCATCTATCTCCTGAGGAGGAACCGTGGGTGGTTTTGAACTGCTGACCTATCAGCTTACAGATCAGTGAATAACTACTATGCTACCAAGGCTCCAGCCTTAGAAAGCCACAGGAGCAGTTCTAATCTGTTTTATAAAGCAGCTCTAAGTGGAAAGCAACTCAATGGCAGTGAGACTGAGGTTGTTCAAAGACGTGTAAGGGAGGTGAACTGAGTGTTTGGGAGCAGAGACATATGGGAAAATTTTAAATTTATAGTATTTAATACTTTCCATTTTGAAAACACGTAAATAAAAATCAAATAAAATAACTTTTAAAGGAGAATGAGGAAGAGGAGATTTAATGAGGACATTAGACATTCAATATAACCCTCAAATACTCTTTGTGCTTAAAGCTGCAAAATTGGAAAGCTATAACTGATGTTTGGAATGGCAATCCATAGAACTGAACAGATTGAGTCCAATTTATATCTAATGTTTTCTGCTTACGGAGGCAAAATTCTCAACCATTACATTACATACGTGTTTTCAATTGCATGAACAAAATTACATACTTCTTGGTCAACCTTTAACCCAGTGATTCACTGAAAACAAAGACTGGTTTTCCTCCATCCAAATACTGAATGCCTCCGTTTGTAAGTTCTGTGGTTACCATGCCATAAGAGCCTCTCCACGTCTGATGGAGAAGATACACATCCACGGAGAATTACAGCATCAGGCCGTAAGGCCATGGTGGAGGAGCGAAGAAGATGCTCAGGAGATGCAGAGGAGGTGGCATCAGAGAATAAAACATGGTACCCACTTTCCCTTCCACCGTGGCTTCCTGGAATCAATATACAACACACTGCTGAGCCTCTGTGCTCAGTGGTAGAACATATTATGAGATAATGGACAAACCCAAAAATATACAGAAATGTTTTCATCCCCCAAAAGGAGGCCCTTTCTTTAAAACTAACAGATAGGAACTGGAAACACAGGGAATCCAGAGCGATGATCCTTTCAGGACCAGCAGTGAGAGTAGCGATACCGGGAGGGTGGAGGGAGGCTGGGGTAGAAAGGGGGAACCGATTACAAAGATCTACATATAACCTCATCCCTGGGGGACGGACAATGGAGAAGTGGGTGAAGGGAGACATGGGACAGTGCAAAATATGACAAAATAATAATTTATAAATTCAAGGGCTCATGAGGGAGGGGGAAGCGGGGAGGGAGGGAGAAAATGAGGACCTGATGCCAGGGGCTTAAGTGGAGAGCAAATGTTTTGAAAACGATGAGGGTAATGAATGTACAAATGTGCTTTATACAATTGATGTATGTATGGATTGTGATAAGAGTTGTATGATCCCCCAATAAAATGATTTTAAAAACAAACAAACTAACTTCTGGATGAATCAGGCAGGAATGTCACTACAAAAGCCAGACCAATGATGAGGTTTTGCTTTACTACGGCATTGCCATAGCTTATTCAGTAGCGGAGACTGCAGTGCTAGGCACAGATTGGTCAAAACAAATCGAACATAAAACCTTTCAATGGCAATATTTCCTCGTAGACCCTCAGTACAGGCCTGCAGAAGGAGAAATGCAGGAAATCTGCACTCACAGTTCATTGATCCTGAGAAAAATTGGGAAGAACCCAATATAGCAAGTGTTTCTCTTTCTCTGCCTGACCAACCTGTGGCTTCCCCTCTATTTTGAAACCTTGTAAACATTTGAGTAGCCCTGTGCATTCATGTTGCACTTGGATTTTTCTGCTCCTGAGGAGGAGGATTTGCAAACTAAGGCAGTAGTAACCACTGATTGTATTACCACTCCTTGAGACAAGAGTGTAGGAACTAATTCCTACCAGCAATCTAGGAAGCCAAGGCTCGGATCTTCGATATACTACTAACTTTGGTGACTCGGAGCTCTGGTGGTGAAGTGGTTAAGATCTTGATTGCTAAATAGAAGGCTAAAGCTTTAGACCCTCTCCATGGGAGAAAGATGCGGTAATCTGCCGCTGTCCATATAAAGCAGCTCCACGATGAGTCAGGATCGAGTTGACTGCTGTCAAATGGGTTTGGGGTTATTAGAAGTCATTGAAACCTGGGGGACAAAAGCCCCATCACCTGAAAGCGGGTGCACCACCATGACTTGACTAAGCCAATACAATTCCCACGCCTCTCTTACCATTTCCCTTACCGAGATTGAAAATCAAAATGCTCATTCTTCCAGATCCTTCGGCACCTACGACATGGCCAGGGGATGTGGTTCTGGACTGAAGTCACAAACAAAAGGTTAACAGAAAATGTCTTGGATTGACTTTGCTTTTTTGGAGGAAAAAAAATTGCCACGTGAAGCTGGCATAACCCTCTCGCTTCCTTTCTTTTGACCTTCAACAGAAGTGCTGACTGGATCTGCAGAAACCAGTGTGACCATGACCATGTCCAGTGTGTCCAAAGAATCACAGTCATTCCAGTTCTGCTACCTCAAGTCACTGGGGCAGCAGTAACTTGGCCTACTTGATTAAAGCACTGTGGCTGGGGTTATGTATTATTTCAGGGTTTTGTATTCTATAGTCTAGAAGTAGGCCTATCCTCTATACTATAAGGAGCCTTGTAAGGATCTATAAAAGATGAATAATTGTTAACGTAAATGCTTGGTGGAGAGAGCAGACCACAACTAGTATGGAGAGCATCTCAAGTGTTAGAATTTAAAGCACAAGCACCATCGGGTGGTAGAGTTATTTCTGGGTAGGTGGTTTTGTTTGTTCATGGCTTTTAAATACCAACCAACTGCTCCAAATATCTGGTCTTATGACTCATAGGAAACACACACGTTTGGAGTATGGGAAGCTTGGATTTAATTTCTTGACCACTTAAAAGTGAAGTGCTTTCAGCAAGATCCTAAAACATGGTTTACTGATCTACCAACAAAATAATAATAAGGAAAATATTGTCAACACTGTGTGATGATGATGAAGCAATTCCCAACTCTGCCGCTGTGGTAACAGTGACCCATGAATAAATGATAGTACACCACGTACTCGACAAGGAAGGTAAACACATATTAAACGTTCACTCAATTTGAAGATGACGAGATTCACCACGTGACACGAAAGAAAGGAAAGTGGTCAGTGTTGAGGAGAGTTCTTGAAACTTCTATCATGCCTATTTGTTGCTGTTATGGCTGTTTGAGATGAACTTATTTGTCTTTAAAAACTCCAAGTCCATTTCTAGCCTGTTTTTGAGAGATTTCCTTTGTGATCGTTAGTACTTTCTGAGAGTCTCGTCTTCTGATGTAAATGTCTTTTTCTACAGCTGAAAACTCAAGAATCATTCAGTAGGGGCCAGTGATATAGGTCAGGTTATCATTAATCCACTTTTTGCTACTCTTACCACCATGACTTCTCACAACTGGGCCCACACGTTCTGTGTTCACATTGACATAAAGTTACTTGTGAATTTCTCTAGAACTATAGAATAATTGTTTTTCTCTTTTGGGACTCTCAACAGGGTTGGCCTCACTAGAGTATATAGCTTATGTACCTTGGCTCAACAATAAAAAATCAAGCAGATATAGGCTAGAGTCCAGTTGCACCCTGGACTACCTTTCTGACCTCAAACAAATCAGTTACCTTTCCAAGTCTTGGGTTCATTTATTGTTGTTGTTGTTGTTGTTGTTAGCTGCTGCCAAGCAGGCCTCCTCCTCGTGACAACTCCCTCACAATGAAACAAAATGCTGCACGGTTGTGTGCTATCCAACAATTAATTGTGGACTGGACCAGAGCGATCTTTTGTATCTCCAGTGACTGAGTTCTAGAACTAGATCAACAGTCTGGTTTACTGCGGAAGTTCACTGTGAGTCACAACCAACTTGGTGACACCTGTAACAACCACCGCCTAGCGGCAGCTAACAAACACATTTTAGTGGAAAATAAACACCTGATGATGGAGGAATTTCTTCTGAGCTTCAGTGATATTAGATGTTTATCCTTTCTAATAGCTTTGATCAGTGATTTCAGTCTCTATTCCAGTGTTCTTACTACATTAGCTGGAGACCAAATATTAATAGATAACGAAAATGAATTCTTTAGAAATTATCTAATATTATTTCCCTCATCATTCAATCCCTTGTGAGAAACACTGATGAGACCCCTCGACAAATGTTGGGCGCATCAGACAGCGGTGGTTCCGTGAGAGAATTCTCACCTTCCAGGGTAGCGCCCTCATTCGTTCCTGGGCAACACACCTTGCGAGCAACCACCACCCAGCTGGCAGTGGAGGCTTGAGAGTTGCTAAGATGCTGAACAAACTTGCCAGGAGTATTTGGACATCCTCCAGGTGGGCATGTTGGGCTGCTTACTTTTAGGTGTGTGGTTCAAACTTATCAGCTGCTCTGTAGGAGAAAGATGAGGTTGTCTGCTTCCAAAAAGGTTTTACAGAAACTCAAAGGAGTAATTCTACCTTGATCTTTATGAGTCAGCATAAACTCAATGGCCATGGGTTGGGTATTTTGTGGGAGGAGGAAGGTTTGTTTGATGATGTCCTTGGTATTGCCTCTGTGTTCTTCCAAGATAATTTTATTACTGTCTAAACATGTAATGAACAATCGTATTATATACTTATTAAGGTGGCCTGAAATCTGGTTGACTGGATTCATATTCCAGCTTTATATTTATTGTATCACCACATAACCCTGGACAGTTTCTTACCCCTCTTGGCCTCATCTTCCTCATTTCTATAACGGGGATAATATTAACATCTATCATCCCATGTGGTGTATTTCAAATGAATTAGTAAACCAAAAAGGCTTACAGCAATACCTGGCCTCATTATTATGTGGTGAACGAAGCATACTTTTTAAACAGCATTCAAGTGTAGTCAGTGTGGAACCTGAGGTTCAAATATGTTTGTTTTTGTTAGATGTTATGGATTGGTTCGGACTCACAGCGACCCTGTATGCACAGCAGAAGGAAAGGACCGAATTCCGGGCTGCCCTCCCACGCGTTGCTATCTTAGAGCCCATTGCTGCAGTCACAGTGTCAGTCATCTCACCCAGGGTCCTCCTCTGTTGACGGACCCTTTACCAAGCAGGATGTCCTTCTCTCGGGACAAGTCTCTTCTAAAGTATGTCCAAAGGAGTTCAGATGACGTCTCATCCTTCTCACTGCTAAAGAACATTCTAGCTGTTAACGTTTTCCAACACAGATTGGTTCCTTCCTTTGGAAATCTCTAGTATATTCAGAACCCTTCGTCAATACCATAATTCAAACAAACCCATTAACAACAACATATGTAAGGTGAAGAAATTCTAACTTGGACAAATCTTAATCTACTCTCTTTCTGTTATCACAGAGATGTTGAGTGGCATGTGCAAGTTCATTTAAATGTTTGCTTTTAGGGGAGAAGCAGGAGGTCTGCAGGGCCACTGTCATCAAAGGGCATCCGGGAGAAAAAATGTGACATTATAGAAATCATAACGTAAACGGGTGGGTAAGTATTTATTTGCTTTATAAAAATTTGATGTGCATTCAACTTTTCAGTACTGCCTAATGCCCCATCATCAAATGATGGACTAAGGACCTGAACTTTAGCTTCTGTTTTTTCAGTAAGGTGGCCGTGAACAAATTAGCTCAACCATGTGTGCTTTGATTGAACTCTTATAGGGCAAATGAGATAATAAATGTGAACAGGCTTTTAGCTAACTGCTTTAAATGCTTAAAATAATGAAGGTGGTAATAGAACCCAGGCTAGCCACACAGCAAAACCTACTAAGTACTAAAAATGAAAAGAGTTGTTATCATTTTAAGGGAATTGGCTCATATTTATTGATCCAATGGATTCAGAGCTGACTAGCTTCAGTTTATTATATTTCTGATTGCATCTACTTTCCAGGGTGATTTAAGCGTGCATATTACAATGTACGGGCAACCGAAGCAGGCACGTCAGTGAAAGACAAGGAACACACAGAGGATGGAAGACCTTTGGGTTAGCTTCTCAAGTCCTCTACTTGTAATTTTCCTCCTTTCCAGCAGCTTCAATTGGTGATATCAGTTTCTGCGTTCATCTCCAATGATATTTATTGGAGAGCAACTCTTGACACAATAGTGAAAGTGATCATGTTTAAACTTGCTCACATTCAGTAAGCACTATCTTTTGTTTTTCAGCCCTATGTGAGAGATACTCTGGTTTGATCTTAATGGAAGAGGAAGGAAAAAGGAGGGAGGGAAAAAACAGGGGTGGCTCAGTGCTATAATTCTTGTCCCCATAACAAAATTAAGGGCTGCATTAGGGGAACACCTCTAATGCTAACAAAGAAAATGCTGGGGGCTCTGGGAATAAGCACTTCTGAAATGTCAGGTGGCTATGCTGAGCATCAGCCCTCCTTTCTCTTGTACAATGAAAGGCTGTGGCGCTTAAACCAGTGAAGAAGCGTTGGAAGAAGAAAGGCACCTTCAAGTGGAACTGCTCAGGGTCTCAGCAACTGGAAAAGTGTTTCAGAAGCTGGTGACACAAGATCCCAAAGTCTAAGAATGAATTGCAAAACGAAGTTCTTTCTATTTATAGTTTTGGTTTTCTCTCTATGCTATGGGTTCCCATACTTAATTGGCCTACTGCCCCCTTTCCAAAAAGAAAAAAAATTACATAGTGGTCTCCGAGCAATTTAAAACATTTGTTGTAGAGCCCATGATCCAGGATAAAGTGTAGGCATCTGCTTTTGTAGGCAGCCCCTCTGGGTCCTTCTAACACCCTACGGGGTGCAGTATCGTGCACTTTAGGACACAGCACTAAGCACTCTAAGCTAAGCACTCAGTGCTACCCTGTTTCCCCAAAAATAAGACAGTGTCTCATATTAATTTTTGCTCCCAAAGATACGCTAGGTCTTATTTTCAGGGGATGTCTTATTTTTCCATGAAGAAGAATCTGGTACACATTTATTGTTTATTGTTTTATTAAAAGAGACCTCGCACTTCCTGTCTGCTCCGGCTGCGCTGTGGCCAACAGTGAGCTGCATGGTGGCACCCACCACTACGGTCCAGAGTCCAGAGTTACAGTAGCTTTGGGGGGCCTTATTTTCGGGGAGGTCTTATTTTCAGGGGGTGCCTTATATTTCAGCGAGAGGCAAAACTGTAAGTAGGTCTTATTTTCAGGAGATGTCTTACTTTCGGGGAAACAGGGTAGGTAGAATGAAGCATTATGAAACACAGGAAACCTACACCGGCCAAGTCAAGATTATGCAAGAATGCCCTCAATTGTAGTTTACTGATTACTTTCCTAGAACTTCCTGATTCTAAAACCAACACAACAAAGTAGGCATTAACCAGTATACCTGTCACAGCTAGCCAGGCCTATAAATGTTAACCAGGCCTATAATTTAAGATCAAGTCATTGGATCCACGGTCCTTTAGTGCTGGTTTTGGTATTTTTAACAAAGATATTAACTTATAATCTTTAGATTCCAAATCAGTATTGTTTCCCCCTCAGTGTTTCACTACAGGAGGGCTGATCTGCGTGGCCCATTTGGCTCACCTGTAGTGCTATGAAGAAGGGCATGGTCGAGTATCAGTCCGTGGTCGACAACTGGACAAGCACAATAATACCACACATTCCAGGAAAAGATGGTAAAGAGTGAAAACTCAGCACCCAAAGTTAGGAAGTGTTCTCTATCAAGATGATGAATTACCAACCCTGCTGATAAAATCAGGTGTGATTAACGACGACAGGAAACTCTCCAATGGGAATTTAATGGTGAGAAACAGAAATAACATATTTGCTGATATTTTAGTCAACAAGCCTTATAGTTTATTTCTGCCACCACACAGCACTTCTTTACATTCTATAAGGGTTTATATTCAAGACCTATAGGTTCAGCATGAGAGAAGTCTAGCTTAATCTTTCAGACGGTGGGGATTTAAAAACTCTGTATTTCTTTTGATTATATTACATTCAAAATTAAAATATCAAACATCAAGGCTACTGCCAAGTGTGGAATTTGAGGACACATGCTTTCTAATTTGGCAAAGAATACACGCAAATCTAAATGTATACTAGTTTGCTGCATATCTCAAAGTTTAGAGATAAGGTATAATATTAGGCAAGTCTTTATATGAAGAGACTTTAAAATGTTCAATGAAAAGTAGAATGAAAGGATAATGGATTTTATAGGCACATTTCAAAGCCCCCTCACATATACAACTTCACTAACATTTACTTGAACAAACTGTTTGAACCCAGACCGTATATCAGGTCCTAATGGAGACAGAAAAATCAAACAATCGTGACAACCAAGGATGAAAGGAATATACTGTAGAAAAAGGTGCAAGATACACAGAAGTGGAGAAAGCCGAAATAATATCACAGTTGTGGGGGACGGGAGTGGAACAGGGAGGGGGCGGGGCTAGAAGCATGGAGAAGTAGGGAGAAGGGATCACTAAGAACTTTAGGTGCCATGATAAAGGGAACCTAGGGTGCTGTCAGACAAGCATTGGGCTGCTCACTGCGAAGTTCTTCCAGCCCCACCAGCTGCTCCCCAGGAGAAAGGTCAGACTGTCTGGTCCCATAAAGCCTGCCACTCCCAACAGAGGACCATGATGGCCAACCAGGACTCCAGGGCAGTGGGTGGGGGTGGATGGTGGGCCACAACATGGAATCTGACTTTTCTTCCACAGCATTTGTTGTGCACATTAAAGATGAGTCTTAAGGCTGGTCATACAAGCCAAAATGAACACTTAAAATGTTCAACTATTTAACAGTACAACCCCAAAACCCCCGAAGTTCTTTTGTACGTGTGACCGGGAGCGTTGTTAAAGGAAGGAAGAGGCAATGGAGAGGAGGAAGAAGCACAACGAAGAGGGCCGATGGCCTGGCTCTTCACCGTCTTCAGTGCCCTTGACCTTAGCAACAGCGAACAGGGATACCTGTGTGCGCACACACTCCAATGTGATGAGATGGAGCACTTCACCCCCAACATTCCTTTCACACTTATTAAAATAAACTTTGAAAATGTGGGCAGACAGATGACTGTAAAAATATATCGTTAAGATAATTCCTTTAATTTGAGTAAGTTGGAATTTGAGTAACTTACTTACTGAAAGAAGCAGCCCTGGTGGCTTAGTCGACCACACACTGGGCTGTGGTTTGAAATAAGTCAGCAGTTCGGAACCGCCAGTTCAAAACCTTGGGAGAGAGTTGAGTCTTTCGGTTCCTGGGGGAGACTTAGTTTTGGCAGGGCCGGGGTTACTCTGTCCGACAGGGTGCCTGCAGTCGGAAATGACTTGATGACAAGGAATTTGGCTTCGGCTGTGGTTACTTAACACAGGAGTCAGGGTTTATTTGTACAGTCAGAATGGGCATAAGTTAGATATTCAAGATCACAGTAAGGGGATGCCAAGCATGTATCACACCAGTCCCTCCTCTACTCAAGGCAGGTATAACGAATCAGTCAAGGGACCTGTCGACCACTGTCATCCCATCGTCAAGAATTCATTTCAATACTGTGTTCTAGGCAGCGGCACTCGATTTGTAAAATTGATATGTGACAGAAAAGCTATTGGCCATAAGTGACTAGAAAAATAAATACGTCTCCTTTCCAAGAAGTCTGACCCTGGAGTACCACGCTACTTGGTTGGCTTGGGTATGTGGCTCCACTCCAGAAATGTGCTAACGGGAAAGTTGTCAGACTTGAATTGGGGGATGAAGATGCAAATCCCAGAGTGGAGCACAGCACAGCACTGCCTCCGAGGCCCCATCCAAGTAGTACTGGAGCCATCGGGGCTCTCTCCTGTCCTCTGCTTCACTTTCATGGATGATTGAGAATTGGCTTCTCTCCCCTAACTGTGCCTCTTTTTGAACAAGCCCCAGAGACAGATGAAAAACACTAAAGAAGACATATTTTACGGGACGATTAATTATGGATAAAGATTGTTTTACCACACTCTCCTTGAATCAACTGTGGTGAAATGAAAGTAACATAATATAAAATTCAGAGGAAAATAGCTCCCTCATCTATATTAAAGTAAACCAAATGCTTGAACATTGTAAGTTTTCAAGATGTGGTTACTTTATTTTATGGCTATAATTGTCTCAAAAAAAGTGGTACAACTTTTCTCTCTTATTCCAGATAAAAGCATACTTAATTCATGCAGTAAAGGCTATGCTACAAAAATATTTTTAAAGGACCTTTAGATTTAGAAATATGGATGTGAATCTTGCCTTGCCTACTTACTAGCTAAAAAAGAATTATAACATATGAGATAGTTAAGGTTCAAACTGGCTGATAAACACATGTGGGATTAATTGAATGGTGGAGAGATGAATGGCTTGATGGGCCTCGCCTTTCTAGTTCTCGGGTCTCTTGCTTTCTGATGGTCTGACCAAGGCACAGCTGTCTTAGCCAGTTCCCTGCTTCAGCTGGCAAGGCTCACTTCCTGTGAGACATCCCTGAGAAGAAGCCACATGGACCTACCCCAATGCAGCCCTGGGTGCTGGAGCAGCCTTATGGAGACCCGTGCTAGCACTGAGATGCTTACATGCTCACTGATTTGGCTTTCCTCCTGCAGTCAGTGTCATCGCGTGTGTTTTGTGAGATGGAGGACTTTGTAGATTGGTGTCGGGCATATGACTAATGTTGGACTTACGGGCCTGGACAGCACTGGGTTGGGATGATTTCTTAATGTACACTTACTCTTTATATAAAACTCTCTCTTATATCCATACATATGAGTGTCTGCAGATTTGTTTCCCTAGTTTACCCACACTAACACAATATATATTAAATGAGCTAGTGTGTATACATATGCTTACCACGGCCCCTACTCACAGTAGGTTAGAAAAAACCAAATTCATTGCCATCAAGTCAATTCCAACGTGTAGCAGCTGTGCACGACAGAGTAGACCCAGCCCTGTGGGTTCTGAAGCAGGACATGTTTACAGGAGGAGAAAGACTTGTCTTTCTCCCATAGAACAGCTGGTGGCTTTGAACGGCTGACCTTGCAATTTTATAACCCACTATGTCTCCAGTGCTCCTTCTCATAGTGGACACATGAAACATGTTATTTATTGTGGTCCATATTAGTTATTTTGTCATTGCAAAGAACAGTCATTAAGCATGAAATTAACAAGGATCATTTTCACTTATATTGTTCAGTAATTGTCCTACAGATAAGACCATTCCTAAGAACTATGTTGTCTTCTCTGCTCAATGCCATTTTCAAACAAAGGCATGGGGCCTGTTAAATCTTCTAGTCTCTTCCCCTTGACTTATCTTCCCTTCTAAGTTCATATTTACCTCAAACCGTCAACCTATTAGTCTTTGTTCTTTTAGGGAAGCATTTTGGTATTTTCAACTAATCATCTTTATCAATTCATCTCATCTTTGAGAAAAACCACCAAATACTCTATAAATAGGAAAGCAATAAGAAACTGCAGGGTTTGTGGATACCAAGGTCACTGTGGGTAGTAAGCCCACGTTTAGAAACAGGAGACTTAAGAAAACCGAACCCTTCCAGTAAGGGCACAAAATGCATCAAAAGAGTGCTTCCACTAAAGGTTACTGACTTATGATTAGAGTTTAACACCTGGATAGATTGGAAAGCACTTTTCTAAGATACTCATTTGTTGTTATTAACCTCATGTGCTACACTCCACGAGCGTCACGCAGTCGCACAAGGTTCACTCAATTGATCAATCAATGGCATAACATGAAAGACAAACAGCCCAAAGAGGAGTTCTCAGCATCAAAGGTCCAATCACATGCATGGAACCACAAACAGAGAAACCCACTGCTCCCGAGTCAGCACTGGCTCGGAGCAACCCTGTGGGGCAGGGGAGAAGTGGCCCTGTGGGTTTCTGAGACTGCAGCTCTTTCCAAGAGCAGAAAGTCCTTGGCGGTTTCAAACTGATGACCTTGTGGATCACAGCCCAAAGCAGTGGGTCTCAAACATTCCTCATGCCACGACCCTTTCATACAGTCCCTCATGTTGTGGGGATCCCCCCAACCATAACATTATTTTCATTGCTACTTCATCACAGTAAATTTGCTATTGCAATGAATTGGTCAACCCCTGTGAAAGGTTGTTCAACGCCCCAAAGGAGTCGCGACCCACAAGTTATGCTGGCTGGGTGTGGCCAGTTCCCAAGATGGACAGACGACCAGTGTTGTGGGAATGCCATTCTTTGTTCTGATTGAAGGCAGAAAACTGCACGAAGGGGTAAGAAGACTGCTAGTTCATCAAAGAAAGGAAACTATTGACCCCTATGAGAAAAAGAATTCCTATCGCAGGTGACTTTTCTCTATTAATTTTCCCTCTTTAACATCCAGAGACAGACACTTGCATCTCAGGATCCTCAAAGCAGTACCCGAGCATCTTATACAATCATGTGAACACCAAAATTAAACTCACTTCCATGGAGCCGGTTCTCACTCACGGCAAGCCTGTGGGGCAGGGTAGAACTGCCTCTGTGGGTTTCTGGACTGTAACTCTTCCCAGGAGTAGGAAGGCTCGTGTTTCTCCTGAGGAGTGGCTGGTGGTTTCAAACTGCTGACCCTGTGATTAGTTATCCAACAAGTTCCCCACTATGTCACCAGAGAACATAAATAGCAATGAATAAATAAAAATAAGACTAAAGATGTTCTATTTTCTTCCAAGGTACCAATAATCTCATGAAGCTACGCCTGCACTGAACGATCCTGACTAGGGTTCAAGCCGGGGAATGTTCGCTACAGGATACCAGTGACTTGATTCGGCAAACGTCCCATGGACTGCCACAGAAAGGATCGGAGGCGACAAGAGACTTGGGAGTTAGATATCACAGATGCCAGGATGGTCACCTTTTAAGACAGGGACTATCTTAACAGACACGGAGAGCAAGGAGTGCTCTGCAGATGGATAATAAAGGGAAACAGGTGCAAATGTATGTTGCTAACAACTGTAGCGTCTCTTTGAAAGCCTACTTCTGAAGCATGACTAAAATATAGGAGAAATTATATGCAGGAGAGAACATTAACCTTATGTTCACCTATTACTAGGGTCACAATCAGTCATCCTCTGGCAAGTATAAGCTCCCGATTCATAAACCTTATCACTACTCCTTGTTAAAAAGGAATCTGAACAAACAAAAACTAGGTACCAGCCTGGCCTGTCGTTTGGTGAATGGGGTGGGGAAATGATCATGACAACTGGGGACAATGCATTGACAGCCAGTACACTGCATGCCCCTGACAGTGGGAGGTCTTCCAAAGGAAAGCAAGGCAGGGAGCCACCAGAAGGGGCAGAAAGCAAGACAAACCCAGGAAAAGAGAAGGCGTGGAGGAACGCTGACAGACTCCTGCAGCACTGTGGGAAGTCTCTCCCTAAAAAAGCTTAGACAGCATGTAGCTGGTCTCGGACTAGCAGAGGTTGCTCACAAATGGCCCGGCGGGTGACATCATGGTAAATGGAGAAAAGGTTGAGGTTGTCGAGGATATCATCTTGCTTGGATCTATAGTCAATGTTGATGGAAGCAGCAATCAAGAGAGCAAACAAGTTATTGCATTGGGTAAATCTGCTGCACAAGACCTCTTTAAAGCATTGGAAAGCAAGGATGTTACTTGGAGGACTAAGGTGCACCTGACCCCACACCAACTCTCCCAACTCACAGTGACCCCCAAGGACAGAATAGAACTGCTCCCTACGGTTTAAGATTAGAAGCAGACAGCCTCCCCCCTGGCCCCTCCTCTGGCAACTGGGAGGTTCAAACCAGCACTCTTTCTTAGTCGCCCAGTGCTTAGTCCACTATGCACTCAGGCTATTTTGTTACCTATTGGAGACCCTTAATCTACACACCCACTCCTAATTATAGACGAGCACGTCACTCACTGCCACTCTCACCACCTTCCCAAACCGGCCATGAAAGCTAACACAAACCCCATGACCCTAATCTCCAATACGGCATCATTACAAATGAGAATGGGAGATCGCAAAGGTTACTGATGGCAAATAAGACAAAATCAAGATAATGCTACAAATTGATTGATTACGCTGTCTGTCAGGCACTGTGTTCAACATATACACTCAGTGTGCTTCTTACAGCAAGCACTTGAGAACCCAAACCCACGGCTGCGAATGTTGTCAGAGGCTATTGGTAAGAAGTTAGGGAAACTTGGATTTGAATCGAATTTCATTTCACTTTGGCGCTTTTTATTTTTCACTGTATTAACAAAGGTAGGTTAAAACAAAACAAACAAACAAAAAGGAGGGCAGTACATTGAGTGGTTTTCTAGAAAAGCAAAACCAATGCAGCTTGAAGGTGTAAGTACATAAACCGAGATTTATATCAAGAGTGGCGCAGACAGTTGTAGAAGTGGGTAAATCCAGCCCAGTGCAAGTTCATGGATCAGATGTAAGCTGAAGGCTTTTCCTGACTCCTGCAGATGTCGGGGCAAGGGGCAGGAAACAGGAAGCTAGAACAGGAAGACCTCAGGCTAGTGGATGCCACGCTCAATGCATCTGACTCCAGGGTGAGTGGTGACTCCTGGGAGCAGCAGGCAATATAGCAGAAGGGTGAGGAACCAGTTACAGGATCCACATCCAGCACCAGAAGTCAGCTAGATTCCACACCAATTTACTCTAAGAGGAGGCCACCTGCCGAATGGGCCCTCCCTCCCCTGTATCACACCTGAGGCCGATGAACTGCTTGGCCGTTCCACAGAAGACCCCATCATGGAGTTGACCACCCTATGTTAGCTTCTATCACAGAGAAGCCTGGTCCACACAGGTGACATAAAACTTAACTATCATAGGCAGCTACACCAAACTGGGTGGTGGCATTGCTCGTGGAAGGTTGTGTGGAGGAAATGATTCTTAAGATAAAATTTAATGCTCCAGCAAGACCGAGGCAAGCAAAGGGGGACAGGCATTCCCGGCACAGAGAGGCACCGCAGGGTGAGAGCCCCAGGGAACTACTAGCCCTTCAGTATTGCTGGAGCAGAGTTATATCCAGTGGGAAAGAATGGAGGTGAAATGGAGTATCAGGGGGTATGGGGCCAGATCTAGGGATCTTGTGAAGTACACACACACACACACACACACACACACACAGCACCAGAGTGAGTCAATTATTTTAAAATAGTGGTGTCAGGATTAGATTTAAGTTTGGAACATTCTTGCAGTAAGATGGAGGGTGGGCCAGTAGAAAGATGCGAGGGGACAGAGCCCAGAAGATTACATTATAGACATTGAAAATGACAAAGGTACCAATTCAGACAAAAACCCTCATGTTCCTTGGAGATGACTTTAGGTGAGGCGTTGGTGATTTAGTTTTGCATCAGTGCATTAGAAAACGTATCCAATTGTACTGCAGTCCATTATTTCTTTTTTTTAAATCATTTTATTGGGGGCTCATACAACTCTTCTCACAATCCATACATACATCAATTGTGTCAAACACATATGTACATTCACTGCTCTCAACACTCTCAAAACATTTGCTCTTCACTTAAGCCCTTGGTATCAGCTCCTCATTTTCCCCTCCCTCCCCACTCCCCCTCTCTCATGAACCCTTGATAATTTATAAATTATTATTTTGTCATATCTTACACTGTCCGACGTCTCCCTTCACCCACTTT
>NW_022111373.1:29747731-29768389 GCF_000313985.2 Echinops telfairi
AAATATATGTGAGACTTAGGGCACTGCTTGCAACTAATGGTAAGTGATTGTCATAGACTCCAGCCATCAGAGCAAGCAGACACCATTGTTTCTCCCACACTAGGTGGGGCTCACTCTGCTGTTGGGGACAGTGGATTGCTTCCCCTGAAAGCTTAGGCTAAACAAAGCCTCCAGCTCTAGGGCAATCAGGGTAGGTCGCCATCCTGAATCTAGGGTCCGCCCATCTTGTCACATGTATACCCTTAATCCCTCCTCTTCCTTTAGCGTATGGACCCCTAGATCACCCCCCTCCCATTATTGTGTTATCTATACCACAAGCCATTGCTGTGACTTATGTCTTCACCTGTAATTAGAGGACTTGCACATCCCCAGAGAATAGATAAGCCTTGGTTAGCAATGAATCTCTCTCGCTCTTCCCTTTCTCTCCCCTGGTCCTCACTCCCCAGTCCCCTTCCCCTCCTTGTCTCTCCTGCCCTCCGGTCTGCCTTTTCCATGGGGACCGCCAAGCGGGGCTCAGGTGAGTGTGCAACCATGAAATGTATCTGACTCCATTATTTCAATCTCTCATGCTCTCTTTGACTTCATTATAAGATAGATGATAGATAGATAGATAGATAATTTCAACCATACAATTGCACCTATCGAACCCGCGGTTAGTTGTGGGGGGGGCTGGCCCTTCCCCCACACAGGACCTTTTGTAAGCTCCCTCATGTTTTATGTATTATATTGCTGTGATGTATAATAGATATTTTATTATATTACAAACACGCACTGGTGACACAGAGGGGCCCTTGTGAAGAAGTGGATTACATGTTGACCTCCTGGTCAGGGTGCAAACCCGCCAGTTGCTCTGGGGGAGAAAGATGGGGCTTTCTACTCCCACACAGATTGGCACCCTCAGAAAGCCACAAGAACAGGCCTCCTCTCTCCTGGAGGCTCACGTGGAATCGGAACCGGCAGGAACGCATCAAGGGTTCAGCGACTAACTGAGAGGCTGGCGGCAGAAACACACCCAAGGACTCCACGGGAGAAAGACCTGGAGATTGGCTTCATAAAGATTACAGCCAAGAAAACCTTTCGACTCTGTCACATGGTGTCACTATTCATTCAAATGGGCCCAATGGTACCTCACGACAATAATATGATACATAATATATGTCATATACTGTATTAGCATATAAATTATCAATATCAAGTGCTAGATAAATGTAATTTCATCCAGATTATCAGAATGCAGAGTTCTTGAAAGGACACTAAGAGGAAATGGGGTGACTATTTCTGAACTTTAAGGGGCTGGGAGGGGAGAGGAGTAGAAGAGGAAAACAGAAAAGGCTCTTCATCGAGGTGGACAGTAATGCCCTACGCTAAGAGAGCAACTATCAGAAGAAGGAAGGAGGTGATGGTGTGGATGTGTAAAGCTTCCCAGGGGACTTATCCAGTAGGCAGCTGGATAAGGGAGGTGATGGTACCACAACGAACTACTGCATTGACCACTCAGTCCCCAAGCAAACCCACTGCCATTGAGTCAGTGCTGACTCACAGTGGCCTGCCGTGGGTTTCTGAGACTGTGCATGGGAGTAGAAAGCCCAGTCTTTCTTCCAAGGAGCTGCTGGTGGTTTTGAACTGTCAACCATATGGATCGCAGCCCAACGTGTAAAATCTACATCCTCAGGGCTCACTACTTTAACCACTTGGGAACAGGGAGGACACCAATTAATAAATTGTACATATAGCCAGAATTCTAGAAAACACTCTTTGCTACGTCCCAGCTCAATTTGTGACTTTTTGCGTGATAAAACAAGGACTTAGAGAACCAGTCGATGATAAAACACTTCATTCAAAATATAAAAGAACAAATCCTCCATACTTCCTCACTGAAGCCCTGTCATGAAACACTGTACACGGCCATCTCACCAAACTCTCCTGAGACTCTGCGGGTTGAGACTCAAACAAGACCATTTCTCCTTACTAGGCTCTGTAGAGACTTAGGACTGTGAAGTCCAATCGATGTCCCCCCCAAAGATTTTTCTACCACAGCCATTCCAATCACAGATAAATCTAATTCAGATATGCAATTTCACCTCAAGCGCAGAAATGCAAGATCCTACAAGGGGGCCTGTGTCCTGGGGCGACAGCCACAAGCTGGCTTTGTGGTTACACACACCCTGCCTTCCCAGCTGCAAGGAGGTCGATCAGAGCCTCTGCCACCACACACCTTCGGGTGCTAAAAAATTAGAGCAACAAGTAAAACAACAAATGGGGAGCTGATATCAGGGACTCCAGCGGGAAGAGAATGCTTTGAAAATGATGATGGCGGCACATGTGCAAATGTGCTCGACACACTGGAGCAATGTATGGATTGTGATCAGAGATGTAAGAACCCCCAATAAATGTATTTTAAAAATAATAAAAATAAAATAAAAACTGAACAGGAGCAAAAACCTGCACTAAACTTACAAATTAATAAAGTAACATCTGATCCAAAAGTAGAAGAAATATTGTCGTGTATGTTTCACCACGCGGTTGTTGACCATCCAGGTCAGGTCTCTAACTCAAGTGCCAATAAACAAGGTTTACAAAGGGCCACGGAGTAAATTATTATGTGTATTCTGTAAGGCATGCATTCTCTGTCACTACTATCCAACTCTACCATTCTAATAGGAAAGCAGCAGTGTATTATACGCAGAAAACCAATGGACTGGTGCTCCAATAAAGATTTGTTTGTGAAAACATGCAGGCTGGGTTTGACCTGTGGGCTTTCGTTTACCATTCCTGCTCCAATTAGCCAAGAATCTGCCTGCTCTAATTGCTCCGTTCCCAGAACTTGATGCAGCTTACCCTCTGCCATTGAGTTGGCTCTGAGTCTTGGTGGCCCCAGGCGAGCAGAGCGGGACTGCTCTGTAAGGTTTTCAACTTTGCTCTGAGGCAGGAAGGCATGGGTTTGGACTCCCCATTAGCAGGCAGGCGCATAATCGTTGTGCTATCCAAGGACTCCATGGACTTGGCTTCTTGAACGACAATACATCATCACCCCTTTTCCCTTCCTTGAGATTGTCCTGCGTGCTGCTTCCCTCCTGTGATTGCAGTATGTACTTAATAGTATAATGTGGAAGAATTACAGGACTTCATATTTATTGAGAACCTAAGCTTCTTCATAAACACCACATTACTGAATCCGCAAAATAATCTCATGAATTGGGAAAAAATACCATCTCCATTTTGTAGATAAAGAACATGAGGCTGCTAGCAATAAAAAGCGTCTCACAGTCACACCGCGAGAGACCAGCTTCTGACCCCAATCTGTCGGGATGCAGACAAAGCTGCAGTTCTTAGCTTCCTCTAGGGTTGCTTCCTATTCGCACACGAGGCTGTCTACATGGAAGGTCTGTATCACGATCTCTCCTCCCACATGATCCTCAGGGAGGCTACACTTTCCAGTTGCTGCCCACACCCTGCTGGACTGAGCCTGGGCAGCAAGTCACCACCAATCGCCTCTGAGGAAATTTCTGACTTCAGTGGCTTAACGTTCAGCAGGAACACGAATGTAACTGCCAGATTCTATCTACCAGGACCAGAAAATGTGATGTTTACGCCTATTTGTCCTTCCCCCAATGACTGTGATGAGCCCAAGGGTATTCGAGATCATTACATATCCTCCACATGTCCCTCAGGATCAGAGGCAGATCGGGAATCCTGAGGTGGCTAGTAGTCTCAAAACACAGCGTGTTTCCCCAGAACATTCCCAAGTGAAAATAAAGCTGGGGAGGCTGAAAGACACACAGTGATGTAAACACAGCCAGTGGGGGCCCCAGGAACTCTGGGGTGGCTGCTTCAGAGAAGGGACCACAGGCAGATTTAAAACAAAGTCAATTTTCATTTTTTAAAAAAAATCATTTTTTAAAGTATGCTGAAGTTGATAGTAAAGAGAACAAGATTTGTAGCACTGCATTATAATTTACCCCACTGGGGTAAATTTTTTAAAAAGGGTTAAATAGCCTTACATGCTTGGACTCCACTGTGAATGTACACTGGTGTATATATACTGGTCATCAATCACAGCAGTAGAGGAGAGAGGAACTGTGAGCAAATTAATAATAATTCAGATTGAGCATGGGAATGCAGCTAGGGCAGTTAGCACAGTAAGTACCTAACCCAGTGGTTCTCAACCTGTGGGTTGCGACCCCTTTGGGTGTCAAACGATCCTTTCACAGAGGTTGCCCGATTCATAACAGCAGCAAAATGACAGTTATGAAGTAGCAATGATAATGTTATGGTTGGGGGGGGTCACCACACCATGAGGAACTGTATTAAAGAGTCACAGCATTAGGAAGGTGGAGAACCACTGAGCTAAACCCTTCTCTTCTACCCAACCAATCACCGGGTCTTGCTCCTTTTCATTGGCTGCACTTATTCCTCATCGAACAACCAAAACAACTCTGGGGCGTGACTCTGACTCATGGTAACCCCATGTGCATCAAAATAGAACTGTGCACCATAGGATTTGGGGGGCTAATTTTTTTTTTTTGCCAGTAAATTGCCAGACCTTTCTTTTGATGCCTCTCTGGCTAGACTTGAACCATCAACTCTCCAGCTATGAGCCAAACTTGTTAACTGTTTGCACCACCCAGAGACTCCTCTCAGGGGGCACCGCATCCTCTTTTAGGACTTAAAAATGGGTCTTTCCTCCCCGCCTTCATTACACGAGTCTCATGGCTCTGCCCCACTACTCCTGTACAATGGTGAAGAGATACTTCTTGTGCCAGGTAAAATTCTGTATTTTGGTGCAATTTTTTTTCTCTGCAATTGCTCTGTATGAGACATGCATAGATTTTGACATGGGCTTGAAGGACCAAGTCCCAAACGCATGCCCTCCTTCCCTCTGTGGCTGGTGGTATGAAACTGCCATGAGACACACTTGATGGAGGAGTTATGTCTAAATCGCTGTCACTGCAGCAATCTGTGTACACAGATCAGACTAAGTGCCACCGTGAACATGACAGCGAGGGGGCTGGATCCTCGTCTCCAACAGAAGGAACACCCAAGGGACACTTCCTGCAGCCCAAACTGAACAACTGCACCGTAGGTAGAGTTGTCCAAAGGAATACTGTGAAAAATAGATATGCTATTGCAGGGGGGGCGGGGACAGGGGGAGGGGAGATTGGAAACCATGCAGAAGGGTGAGCCTTCTAAAGAATTATATAAAACTGTATGAGCCAGTGGTTTCCAAATCATCAGAGAAAATAATAGCTTTAATCTCTGCATGCAAAGTTAGTTTCCCCCTTCAAAAGAAAGCAAATACATTCGATATTTATCTCTATGTCACTATTTTTTTAAGTCTTCCCAAATGTATTTCTAGTACATGTTCTCCTTGACATTGACAGATGAGAAAAATACTAATGTTCTTGACAAAAATACTAATGGGGCAAAAAGTAAATTTTTATTCAATAACAATTTCAACAACAGAATTAAAATTTGCAGCATTACCCACATGTTCAAGCAGTACGGTAAAACTTTAAACAAATAAAGTCTTTAGCCTAAGAAATATATCTGAAGCTATGATCACTTTAAAAGAAAGCGAGGAAAGAACGCTCTTCAATATAAGAACGCTTTCCCCCAGTATGGGAGGACATGCCAAACCCCAACTGGCCAATGGCAGGCCTAACTGGCAAGGCTTTTAGTTTTAGCTACACCACCACCACATGCAAGGAGCCCTGGTGGCCAGTGTGCTGCTACCCTCAAGGTCAAATTCCAAGGGGAAATTCTACTCTCTCCTATAAGGTCACTGCAGGGGCAGTGAATTCTTTAAGTGAATTCTACCCAAAGTCTCTAACTCCCACCACACCCAGGAACTACCTTAGAGGCAGCCAGAGCCTACTGACACATGGGCACTGCCCTACGAATAACTTTCAGCTGAGCAGCAGAGGATAGTCTGGTATAGAGTTGGCAGTCCCAGGGCACGTGAACGATATCTGGTGTGGAAAGCTTTTGCATTGAGACCAGCAGATGGAATTGCATTAAATGAAACAGACAATAACAGGTCAGATCAATGGGCAGAACTGCAGGCTATTTCCCAGCTGTGACGGCAGGATTGGACAATGGTGAACGCCCATATGTCTGGATTTTTACTGGCTTGGCTGTATGGTCAGGCAGATGGGCATGGAAAACTGGACTATTAAAGAAGACTTAGGTGAGGCAAGGGCCTAACGAAAGCACTAAGGGACTCTATGGGGCAAATCAGATTGGTGGATTTCCCACCCCATGGAGAGAGAAAGGCTAAGCCCTTGTGTGCAGGAGGCTGGCTTGTGGAGTGGGGTGCCTCTGGATGCTTAATTAGGGAAGTTGAGCTTGCTGACCCAGACAACTCACATGAATAAGTTTGGGTTGAGGCTTACAGAGGAGTGGCATGCCCCTCAAGACACTTCTTAGAAGACCCGACAGAACTTGGTAACATGTTCTGATAAACAACTCTTCCGTGAGCATTTATCCCTGGAATTACAACTTGTACTTCCTTAATAAACCCTTTCATCATAAACGTTGTCTGTGAATTCTATGTACCACTGCAATGGATATTAGAACACAGAGATACAATAAAATGGAAAAAAAATCACTGCCATCGACTTAATCCCAACTCAAGGCAACACTATAGGACAAGGTAGTGCTGCCTCTGTGAATTTCCAAGGTAATAACTCTTTACGGAAGTAGAAAACCTCATCTTTATCCCTCAGAGGAGCTGGTGGTTTTGACCTGCTTATCTTACGGTCTTGCGGATTGCAGCACAAAGCTTAACCACTACACCACCAGAGGTAAAATAGAGAACATTAATCTAAGACAACATAATCACAATGAGTCAGAATCAACACAGTGGTAGTGAAAAATAGCTAAGTATACAAAAACTAAAATGTTCAATCAATAGCTTTGTTTGAGTACATGTATAGAAGTGTCCTATATATTATGCTTTTTCAAATATTCATATACTTATGGATATATGTGTAGATGGCTGTCCCCTATGGGGTCACTACATACACACTTATATATGTATATTTGAAAAAACATAAGGTAACACATAAATCCGAGTCACCATTTTATGTCATAGAAGATGCATGCCACTTTAAGACTTAGCCTGGTCATTAGTTTTCAATATTTTAAATATTAGGTGCCCAAGAAAATGAGTCCAGTGCTTAGATATAATTTCCCCTTAGTTATTGAGTATGAAAAGCAAAGTTTAAAGATTAGTCTTTGAGTTTTTTAATCACCATAAGCAGAGACTTATTCTAAACAAACACACAAAACAAAAAAATCTAATGGCAAGCATATGAAAAGAATATCATGCTACTTAATGCCTTCTCCCAAATACTCAGAACATTTTTACCACAAGTAATTTATACACACTGCAGGGAAACTTTTAGAGCAATGAAGGTCCCTGATAATGCAAGACTAGCTCTGTGGCCAGACAATAACCCCTACATACCGTCTCTCCTCAGTCCAATCACTCATAAGCAACACCATCTCTAATACCTATGATAACCCTTACAAATAAGGACATAATTAGGTTAAAATAATAAAAAATATTGAAATAATCAATGGGCAAATTATTGATGCAGAATATTATCTACATAATTCAATTCAAATTTTACAATGTCTGAATCCCAACATGTCTTATAAATTTGAAAGACAAAGTCTAAAGTCCTCCAACAATACCATGCTGTTCAAAGCCATATTGACATAACGTAGACTTAATTAATAACTACTTGAGATGAAACAGATGATGCAAAGCTTTCTGGAAAAAAGTAAGCCCAATCACTACACATCAAGCATACTTTAAAATGTCACTTGTCACATTTACAAGCCAAATGCTACTGGAGTCCTTCAGACAAGGCCAAGCAGACGGTGACGGTTGGGGGTGTAATAAATAAGACTCACACAGAGGTGAACTCATTCCAGAAAAAGAAGAAGTAACACCAAAAATATATATATATGGTGTGGACTAACCATGAGCAGGGACCCAAAGATCCAAATTAAAGCCCTTTATATGTGTACTTCTGCTTCCTACATCTTACCCTTTCAGCAAGGGGTTCACACCAGAATTTTCCATTATCCAAATGATTCCTTTGTTTACTTTTCAGAGTGCCTCACTTAACTCTTTTGGTCACCAGGGCCCTAATTAGCGACAAGGAGACAATGATGCCATCAGCTGTGACTGTGATGCCTGAAGGAGTTAAGGATGCTCAGAACTGATCTTGATTACAGCACACAGCCAGGTCTAAGGTAGGCTTACCACATGTGGGGATGGCCATATTGATAACAAATCGCATCCATAACATTATAGTTCGTGCGGCCTAATGTCCTGCCCTGAGACCTCGGCCTAAACCATCATTCACTGTCTCAGACAGCCAACCTGCCCACAGGAAGGAGCCAAATAAGTTCGGTTAAAAATGGAAATTGGCTGTCCCCTCTGGGGTCGTTATGAGTCAGAGCAGACTCTAACCTCGGGGATTTCAGTCCTTAATAGAGGGAACCAGTTTCCTTTTGAAGAGTACACACAGGCACAACCAGGCGCAGACTCACATTTCCTAGCTCAGTGTCCGTAAACTAATGAACTTGATTGGAATGCCCACCCCCTTTTTATGTCCTTTTGCTTTTCTGGTTTTTTAAAGACTGGTGTTTTTTAAAGAAGGGTAGGGAAAAAAATCACTGCTTCCCCAAACCCAGAGAAGATGGGCTCCAATTCATCCCCTCCCACCCAACAAACACCAACATAGCTAAGAATAAGGAGTAGCTGTCAAGTAAAGAGCTCTCACCACACGCTAGTCGGTGTTTCATGTGCTTTATATGAGAACATGAAACTTCGTCCTGTCAATAACCAGAAGAGAGGGGTACTCTCTGGTCCCCATTCTACAGAAGGGAAACTGAAGTGCAGAGATTGAGGAACTGGTCCAAGATCACACAGCTAATTAGCGGCAGGGCTGGGTGTGAGCCCAGGCAGCCTGGCTCCAGGGGCAGTGCACAAAACCAGAGGCCACATTGCAAAAGCAATAAACAACCTAAGGAGAGTCAGACAGCTTTTCTGAGCCAGATACTAAAAGAAAAATTTTCAGAAAGTATGTTTCTCACAGTTTTCCTTATCAGAAAGGGACATTTGGGAATAAAATGATCCTCCACTCCTCCTTCACATTTGGCTCTCCTGGGGAAGCGTGGGCACAAACCTCAAGAGCAGCTGTTCACACCCCCCAGCAGCTCCTCAGAAGACAGGTGAAGCTGTCCGCTCCCAAAAAGATTTACGTCCTCAAAATTCTACAGAGTAGCTATGGCATGGAATCAACTTGCTGGCAGTGAGTCTGGTCTGGTAATGACTAAAACCTAAACCGGGATATCTTTTCACAAACCTGGTTTCACCCATTTTTAAAACTAGTATCATGAAAATGTCAAAGAACATAGCAGACTACGGACGAGGCTAGAGGTGAGCATATTTCCAGAGTTCCAAATAAGAACAGTACTAAGAGCACTGGCTGGTAAATTAGACCTAACTGCTCCAGAAAATGCTCCATCGATCACTGACTAAAGTAGTTAGGAAGTGCCTGAAGGTGCAAAGAGTGATGCAAACTTTTAGAAGAACATTTTGAAAAACTATCAATTGTCTTGAATCATATCAGTAACTCCGTAATTTCCCTCTTGGCAATTTAGCCTTAGGAAATCATCAGAGGTGCTCACAAAAGTTCATCTGCAAGTTTAGTCTTTATAAATTTTAAATAGGCTATTTTAATTTTTGTTACGTGTACAAAGGAAGGAAAATAACTAAATTGATTGCATTTATATAATGTAAGAATTGAAGCTTAGTGGCATGGGAAATCATGTTGCATGAAAAGACTACAAAATCTCTTTATATTGATTTATAGCAAATGCCATATCCATCTCCTTCTAAATGCATGAATACATGATCACACAAGTAATAATTATCTATGGGAAGTAGGATCCAGTGTTTCCCAAAGTGAGTGGCATGCCCCCTGAGGGGTGCTGGAATGATCCAGATACCAACACTCTCTCCTGAATTATAGGCTATAATACAAATGTGTTTTAATGCCGGGGGTGGGGGGATTCTGGGAATTTTTCCCCCCTGAAAAGGGGGTAGTAGGCAAATAAATTTGGGAACCTATGCATTAGAATACCATTATTCTTAGTAATTTCCTGTGTTCACAGTTTTTTAATGTGAATTATTACTAGTTTTATAATCTGAAGGGGAAAAAACTTAAGGAAAAAAGACATCAGACTATGGAGCCTAAATCGCAAAATCGCAATACTTAAAATTAGAAGCAAATCAGTTTTGTTTTCTTCCTGGACCTCATTAACAGATTGGTAGAGCATGAGATTGAAGTTTACACAAAATTGATGGGTTTTAGCAAGAAACCTGACAATTCCTGGTGACATTCTTATGGACACTGTATAGAGAGACGTGTGCTGTCTGGTAGGCCAGCATTTATAGACTTGTGCTTACTTGAAAGGCTGTACCAAAGATCGCAGGTGCACAGATGACTAACAACACAATAGGACCCTCTTCTGAGCTCTGAGCCTGGCTCGTTCACCTTGGAGTGGAGTGCAATCAATCTCTGGGCATCAGTTCCAGACACTCACTTCTCAAACTTGCAGCTAGCGCAAAGAAGAGTTCGCTGTGTCCACAATGGGGATGCTAACCTGGGTCCGAACCACTAAGATTGACTGTGACTTGTATGCTTCAGGTAGAGTTCAGCACCAATCTGAAGCTCTGGGTCTTGCCAGCCTAATGGACAGTCTATATACAGGACTTCCCAAATCTAAACAACTGTTTAGCAAACAAATGGTGGGATTGTGATTCCATCGGTCCTGACAAGTTGACAAGGCGAAATGAAACCATGATGTAGCTAATAAAAGTTAATAAATGTAAGCCATCGATTCTGTGAAATGACAAGTTTGCAAGTTAAAAATGGAGAAGAATAAACTGGCAACAGTTTTTCTGAAGCACTGACCATTTGACTACTAAACGTCAGTATGGTGAAGTTTTGTGGGGGTTTTTTTGGTTTTTGTTTTTTGGGGTTTTTTTTTTTAATATAAAGAGGTCGGGGGGTACATTGCTGACCTTATTTGAAGGAAACTGAAGAGCTTTCAAGCAACCAAAGTTCAAAAGAAAATGATTAAGGATATATAAAATCTTATCAAAGATAGTCAAATGAACAAGTACAATTTAACTCAGTGGTCATTGAAATGGATCTAACCAAGCCAAAACCATTACTCTCAAATCAATGCTGACACACAGGTCAGAACAGAACTTGGCAGCATAGAACTGACCCACAGGGTTTCCAAGGCTGTAAATCTTTACAGAAGCAGGTGGGTGCACGTTTCTCCCATAAATCACCTGGTGAATTCAAACCACTGGTTGGCAGCAGAGGACTAAACCACTTCGCCAACAGGGCACTGTTGAAATGTTTGCTCTGTGACTGAGTCAAAGGGAGACACAATGTGTCCTTTAAATGTTTGCTTTCTGAAAGTGTATCGTCTGTCTCCCATTCCACTGAAACTATTCATCAAGCTTGGCAATGCCCTTCAACTTGCAAATCCAAAAGGCACCTTTCAATCTCAGATTGACAGACACTGACTGCATCGATACTTTGTACTGTGCCCTCCTCAAAACACACTTCTCTCTCAACCTCCTCAACCTTGTCTTTACCTCCTGGTTTACGCAACCTCTAGATGTCAGAGGTTGCTCAACCTTGCCGTAGCTCTTCTATTTCTACCCTCGCTCAACGATTGTATGCTTTTCCGTGGGTTTAAACAACTTCTAGGTTGATGAATTTCAAAGTTAACTTTCCAGTACAGACCTTTCCTCTGAACTCTTGGTCCTCATGTAGTTACAAGTATTTCACATGTGTGATGCCCCAAGTAGGAGTCCCTGGGTGGCGCAAAGATTTAATACACATGGTCGTTAACCGAAACGTTAGAGGATCTAGACTATCCAGAGGCACTTCCGAAGAAAGCCCTGGCAACCTACTTCCAAATACTCAGTCACGGAAAGCCCTACACGTCACAGGTTCTGCTCGGACACACCTGGGGTCACTGTGAGGCAGAATTGATCCGACAACCGGGTTTACTGGTTTATGGCAAAATAAAGCTCACGTCCTACCCTTCAACTTGAGTCTTCACCCACTCAGCATGATGCACACAGGTTGCTCAAACCAGAACTCCAGGAATGATCTTTGCATCATCTTTTGCCCTCACCTGTTGCTTCCAAGCCGCTTGTAAATCCATTCTACCTCCAACATCAATGACCAGTCAGAGCGGTCTCCTTATTGCCCCTGCGGCCACCCACGTCATGTCAGCGTCACCTTTCACTCTCCTCAGATCACAACTCTCCACCACTTTTAACCCTGTAATGACTTCCCCACTGCACTTTACAAAAATGCAAAGGCTCTTACAAAATACTCACTGCCATTGCGTCAATGCTGACTCCTAGCGACTCCCTGTGGATTTCCGAGACTGCAATTGTTTACAGGAGCAGAAAGTACAGTCTTTCTCCTGAAGAGCTGCTGGTAGCTTTGAACTGCTGACCATGCGGTTCAAAGCCCAAGGCAAAACCACTGCACCACCTACAACATACATGGGGCTGCAAAACATTGGTGGGGAAATAAAGGTAATGGGATTTCCTCACAAACTTCCTAAAGCCCCAAGCGTGTCAAGACCCTTCAATATCTGCATTCCCTCCCACCTCTTCCAGCATCATTCTCCCCTTTCGTGGGCCACACTGGTCTGTTTTGTTTAAACAACGAGCACAAAGTCTTTCTAAAGCACGTCCACAAAACTACTTTACCTCCTGATCACGTGTGACGCTCCTGAAAGGACATCGGTGCAGGCTCCCTCGGGCCGACCTGCCACGCTGGTGGAGGTGAGCCCTGTTCCTCATGGCCTTCTCTCCAAGCCTCACAAAAAGTGGCCCAGAAGTAGGTTGCAAGCTCAGGCCAACTCAGTTGTGGTAAACTAAAGTTCCACTCGTCATTCAATTGTGATGCTGCTCTGTAAACACACCAGGATCGCTTTATTGAGTGTCACAGCAATTAATAATGCAGAGATCTTTACACAGGCAGGTGGAGAAAAATTGTCCGGAGTGATTTTGTTACTACGGTGTCTACACAAAGAATCTCATTACAACCGTAGAGGTTGAACTCACACCACACAACGGGGCGATCCAGGCAACGATTTTTCCACCTCACTGTCTTTTGGAAGAGTGACTCTCAAGCTGTACCCCTAACTTACCTACCACATAGCAGAGACCTAAACCCCAATCTAAAAGCATTCCATCTATTCAGGTAACCACCTTCATCTCCACGAATCTTTTAATTTTTGTAAAAAGAAAATTTGGCAAATATCTGCTCCTGTTCATTTAGTTGCAGTGATATTTTAGCTTGTCAGCAGATTTAGATAATGTACCACTGGATATTAAAAAACAAATACATGTAAGTCTATGTAGTCATAAACTTTGATCCTGGGTCCTTTTATCCAAAAAGAAGATTTCAGGAAAAGAGTTAACTTTTTAACCTTTCAAAAAGCCCAAGAGAATTAAATTCCTTTTCACAGGACTCAGGGTTGACGATGCCATGTCCTGTGGCCTTACAAAGGAGGGACAGAAATGCAGACTCTGACAACCTGCTGGGAAATACCTTCTGGTGTACATTACAAATGGCATTTGATTCAGCAGTCTGGGTCACATGGACTGCTGGAAATGTACCACATTCAATCACTGTCATTGCTGTTGTGGGCCTTTGAGTCAGAATTGACTCATAGGAACCCTATGGGCAGGAGGACTGAATCACAGGGTTTCTCAGACTGTAATCTTTACCGAAGCAGATTGCTGGTTCCTTCTCCCACGGAGCAGCTGGTGGGTTCGAACTGCCAATCTTCTGGTTAAGCAGTAAGATTCTTTGACCACTGCACTCCCAAGGTTCCTTCAGTATACTCAATTAGTAAATTAAAGTAAATAGCGAAGGGCATTCTTTAAAGATTGTTTAAAATAGCAAAGAGCAAAAGGACAATGAAAATTGCCTGTCAGCTATCAGCACTGGGCAACTATCAACAAACACATAAGGCTGGAAGAGTAAACTGGAATATATCCATCAAAGGGAATAATAATGCAGCCATCAAAGAAGAATGAGATCACTCTCTACATGCGAATGAGGAGAAAATCCCCAGATAGGTCAAGAAATAAAACACGGGGTATGTGTGTATCCTGTTGTTGGGGGCCTTTGAGCAGACACCCACTGAGAGAGACCCTGATAGAGGAGAACTGCCCAGTGGGGCTTCCTGGCTGCACCCTTTAGGTAGGTAGATTGCCACATGGTTTCCTTATGAAGCCAACCTTGTGGTGAGTTCACACCACTGATATCATGGTTAGTAGCTGAGCACTTTAATCACTGTGCACAGGGCTCCAATGCCGTAATTAATTAGACAGAAGAAAGGTGAGGCTTTCTACTTCCTTGAAGACTTACAGTCTCGAAACTCACAGGAATAGTACTACTCTCTCTTGGAAGGTTGCTACTGTCGGAATCAACTCAATGGCATGGAGTTCGAGTTTTTATATTATTAGAATAATAGCTCTACATAGTGTTTTCTGCATAGTCTAGAAGGTGCCACTTGTTCTCCTTGGTTGTGGAAAGTGAGTGTCCCTTCCCAGTCTTCACCAGGCAAGCCTTAGATCCTACTACGTGGGTGTGCAATGTCCCAGAAACCTTCTTGGGTCACTAAGGCCCTGCCCACACACCATCCACCTCATCTGGGTGATCTTGATGCAAAAGGGAAGAGAATTTTTATTTTGTGTTTTTCTGTTTAGATCTGGATAGTTCACTCTGAAACGCTAACTTGAAGGAGCAGCAACAATTGGAGTCATTACAAAGGATCTTAAAGAAAAATTCGAGTGTTTCCTCCAGTGCAACTTATTACATAATTATACTATTATGAAAACAGAAACAAACAAAATTTTTTCAACAATGCCCAAGGATCATATTTGTCATTCTTCCTTGTTACATAAGAACCACAAAGATCAACAAAAAGTCCCAGGGGCTTTCTTTCCCAACACAAGATCCCAGGTTGGCCTAGTTCAAAATTTTAAATAGCTCCTTTAAATAAAATAGGGTCCACAACAAACAATTTTGAACAGATAATATGAAATCTAAATTCACATTTTCTGTTGCTGAAGATTGTAGAGAATTTCAACTTTGTGCTATGTTTATGGAGCAGGGAGGGGAGGCAAAAAGAAAAGAAAAATCACAGGAAATCATGCATCTCTGTTTTCCTATCATTTGACTCTGAGATTTTAAGCGAGGAAGCTATTCACTAAGTATCAAGTGACCTTTCCAGGTGTATAAAAACAGTCTCCAAGGTATTTCTGGAGTTCTCAGGTGGTGCAAATAATTAACAGATTTGGCTGATAACAGACAAAGTTGGAAGTTCATGTCTACTTTGAAGTTCTTTGGAAGAAAGTGCTGAAGATTTCATTCGGTACAAATGAACTACTGAGAACTCTATGGAGCACAGTGCATTTTCTCTGATGTCATGCACGTGGGTCAGTAGGAGTTGAAATTGACTGGGCAGCACTGCTTTACAGTAGTATTCCTTAGTTAAAAGGTCACAACTCAGGTGGATTTTCTACAGTGTGTCTGTTTGGTCACTCATTCACTTATGTATTGGGGGGTTTTGCTAAAAGATATAGGAACAAAGTCAAAGACCTTTATGAAAAAGTCTAACATCTCTATAGTCAACTAACTGTCATCAAGCTGATTCCGACTCAGGGTGGCCCTGCTAGCATGCTCTTAACTGATCATTTTCTCCACTAGAACTGATTTCAAATAAGTACTTTAACAACAGGGGGAAAAACGGTGACTTCACCTTGGGTTGGGTAGACAAAAATGATTAGTGAAATGAACCAAGACACTGAGCTGTCTGTGGTACTGAAAAATGACACCCAAACCTAAAAAATTTTCCCGAGATGGGATTTTTAAAAGCTTCCCCATCGCACCATTTCAATTCAAGCACTGCCACCCATGACTCACCTGAACTATCTTATTTTGCCCAAGTATATAAAAACATTTTGTAAAAGGTCACACTGACTTACTTTCCAAGGTTCTCCATGGAAATGTCAGGGGCTCTCTGGCTCTGTTAAGCAATGGCAGTGGCCACAAAGTCAGAGCACTGCTGTCGCCTTTAATTTTCCTGAATGCAGTGGAATTCCAAGCTTTTTTTTTTTTTTTTTTTTTAGCTTTTCTGTTTTGTTTTGTTTTGATACACAGACTAGCTAGCTCTCACTATCAAATCAGTTCAACAGGCTAAAAATGAGGAGAAAAACTACATGCTCAATCCAAGGACATGTTCTGAATGGCATCTGGGCATTTGCATTTAGTTCTCCCATTCAATGCTTATAACTATATTCAGAATTCCGTACAGTAAACGGATACTTATTAGCTTAAAATATGTCCTGAAAGAAATACAGCTACAGCTGTACAGTGACATCAATAAGTAACAAAAGAGACCTTCCATCATTTGTCATGCATAGACCCAGAACCTGTGCTTGGCTTCTCCAAGCTTCCCTGCCTTACTCCTTGGATCAATTTGATCTGCCCTTAATGTTTTTTGAATGCTGGTTTCCATTTGTATTTGGTCCTTCTCAATTTTATGTAACAAAAACATCTCAGATGAGATTTTAAAGCATTGGCTTGAGGAAGAAACCCTTCTAGATAAAACAGTGTCCAAAAAACTACCTGTTTGACTCAGTCATCTATTTTGAAATCATCTGGAGAGTGGTAAGGGTAACAGAAAGTAGGCCTTTTTTAAATATGTAACAAATAACATTTTGTGGCTTGTTGAGTAACACAGTATCACAGTACTTGTTTGTGTTTGAGAGTCAAATTGTGTCCTTAATTTTCTCCCCCCAAACTATGCAAGCTCTAATCAACATATCAATGCACTTGTGTAACAGAAAATTCTCCTCAAAATCAGTCAATCAGTGGAATTCTTCCAAGTATGGAGTTGCCTATAAAAATGTGATTAAAAATAAATAAATTAAATTAAATTTTAAAAATGTGATTCAATATATTTTTATACTTTCTATGAGTTTAAAGAGTTCAAAATAATATAAAAAAATTATGGGGCGTAATCAACATTGGACGGCACCTCTTAGATCAGCATTTCTCAACCTGTGGATCGCAACCCCTTTGTGGGGGTTCAACGACCCTTTCACAGGGGTCATCCGATTCATAACAGTAGCAAAATTACAGTTATGAAGTAGCAATGAAAATAATTTTATGGTCAGGGGGCCACCACAAATTGAGGAACTGTATTAAAGGGTCATGGCATTAGGAAGGTTGAGAACTACTGCCTTAGATTAATATGCATCATTTCAACATTTCCCCGTAGTTATATTTTAAGCTGATATTGTGAGTTAGGCAAAGCAGATCATCAATTTGACACTCAACAAATGATCCACATTTGTTTACACTTCTTCATTGCATTCCCCGCAATGCACTATCATTATTCATATTCCACTTTCTCCCTGCTTCCGTTCCTCTTGCTTTCCTCCCCTCTGAACTTTGTCGCTGGGTAACTGCTACCCTTCAGAGCTTACATGGTTGATCTTTTTACCACTACCACCTGGGTGCCATTCCACACGTGAAGGGCAACTAGGAGCCAAAGTCTCGGGGGTCCTATCTGTCTCTTTCTGACCAGTAAACCTGGTCTCTCTTATGTAACACAATCTCCCAATAATATTTTAAAAATAGGTGTTTTCAAAAAGACACTTTTAGTCTTAATATTAAGCACTGACTTTCCCTGTGCATAATTGTTTATACTTGTGTGCTTTTCAGAAGAAACAGAGGATAAGAAATAAGAAAGCTGATATTTATTTTAAAACAAACAAAAACAGCAAATTATCACATCCCATTGTGGATGAAGTAAAATCACTCTGCTATTTTTAAGTTACTTAATAATTTAGAGAGATATATTTGAAGAATTCAGAAAAATCTTTTAAGTTTACCTTGATCCATATAGTAAACTTCTCCATCTAGAGAGGGGCAAAGAATCGCCTATAGTTTGTGGATTTGGGCAATCAGTAGCAGAGTGCAGCGGAGAGTATTCAGAGTCAAAGCTATAGGATGAGGTCTGGTCGCAGCTCTACCACTGTCTAATCGTGTGATTTTAGCAAGCTGCTCACTGCTGCAACTTTAGCTTCAGCATCTGTACACTGAGTCAAGGGACAAGAAGGCCTATTTTGTTTTTTCGAGCTCTGATTGTCCACTGCTCATGTCAAAATGAGAAGATACCCTCACGATGTTTATAACATTATATTGCCACTGCAAAAGGTCTGAAACAATCTCTAAAGTATCAGACCACTATTAATAGATTAAAGATGAACTTATGTAGATTATTTTTTATGGAAAAATGTGCTTGCGCTTTTTAAGTGCCGTTTTATTACTTATCTTTGAATATTGCCACCGTTACTAAATCTCACGCCTAACTCCACCTCTCCAAAAACATGCTTTTCAAAGTCTGTTTTTGGTTTTTTTTCTGGAAATTCGTGATACAGTAATCCCTTCTTCCTCATTTGTGTATATTTTGCTTGAGAAATAACTAAAATTGATTTTCTTCCATATTTAGTATGTGTTGGTTAGTTAATTTAATTTTAAATTAATTTAATATATAACCAGTACTAAATTATTTAAATGGCAAGTCTATACTAAATTATTTAAATGACTAGCCTAAATTCAAAGGCAACTCTTAAAAGAAAGAACGCTAAATTTGAGGGTCTAACTACCCCACTATATGTCTAGCAACTGCTCCAAAAGAATCAGAAAATCCATATGAGGATAAGTCCTAAGCTAGAAAATCACTCTCTCTGTGGTTTAATAAAACGCCAGTTGTTTCCAATTCACAAACCATAGTGTTCCTTTGACAAAAGGCTATATAGCAAAGGAAAAGTGACCAGATGACCAGGAATTGTATGCAGAAAACTCTGGTAGTATTGGAAATAGCCAAATTTAATAGCACCCAGCTATATTTCAGGGAAACATGTGTTTTCATAACAAGGTAGCACATAAGGACAGTGACCTTGGCTATTAAATGACATTAAAAATCAAATTAATTATGGTAGCCAAGTATCTTTTAAGTCATGGTATATGCTAAATTTACAATACTTTTTAAAAAATACTGGGGAAGGGTTAGACTTTCACATGCTTCATGTATAAAAAGTAGTAGCACTACGAACCTATTTTCTTCTCTATGCTACATTATAGAAGATTATATAGATGGGCACAATTTGCCTTACAGAATAAGGGTACTGCTGTCTGGTTTAAGGAAAGCAAACCTTGTTCAGAGAATGGGCCAGCGGGGTACAGTGCATCTTACATGCGTGAGAATTTGAACCCTGAATATAATACTGGGCTACATAAAGATGAAAAGGTTTAACAAAAACATCCCAGAAACCACTGCACGTTTACATTCTACACTGTTTGTTCTTTTTAAACTTCTTGAAGAGCCTGTACATTTGCTCCAAAATATATAGTATTTGTCTTCTGTAACGTCAAGTAAGCGCATGAAAGCTAGAAAAACCGTGGCAGCTACCGAGGGCTTCTCCAGGCTGCCTGCAGGACTTGGGTCATTCATAAACAGCAGAAGCTTAGTTACCTGTATTTCCCTGGCGTGGTACACGATGATCAGACCCAGCAGGATGATCGTGGAGAGACTGATAAGGCATTTCAGAGCTAAGGAATACAGCGACGCCTGCAACACAGCCAGACAGAAGCAATTTTAAGGAAGATACCAAGTGTTTCTTAGCCACCTTCCAGGCCCTAGGGTCAGTCGGGGTCACTGAGAGCAGACCCGAGACCCAGGATGGGGTTCTGGGGAGCCTTTGACCTAGCTGAGGGACCCATCAGATCACCTGGCCCCAAGGAGAAGCCAGAGGAGAGGAGGGAGGGCTGGGAAGGCACGTTGCCTGCTGGCCATGACCGCCACAGCAGACAGAAGCGCGCTTCCTGGGTCCGGGAACCAAGAGGAAAAGTTACTGTACAGTTTTAAACGCAGTTAGTGGACATTGTCCTCCCAGGAAATCCAAACTACCATGGAGGAATGGCGGTTGCTTTTCCCATGCATCCCTGGGCCACTTATTTAAGGTGCCAGAACATGGTGGCCACCCTTATCTGCCTGGATAACTTTGGTTGCCAGGCAAAAAATAAATAAATTAAAAGAAAATGAAAAGGTTCCCCTCTGGAGTTGCCTTGCCGAGTCGGGGTGCTCCACACAACCGCTCCCGCTGACTCCTTGGGCACCCCTGACTGCCCAGGGGAGGCCACCAGGAGGGTAAAGTTACTGCCAGTGCTGGGCTCAAGGGGCCCGAGCAGGGCTCTGGGGTCCTGGAAGGGTGGGCACAGGTTGAAGCTCCTACCTTGTCGTAGGCGCCCCAAGACAGCTCGGTCTCGATGACCATGACCACGATGCCGAACATGCCGAAGATGAGCGCGTAGTCGCTGAGCCGCTTGCGCTTCTCGAAGAGGGCGCGCCGGTGGCCCAATTTGTAGCCGATGTTCTGGTTCTTCTTTTTGCTGGACTTGGTGCCACTGCTGCTGCCATGCCCGCTGCCGCCGCCGCCGCCGCCGC
>NW_022111373.1:29768542-29776094 GCF_000313985.2 Echinops telfairi
CTGCAGACGGGGAGGACGTGCCGCCACCTCCCCCGACGGCTGCGGGCGGCTGCAGGGGCTGCGCCTCTGAGTCCATCTCGTGGAGGTTCCGGCGGGACGAGCTCAAGTTGCTGAGCGGGCGCATGACGCCCCCGTTGTACCTGCAGCTGCTCATGGCTATTTCGGTGAAGGGGTTGCTCTCGCGGCGCGCCTGGGGCTGGTGGGGCTGGTGGGGCGCCGGGTGCGAGTGGTGATGGTGGGGGTGGGGGTGCGGGAGCGGGGGCCCGGAGCCCAGGCTGCCCAGGCTGCCGCTAGGACTGGCGGCCGGCTGCAAGCTGTGGCACTGGTGGTACTGGGCGGCGGGCGCGGGCTGCTGCGCGTACTGCTGCCGGAGCGCACTGGCATGGCTGGACGGCGTCAGCTCGCTCACATTGAGCTGGCTGCCCCGGCGTGACGAGCAGCAGCAGCAGCACGACGACCCCGACAGCGGAGACGAGGTGCGAGTCCGGAAGGCGCCGCCGGGCGAGGAGGTGCGGAGCAGCAAGGACAGGTTATCCCCCGCCCCCGCCGCCAGGGCACCGGAGGAGGCGCAGCTGTTGCACCGGAGGCATGGGCTGCTCCCGCCGCTGCCGGGCTGCTGGTGCGCGAGGTGCGGGTGGTGGGGCTGGGGCGGGAGGGGCGCGAAGGGCGGGCACGGCTTGTCTTGGCTCGGTTGCTGCTGCTGCTGGCAATGCAGGTGTGAGGAACGCGGCGGCGGCGGCTGCTCGGGAAAGAAGCCGCGCTGGAACTGCAATGGGGTTTCCATGTCCCGGCTGTTAAAGCTGCAGGGAGACCAGGCGGTGGTGCACCCTGCGCAATGCGTTATGGTCGGGAGCGGGGACTCCTGCTGCTGGTGCGAGGAAGGGCCCATGCCGGCTCCGGTAGAATCCAGGCGGCGAGTCCGATTGGTTGGGCGCACCAAAACAATGGGCATGACATCACCTGCGGGGACCAAGACTGAGTTTGCGGCGCGAGGCTTTGGGGAGCGTGTGCGGGAGAGCGCTGGGGAGGGGGACATCTGCAAGAGGCAAACCCTGGGGGTTCAGGCCCCGCTGGCGGAGGGCAAGGGTGTGGGCTCCACCTGCTGATAGGGGGCACCACTGAGCATTACCGGGGGAGGGTGTCCCCTGGCAATACAGCCGAGGTGGGCACCCTTCCCTCCACCTCCTACTAGTGCCGGTAGGTCGCGCATCCCGGATCACCTGCCCTGGACACTGCAGCACGTCGGGCCACTCTGGCCATGGGTCTGGCGCGAGCACAGTGCAGATTCCTGTCTCCGCATCCACGATTCCTAGGGCTGCAGAACAGCAGCACTCGCACCCCACGCCCACCTCTCCCCCAGTGCCCGGCTGAGGGAGGGCTGCAGGCGGCTTGCCAAGCAACTGCAGGGGGTTGGGAGAGGTGGCTTTGGGGATTAAAAGTTTGACTGATGGCTTCACTAGGGTAATAGGGCCAGGGGGCCTCCCCAAAGTCTGACCCACAGCTCGGTTGCTGTGGGATTAGGGGATGATCAGCCCCTTGATCATCGCCCACCACCGCCAGGCTCCAAAGCCCCCAATCCAGGCTGCTGCGCGACGCTCGAGCGAGCGCTAGTGCGCTGCGCTGTGGCACGGAGAGGGTTAACCGCCTCTGCACTGGGGCTGGGGGAGGGTGGGGGCGGGGACGGAGGAGGGGATCCCCACCGCCCGCGGGAGGAGCTGCAGCGGGCTTCCCCGGTTCCCTCGCGGGGGCGGAGGGCTTTCCCCACCGCCTCCCGCTCACATTGGCGCTTTCTGCGGAACATGAGGGGCTGGCGCCCCCGGCTGCCCGGTCCGGAGCCGCTGCTTGCAGGTCCTCTGGCCTTCCGAGTGGATGCGTCCGCTGCTGCTTCTGTCGCTGAAAAGGCCAGCTTTTGAGGGTCTAGGGGCGGCTAGGCGGCAGCTGGCCGCCAGCTCCTCTTCTGTGCCTCTTCCTCCTCCCCACCTGCAACCCGGACACAAAGCACAGGCGGATCACAAATGCGCAAACACTGACCTTCTTCTTCGCTAGCCCTGACTGCGATGGGTGGCAGGTGGGAGAGGGGCCTGGCAAGAGTGGATTCTAGTCACACGGGTTGTCACAGTCAGGCTGGGAAATTATTAACGATGAAAATGGGCTGAGTAATCTTGCAAGGGGACAATGCAATGGTGTTGCTAGAGTTAGGATAGTAATTATTATGTATCGATTTACTCACTAATAAACCAATAAAAATTAAATGTTATGTCTTACACATTGCCGATGACAAGTTTTTCTTTTGGGTGATATTACCAGTACAAATCGATAGGGGACCCTGTCGTGGGTTCTTTGTGACTGCACCATCTTAAGTCTTTATCCTGTGTATTTCTTTGTGAATTGAAATCCCACCCACCCAAATAAAGATGGACTGGTCCGCTGAATATTTGTTTCCATTTCTAATTGTGATTTTGAAGCAGGATTTTTCTATAATAGAGATTATTGTAATGGTTTACTTAAAGAAATTAAAGTGAAAACAGATCACCTTCATTAGGTAATTGGAATCCTAGACTGGATCCAATTTCTTGACATTCTACTCGGCCACTGCCCTAGAGCTGCTTACCTGGTCCCTGCTTGTAAGTGTGTGGGTGTGTGCCTGCGGATCTGTATTTGTTTTCAAAGCCAGGAAGTGAATAATTCATTTTAGGGTATCTGTGGGACATGTGTTAAGCACTTTTATTTAATTATTTTTGTACATGCAAATAAAACCCAAGGAAAAAACAGGGAAGGGTTGCTTTGAACCCCATAGAGCTCAAGTTTGAAATAATGAATGTTGTCAGAATTTGCTTTTCTCAATGGTCTGATGGAGCACAAAATTTCAGCGGCTAAAAATCTGCCACAGCAGTTTTCTTTTCTAACGTTTGATTAATAGTAATCTGCTCCCAGGTTGCTTAAATGTTACATTGTATTATGTAAAATGGAAATTCTTTTAAACTCAAATTTTTGCTGACAAAAATAAAATAGTTCAATTAAAGGTTGTGAGGTAACAGGTCAGCAGCTATATGGGGGTCGCCACCATTTTCATCTTTGCAACGGACTATGATTTTTGTCTTGCATCTCCAAAATGCCAGCTTAAAAGAGCTTGTTTAGAATCACTCATTGGCTCACTGAATCTCAAGGACCGTGGGACAGAGTTCGGATGAGCTGTGTAGTGAGCATGGCTACTGGACACAGGTCTCATGGGTATTTGATGTTAAAATAAACTTTCCAATTAAGAACCGTTATTCACCTTGCTATCTGAAATGAAATCCAACTCAAGCATGAAATTCGCCAAGCAATTATTTTTCCTTTCCAGTAAAGTTCATGACCGTCTTCCAGTTTCTCTATGTGTTGGAGTGAAAATGTCTGATTTGTCCACACACATATACATATGTCAGAGAAATGTGACATGGCAGAGTAGTACTCGCATTCAGTTTTCATAAATTTAAATGAAAGACTACAGAGACTCTCTCCCAAATATCTTAATAGCTCTTACCATCATTAAATTAAATACAAGGTTCTAGAGTTACTAAAATGTCCGGATGTAAGAGCTGGCATCTGTATCAAACACACTTGAAAACTGCTAGCCCAGAGCTTGAAAGAGGTGCCAGAAGCGAAGGGAAATTAAGTATTGTGTTATTCTGCCAGCTATAACTCTGTGCCTTAATATCGGCTCAATGACATTATTGGTGCCTTTAATTAGTCCAAGAATCCTACAGAAACAGTATTCACTGTGATTTATGGGAGAGGTGCATGAAGCTTCCTCTGCTCTCCAAGGAGGTCCCCGAGAAGGATGAGATACACAAGATCTCGACTCAAATAAAAATCTGATCCACATCACAAACATGAGACCAGAATACCCAAACTTAGCACTGCCGATATTTTGAAAGGGTAGCTGAACAATTTAATGATTAGAAAACGATTATTGGAGAGGACATCAAGCCGATGGAACATTTATTACCTGTCTTTTAGGAAATCAACTGATCACACGCCCCCAGAAAGCACCTTGTTAAGAACTATCTGTATCTTGGGGGGCGGGGTGGGGGACGGTGGCAACACTGAGTATTTTAAGATGAAAAACCACAAGATACCCCAACAATGTTGGGCTTCATTTCTACTCTGAGCCGTCATAGCTTCACTGTTCAGGTCAGCTTACACCATTGGATCTTGACCGAGGCCCACTGGAAAAGTTGTTTTCTTAATTCTTCTTTTCTCAATACCGGTATGATTAGGAAATGAATGTTTACCTTATAGATTGCTTTTTAAACTATGTGCACCATACTTTTGCTTTTTTTCCTTTCTAAGAGGGTAAGCGTCATGAAAACACAAGGTTACACAGAGCAACAAAGCCACTGTTCTTCCAAGTGGAAGTGCTTTGCAGTCATTGCCCTTTGCGAGAGTAAAGAGGGAAAGAATGAGGGTTGGCATGAAAAACAAGTTGAAAGAAAGGACACAAAACAAGGGCAAGGGATCACCAGAGATTAGCTTTCAGAAAATTGCATTCCCTTCTTTTTCTTCCATTAAGAAAAGTAAGTGCTGGAATTTCCCTAGTTTAACACCAGAGGTCATACTCATCCACAAAATGCATTTCAAATCTAATCAATTTAATCCTTTAATCCCAGTACCATTTTAAAACATCCTTCTGGTAATAAGGGTTTTTCTTATGGCCTAGAGTAATTGCTCTCCCATATTTCACTTATTTCAAGTTTGCAAACAATGTGCAACTGCACAACACTTCCACATACCTACCCACACTTAATAAGTCTTAAGAATGGTTTTCCCAGAGACTTGGGGCGAGTGCTTCAAGTTGTTGGTCCCCTTGAATAAAAGTCTTTATCTTATTCATAGTTAACCATGCCATTGTTCATCACGCTTTGTCCTTAAGAATCCCTTGATGTTGCTGTCTCTCTTTGGTCTTGTTTAGAAGCCGAAGTTTGTGAGTAGTGTGGGAATAGTTCCAAGTCATGGAAAGCAGGTGCAGCAGGCAGCCCTACCACGTGTTTCTCTCATTCAATGGTCTGAGGGACTTGCAAGTGGCCTACAAGTAAATGCTTCTTTGCTAAGATTCACTCTTGCTCATGACCTGGATGGTGAAATCAGTCAGTGCACCATACACAGATGCCAGGATGAGAGACAGCCTCTCTGGCCACTTTCCTTAGCTGTAATAGCAAGTGAACCATCAGGAGAATAGCAGAGCTGTTTGCCTTCTACACAAACAATGCCATCCTTCCTGACCCTTAACAACTAAAAGGTCATAATGACACCATTAGTCTCATCACATATTAACATAACTCCTTAAGTTATGTACTCTATTAGAAGAGAACATTAGAACAATGATCAGATATTTAAGCACTAGCACTATAAAGTATCAAGACTTCAATGAGCTTATTGATGATAGTCTTGTGAATTTTTAGCACCACCTATCTCTATTATTCAGAGACTAATTATCATGCCGGGCCTTATCCATGAACTTCATTAATTTCAACATTTTTTTCTCTGTTCTCATCTTTGTCTCCTATGATTTCTCAACTAATTAGCATATCCTTGAAAATTTCAGCAGTTCCTATGAAATCGGTGGAACTTATACTAATTTTTATACTAGAATTCTCCTTGTGTTACATAATTAAATAGGTGAATGGACTTAAAATATTGACGATAAGCTGTCTTTTGAAAGTGACATGGCCTACATGAACAAATCCCTTAGCAGCCAGAGGCACACATCCCTGTGTAGAAAGTCATTTAAAAAAAAAGCATAAATTCTATATTTTTTAATATAGACCACACATTCTAGTTTAGAAAGGAATGTCACAGTAAAGGTTGAATTATCAGGTCCATTTTAATAAAAGAGCAATGTCTGAGACATTGGGGAGCAGACTTCCAACAGTCTTCTGTGTCTGCTAAGAAAAACTTAGCAGTGAGAAAATGATTGACTGACTCATGTGATCACAGTAGTCTAGGGATGGACAGTTGAGGTGATCGGTATCCATTGCAGCCGCATGGACATTTGGTCACAAGCTTGTTCGAGCTTCATTGACTTCATTCGATCAACAGAATAATGTGTGGGGTGGGACACAAAGCAGTATGAAGGGGCAGTTCTGTATGCCTACGGATCATATATCAGTGCCTGCATAACTGTATTGAAAAAACAAACAAAATACAGGTTCTGCATTATTCGGTCTGTGTTGCTGCCAGCTGGGGCAGACCTTAGATGGGACAGGACCCTTTGTACAAGATGAAAGTCAATAAAGACTATTTATCAGTGCTAAGAAAGGACATTTTGTCTTCTTTTATATAACAAAAGAGACTCATGCTCAAGAGCCTTGCCCTGCAGCCTTGCCCTGCAGTTCCTGGAAGGTACAACAGGCCAGCTTCTCCCTCTGTGCTATAAGGTGAGCAACCAGGAGGTGGGGGGTGGGGGTGGGGGGCAACTACACACTACAGAGAGAGAGAGGAAATCATGTGCCTCTCATTTGAAGTAAAGGCTCCATGGAACTGGAGCCAAAGATATTTAGAAGCACCCCTAAATATGAGATCTAAGCCGTCCACTCAATGACCCCAATTCTAGCCTACTTGCTCAATGTCAAAACATCATAGGCTTTAAAAGACCTCCAACATTTGTTTTCCCACTAAGAATCTGATGCATTTCCCCCTACCTTACATTTTACTCTCTCACAGGGTCAGGGCACATGATGCATTAGCATTTTCCTCCTGATCATCCAGAACCCTTGTCATGTAGTCAATTTCAACACATAGACATCCTGTAGGAAAAGCCCTGCCCCAACTGGGTTTCAGATGCTGTAAACTTTACAGAAGCTGATGAAAACCTCTTGCTCCCATGGAGATTCACATCACCAACCGACTGTTGGCAATTGGCAATTGAATACTTTAACCATGGTGCCACCAGGGCACCTTCTCCTGATTACAGCAGTGTTAACTGGATTCTCATGTGTCATTCATTAATCTGCTTACATCTTCCAATTTAGCTGCCTCTTTCAAAATAGACTCAGGGAGTGTATCATCTCTTATCTATTATCTAAGTCATACTGCAGTATTATACTGCTGTATTAGAAATACCATTCAGTGGATAGCTTTAACAAACAAAAGTTTATTCTCTCATGGTTCAAGAGACTAGAAATTCAAATTCAGGGCACCAGTTTAGGAGAAGCTCTCCCTGTGTTGTTCTGAGGAAAGGTCCTCGTCTTGAAAGAAGCTTGCCAGGAAAGGCCTGCCATTTCTTGGTGATCTCTGTATGCTTCAGTACCAAGCTTCCCCCAGGAGGCTCTTAACACCGTGGTCCCACATCCAAAGGATACACTTTTTGCTCCCAACTCCTCTTTCTTGGTGGTAGTCAGGCCCCTCTGATCTGCTCCTTTACAGTTTGAAAAAGACTGACACAAATACAATCTAATCCTGTAGATTGTATCCTGCCTTTTTAACACAACTGTCTCAAATCCTGCCCCATTGCAACACCACTCACTCACTCACTCACCCACTCACTCACTCACTCACCCACTCACTCACTCAC
>NW_022111373.1:29776875-29777964 GCF_000313985.2 Echinops telfairi
CTCTCTCACTCATTCACTCTCTCATTCACTCACTCACTCATTCACTCACTGACCCACCCACTCACTAACCCACTCACTCTTCACTCACTCACTGTGATTGAGTCCAATCTGAAGACAAAAGATATTCTCACAGAAACAAATACTGTAAAAATGTGTTGCTAGCATACCCGCCTTAAAGAATTACTAACTAAAGTTATTCAGACAGCAAGCAATATCAGACAATGTTTCCAATCTACATGGTGAAACATAACAAGTAAATTCAACATAATTTTTTTCAACATGAAATTTTGGATTAGTTTCTGAACAGAAAATATTTTTTAGTGGGAAGACTGATGAAATTCAAATAAAGCTTATAGCTTCATTAATAGAACTACTTCACGTTTTTTCCGGTTTTGTGTTTTTCCGAAATGTGCTGGACCCCGTGGTGGCATCGTGAGTGAGGTGCTCGGATCCCCTCTCAGAGGTCTGCAGTTCAAACCGCCAACTCCTTGGCAGAAGGAAGACCTTGCAATCTGCTAGCATAAAGCTGTTTAGCGTTGCCACTTTCTAAGTTGGAAAACCTTCCGGGCAGCGCTGCTCCCACCTAGAAGTCAGCTGTGACTGAGGGACAATAGGTTTGGTTTGGTTTGCCTCTCAAAACGGATCTCACTGTCACCGAGTCCCGTGTAATTATGTCGCTAACTACGAGGCAACCTAATTCCACATTTTTCTCCTTCTCCTAATACATTTAAAAAATTTTTTCACAAAATAATGTGGGCACAATTACATTGCTTAGTTTATAACACATAGAGATGCAATACATTTGACACTACCAGTGAGAGTACAGGTAGGGAAAAGCTGTACTGGACTATGGAATGTACACCGATGGAAACTCGGTGCCACAGAGAGACGTGAAAAGAACCCTAACTGACAGTTCCAGGGGGACATGGGAGGGGGGGTTTGGGGGAAGGGAAGATGTGTTAACAAACCCAGGGACAAGGGAACAACAAGCAACCCAAATCGGTGGGCAGGTGTGTGTGGGAGACCTGGTAGGGCATGATCAAGGGGAATGTAACAAAGAGGAAGTGCTGAAATCCTGGTGGGGACTGA
>NW_022111373.1:29779246-29780331 GCF_000313985.2 Echinops telfairi
CGGGGGTTTAAGTGGAGAGGAAATGTTTTGAGAATGATGAGGGCAATGAATGTACAAATGTGCTGTACACAATTGATGTGTGTATGGATTGTGATAAGAGTTGTATGAGCCCCTAATAAAATGATTAAAAAAAAAGAAGGTTAATATAAGGAGCTCTATAAATATTTAAGTGCTTTTCTTAGCTTGTCTAAACAAGTTGCTTACAGTAATTATTTTAATAATGTACTGTTGTGTTTGTATCATATATAAAAGTCTGAGTGATCTACTTCTGAAAATACAACCAGGCAAGGAGAACTTTTTAAGTCATCATCAGTCAGTCCGGTGGCTACAAGCCGGCGGCGGACTCAAGAGCAGTCACCAATAGCCGTACAGAGCACACAGAGATGTGGCAATATCAGATGGAACCGTATACAGCAGATAGAGATGTAACAATAATAGTACAAAAATTGCATTAGAGCCTAAACCTATTTAGGATTAACAGTTCAATATTCCATTGGAATTCCATTGGTATAAATCAGAATGAGATTATGATAAATTAATGTGCATATTATAAGCCATAGCGAAACAACTAGGAAAACAACACAAAAAGTGCGGAGAAGAAAAGCATTAGAGGAATCAGAATGCTACACTAGGAAATACTGGTTTCACGGATGAATTCTACAAAATCCTAAAACTCCTTGCCATCTCATCTATTCCCACTGAGAGCACCTCCGTAGGACAGGGAAGAGCTGCTCTATACAGTTTCCAAGACTGGAATCTTTGCAGAAGCACAATGCCATCCATTTCCCCTTCAAACTGGTTGGTGAGTTTGAACTGATGACCTTTTGGTTAGTAGCCAAGTGTGACACTTAAACACTTCAGCCACTGTGACACCAGGGATCCTGATGAATTGTACAAAAGGTTTACAGACTGATTAACAAAAATTCTTCACAAGCTCTTCCAAAAACCAAATGAGGAAGCACTCTATCTGACTCATTTTAGGAGGCCAGTATTCATACAATACTCAAATCAGGTAAAATAGACGCCCTAGATCATGAATTAATTTCGCTCTCTCTCTCACTCATTCACTCTCTCATTCACTCACT
>NW_022111373.1:29781202-29790722 GCF_000313985.2 Echinops telfairi
AAAATGTTAAAAAAAAAAAAAAAGGGACAGCAGGGAAAGGAAATGAGAGGGGCCATTTGGAATTCGAAGCCAACAGCAGAAAAGTGTCTCATGGAGAGAATTCTTGGGATCCTCAAGTGGACATATAATTCGAGAAGTACAAAGCCCTCTATCATCTCCCATCCCCAAAAGAAGAATTAATTTGATCATAAAGAGTTTTGTTTGTATATTAAGCTAAGATAAAAGGCATCCTTTTTTAAACCAATTTGTTATTTTGCTAAGAATAAAAAATATATTTTAGTGATCCTATCGATTAAAATCCCCAAACACTACTTTGGAATCAATTCAGACTCATAGTGACCCTATAGGACAGAGTAGGACTGTCCCTGTGGGTTTCCAAAGCTGTAAGTCTTTCTGGGGCTAGAAAACCTCATCTTTCACACCCAGAGTAGCTTGTGGAATTGAACTGCCAACCTTGTGCTTGGCAACTTAATGCCTAACTCACTACACCACTAGAGCACCTTAGTGGTGCTATAGAAAATGGTAAAAGATATACACAACATGTTCCAAAAAAAAGTATATTATGATGTCAACTGAGCTAATGTAATATGATGAATGAAAAACAACAAAAGCCAAAACCAAAAAAAACTGTTTTTTCAAAAAAAATGTAGCAAAACAAACAAATTTCCTGTTCTAGATTTCAGTGCTTTGTTTATCCCAAGATCAGGGCATTGGAGAACACACACATCAGAGGCAGTCTTGACTAAGAGGTTGCCCATAAGTGGCAAAATATGATATAATCAGTGGAGTGCTTCTCAATTATCTAGTATAAGTCTAACAGAAAGACTATAAATGAGTTGCCTTAACAAACAGAAATGTATTCTCTCAGAATGTAGGATAGAGGTCCAAATTCGGGGCACCAGTGGCAAGGAGGATAGAGGTCCAAATTCGGGGCACCAGGGGCAAAGGCGTTCGTTCTCGCTCAGCCCTGTGTGGAAGTCCTTGTTTCCGTTCAGCATCTGTGGGGGTAGCGTGCCTTGGGGCTCTCTGTGTGTCTGGCTCTTGCCCTGGCTCTACAAGGTTCTCACTACAGGGATCCTGGGTCCAAAGGAGACATTCCATTCCTGGCTCTTCGGGATTATCTGGTCCTTTCTCGCTACCCCTCTCTTCTTTTATCTTTGGTAAGAAAATCGCTGTGACTAAAAGGAGTAAAAGTGTTGGCTTGAGTCCGTGACCCAGGCCCTTCCCCTTGTCAGGCTATGACCTAAATTTTTAAAGTTACATCAAAGCAGGAAGACAGTGGAATGGAAAGAAATTATGGGTCAGAACCTTGCTAGAAACTTAATCTTCCTCCTACAGAAAAGGGGCAGTATAGATGTAGCACAGCAACCAAATCTCTGGCTCTCAGATTCTGATCACAATCCACAGCAGCACATCCCTGCTCAAACTTGCGAGTGCCCTGTTCAAAGATGGCGGCTAACCGAGTGCTTTGAACGTGAGTTTCTTTCCTCTAGTCCTACCAATAATCCAATCTTATTCACCTGACCCCTAGGTCTTGTCTGAGTCTCCCACTCCAGGGCTTCAACCGATCATTTTTCCCATTCAAAGTACCATGCAGAATCTGCCACATGGTAAAACTTCAGATCTATTCCTACTTGCTTGAATGGTGTGTTAGTCTGGGTTGACTAGAGAAGCAAATCCAGAGACACTCGTATAAGTACAAGAAATACCTTTATATCAAAGAGTAACTGTATATTAAGAAAACATGTAGGCAAGTCGAGATCAAGCCCACAAATCTGATATTAGCCCATAATTCCAACATTAGCCCATAAATACCTCTTCAAACTCATGCAGTGCATGCAATGATGCAAAACACAGGAAGATCACAGGCCATTGGGTGCAAAATGGCCATGGAATAACTGGTTTAAACCAAAAGGAGAGTGAGTTAGTTTATTGTGCCAACCTGGCCGATAAACACATGTGGTGTTAATTGAAGGGCGGAGAGATTCATGGCTCAATGAGCCTTGCCTTTCTAGTTCTCGGGTCTCTTGCTTTCTGATGGTTGGACCAGTGTGCAGCTACCTTAGCCAGTTCCCTGCTTTAGCCTGAAAGGCTCACTTCCTGCAAGACATCCCTGAGGAGAAACCACCACATGGACCTACCCCGATGCTGGAGCACCCGTGTGGAGACACCTGCCAGCGCTGAGACGTTTACACATTCACTGACTCGGCTTTCCTCTGCATCATTGCGTCTGTTTTGTGAAATGGAGGAGGACTTTGTGGATTGGTGTTGGACATATGGGTTAATGGGTTAATGTTGGACTTGTGGGCTTGGGCAGCACTGGGTTGGAATGTTTTCTTGATGTGCACTTAACGTTTATATAAAACTCTCTCTTATACATGAGCTTCTGTGGAATTGTTTCTCTAAAGTACCCAGACTAACACAGAGAGATTGTCTAGGACTCCTTTGTTTGTAAACAGGACTGTGTATTATCTGGGTTGACTAGAGAAACAAATTCATAGATTTTCATATGTGTATAATAAAGAGTTTTATATAAAAGAACAATTGTTTATTGAGAAAACATCCCAGCCCAGTACAGATCAAGTCCATAAGTCCAATATTAGCCGATATGTCCGATAACAGTCTATAAAGTCCTCTTCAAACTCATGCAACACATGCAATGACACTGAATTCAGGAAGATCACAGGCCAGTGGGTGAAAAGTCTTGTAGATCCAGTGGTGGTGGAAGCATCTCAGTGCTGGCATGGGTCTCCACGTGGCTCCTCCAGCTCCAGGGCTCTGGCTCCATCAGAGTGTCTCCATGTGGCTTGTCAACAGGAATGTCTCACAGGGGAGTGTATGTCTATCCCGCCTCCAGCGAGCTATTTATCTCCATTGTGCCTCCAAATGAGGACATCAAGTTGCAACCTGATTGCCAAGCTAGACCCCTTCGCTCAAGTTGACAGGAGATTATGTAACTGCCTCAGACTACTTGTAAAGGATAGGATTGACAACACATGCCACAAAATAGAGGATGATTACATCAGGTCACAGCATAGAGGACAACCACACAATACTGAAAATTGTGGCCTGGCCAAGTGGACAAATGTTATTTCATGACAGAATTCAATCCACTTCAGAATGTCATTTTCCTTCTTAGACTGCCTGATTGTTAGCCTTGTGGATTAGAATTCTAATCATAAAAGATGATAATTTAGTCTTATAGATTCAAGGAAAGCAGAGAGATGAGCACTTCATTTCACCGTAGATTTTCTCCTTACAATATCTGACTTCTCATACATTAAATTGAAGGCATGTAGGACACTCTCATGAACCTTTGAGATATTTTACCCTTTTAATTCTTCCAGGTGTAAAGGGGACCGTGGTTTAGTAGTCATCATGTTTTAGCCGGACCTTGGTTCAAGGGAAATCAAGGAAGAATAGAAGGGCAAAGTTTTCCGATAACTAACTAGATAGGCTCCAATTGGTAGGAGATAGAACAGGAAGCAGGTAAAAATAGCAAACAGTAATTCACACTTACGCATAGCAATGAATGGGGTATAGATTGTGTCCACAAGAAGTTCAAAGTACAAGGCATGTTAATTGTGAATTATTTCTCATTAAATTTCTAAATACTGGAGGAATTGCCTAAAATTAATGTTTAGAAAAGCCTTTCTAAGTCTTTGTGTAGCTAACCCAACAAATCTTTGAAAATATTCCAACTCACCAAAACTACTGGTGTTGAGAACTATCAAGGAAACATATTTTTATGATCTTAAGATGAAGGCAGATTTACTTTTCAATTGACTAAACCCAATGTGATAGGTATGTTTGTTGTGCCAACATGGCCAATGAACACATGTGAAATTGGTTGAAGAGCAGAGACATAAATAGCTCAGTGAGCCTCCCCTCTCTGTCTCTTGCTCTTTGATCATTGAACCAGTGTGGCTGCCTTGCTTGTTCTGTGCCCATTTTCAAGCTACACTACCTGTGGGACCCCTAACCCGTGGACTGTGTCGCTGTAATTTGAGGTTCCTTATAGACCTGCTTCGCCACACTTCTGGAATGTATATCTCTTGAGCTAGGGACTGCCAGACCCTGTCATCTGGCTGACTGTTGGTGACCTGCCTTGCTGTTTGCTTCCTGTGGCCAGATAGCCTAAATTGCTCTATGGAGAATTACCCGGTGGCCCTCAAGACTTGAAGGACTGCCAGTGTACTAGCTGTCTCATGAAAGTGAGTTGCACTGAGCCATTTGTACTGTTTTATAGATTAATTGTTTATTTCTTATGTTATCTATCTATATAAAGATATATAAAATTATTAGTGTCCTGTTTTTTTTTCTCTAGAGAACCTTGTTGAACACACCCAGTAACTATAAAAAGACTTACTGATTTGACCTTATAGTAGTTTTAGACTTTCACAGGTGACACAAATTTAAAAATATATCTATTTATCAAATGAATAATATCAATCATATATCTATCAAATAATAATATCAATCATATATAGTGAGGAACCTGAAATTATATGCAGAAAAAGCAAAGTATATGACTAAGAAAGTTAAAAAAGATGAAATACAAATTTCCAAAGACAGCCCAAAAATATCTCTTCAATAATTCAGGGAGTTAAAGTTGAAGTGCAATTATTCTTCTACTAGATTTCCTAATAGCACTGTATCATACATGGATGAGGATGCAGCTTTCTCATATACTATGAAATCATCTGCCATACAGTAAATTCTGACTCATACTGATGCTCTAGGACAGAACAGAGCTGCTCCAAAGTTCTCTGAAACTGTACCTCTTCATGGGAAGAGATAGCCTTACCATTCATCCACAAAGCACCTGGTGGAATTGAACTGCTGACCTTGTGGTTAGCAGCCCAAGGCACAATCCACTACATCACTAGGGCTCCTTGCATATACTATAGGTGGGAGTATAAAGTGGTAAAGTCTGTTTGAACGACAACTTAAAATTTCCAATCCAATGTCATATATGCAACTTCTAATTTAGGACGTCTACTGCTTTGGATTGAATTGCATTCCCTGTCCCTGCCTCAGGGCAAAAAAGAAAGTATGAACATCCTACTCCCTGTACATGTAACTCTGAACCTATTTGAAAATAGGGGGATTGTGTATTGTGTTAATGAGGCCATGCCAGTGTAGGATGGGTTCCAACCCTAATCACGTCCTAGTGGTGTCTTATACAAAGAAAAGAACTCAAATGCACGCACATCCACATGCACAAAAGAAATGTTCATGTGAAGACAGATCTAAAAGTGAAAGAACTTCAAAGGCTGATGGATGACACTGAAATCTTGGATAAAGAATTGACTGATAGAGGGGAGTGGGAAGGGAGGGGAAAAAATGAGGAGCTGATACCAAGGGCTTAGTGGAGAGCAAATATTTTGAGAATGATGAAGGCAATGAATGGACAAATGGGCTTCACACAATTGATGTATGTATAGATTGTGATAAGAGTTGTATGAGCCCCTAATAAAATGATTAAAAGAAATTAAAGAAAAAAAGAATTGACTGAAATAGGCAATATGTCGAGTTGCACATTGAGAGTACAGAATTGTGATAAATAAATTCCTGTTTCTCAAACCCACTGCTTGTAGTTTTTTGTCTCATTTGTTTTGGCAGCCCTACGACAATAAGGCATCACTAATGACTCTGTTAAGAACGATGCTGGAATCAGAATCAGCTCTCAGGATTGTATGGGAGAAGTGCAAATGTCAAGATGAATGGCACACTTGGGTTCGTTTTAGCAGTGAAGTCGCTAGCTTTCGAAGGTAACTGTTATTTTAGTCAAATGAAACGACAATTTTTGTAACAAAGTGCACTGGAACTATTTCTCCTACAGTTGGCTGAGAGAAAGAGGAGACGGTAATGGTGGTGGTTTCAAGAGAGGTTTTCTATACAATTCAAACCCCTAAGCATTTATTTTATGTGGGCATCAAAAATAAAAGATAATTTTTTCTATAAGTGACAATAAAGGCAGAGTGTGAAAAATAAAAGTCACTAGGCTATCTTTTCAGAAAGTAAGCAAACAAAAATATAGAAACAAGATTAATAATGTTGTTAAAAAAGTAAGAGATAAAACTGCTAGCTCAGGGACCTAAAGATAATAGAGTCACATGAAATATCTTCTGATCCAAATAATAACTAAATTGCTTTTTCAAAACTGTACCCACTAAAAACAAAACCCACTCTAAGTTGATTCTGACTCACAGCAACTATACTAAATATTTTAAGTTTCCAAACAATATTTTTGAGCAATTTTGTAATCGTTAACCTAATCTATATTAGGCTATTTTTTATTTCTTCCTCTAACTCACTAACACTTAGCTGGGCAATAGATTTTATTGATCAACGTTAATAAAAATGTGTAGGGGAACTCCTAATCACAATACCCATATCTGTATATGTATTTTTGTATATCATATATATGATGCATTATTATAAATATGATTCATTGCATCCCATGATTTTCTGTGTTAACTGTCACTCTACAAATCATTTTCTGATTTAATTTGCATTCAGAAGAGATGTATCTTCAGATTCCTAACATTTGCGATATCCTTCTTTTACTGTAAAAGGAATATCTTGGACTATCTTTAAGACAGTGCTTTTAGAACGCAGTTCTCTTCTTTGACTCATCTATACACTTCAGACTCACTTACTGGCAGGGTGAGGTTCCAAAGACCAGGTCATTAAGCAAAATCAACAGTACATGATAATGGATGGAGAAGGATCGCATAAGGTCCTAAAATTGAGGATGACAATATAATTATATAATTAAATAACTACCAATAAGCACATCATTTCACCATTGCCGAATTTCCTCAATACATAATGGCCAAACCACTGAGAATCCTGGCCCAGCCAAGTTGAAACCTTAACCTCACACTTTCTTTTATACTCCCAGAAGTGTGTTACTGCTATGTAAAATCATCAGAAAATAGATGTTTTACTATTGTCATAAGTGTCACAGAATGTCACACAACAGGACAATCGAGAAGTGAGGAAGAGAAGTACATGTTATTTAACTATATCTACCTTCCAATGTTGTTCAGAATTCAAATGCTGGCATGACTTTCGTTCCAATGGAAGGAATCTGTAGTTCCCTTATCTGGACACTTGTAGGACAATTATCCACGCCCTTGAAATTCAGAAATTTGTGCTCATGTATATTTCAATGTGTGTCTTTTTTATAATTAATTCTGTTACTAACTTGGCCAGATAACCACCACGCAGAATCAGGACAGATAAACCCCTCAGGACCAATATGGAGAGAAGTGATACCATGAAGGTAGGGGGAAGGTGGGCAGAATAGTGCTAGACTTTCTTCAGCTCAGGGAATTTTTCTTCCACCATTTCCATTTTCTTATGTATTTTCCAACTATTTTGTTTTTGTTGTTGCATTTTCTAGGAACTAATTATGTACATAGTTTAACTGGCCCACGCTGAGCCTGGCCAAAGCCATGGCACTCTCAACGGGCTCCTGTGAGTGTGAAAGCTTGACAAGGGAGACAGAAGACCAACGAATGATGTCTCTGGATTGTGGTCTTGGCAAGGGATGCCGGAAGTACCACAGACCACCAGAAGAACAGACATATCCGTCTCGGAGTCTGGAATACTTCTCAGAAGTGATGGTGGACCTTTGTCCTACGTACTCTGGACACTTCATTAGAGAGAGAACTGCTGCACTTGGTAAGTAGAGGGTCAAGGAAAAAGGGGGGCCCTCAACAGGATGAATTGACTTATTGGGTGCAAGCATGTGCTCAAGCATGACTACCATTGGGAAGATGATGCAGGACCGGGAGGATCTGGCTCCACTGTACACAGCATTGCTATTAGTTGGAAATAACTTGACAGCACTAAACAACAAAAGTGTGTTCTCACACTTTCATTGAGATGGCATATTTTTAGTAGAGATACCACATAGATAACACTTTGTCTTTCTTAGCACATCATTGTCTGTGGCATATGATGTTGATACTACTTACTACTGGTGGTGTTAATTTTGATTGGAATCTCTGAGTGGTACAAATGGTTCTATTCTCAGCTGCTAACTGAATGTCTGAGCTCACCGGAAGCACCTCGGAAGAAAAGCCTGGCATTCGACTTCTTATAACTCAGTCATAAAATGTTGAATGGAGCACAGTTCTACTCTGATACACATGGAGTTGTCATGAATTGGTATTGATTTGACAACAAGAGGATTTTGGGTCTTGACTTTGATTACTTGGTTTAAATAATATCTTTCAGGTTTCTAATCTAGGTCACCATGAGGTAAAATTGACTCCAAGGCAATGAGTTTTTATTATTATTATAATTGGGCATTTTAAATATATGCTTAAGAGCCATTTTTGTACATGCCCGTGATAAGAATTTTCTAGCTATTTTTGAAAATAATTATATATGGAGTGTTATTGGGACATATCCAAATATCATGCAATTCAATAGTTCAATCATATCAAGAAGTTTGTAGAATCATGACCACAATCAATTTTAGAACATTTCTTTTATATTGCACTCTTTGTACTAGCTCCCCATTCCCCCCGCAACCTCCCCTGCCGTGTGCCCAGAGAACCATTAATCCAATGATTGTCTCTGCAGATTCACTCTACCGGATTTCATAGATCAAAACATACAAAACACAAAACCAAGAATCAAAAAGGCTAACAGCAAGAACAAAATAGAATAGAGAAAACCTCTCGATGGAAACAAAACAGAAAATATTAATAACTAGAATAAGTTTAAGATGTGTCAGAAGGGAGATCAGATGATAAGGAGTTAGATTTTAGCCTAGTTTTATCTGTCATAATCCCCTTTCCAGTGCATTCTGCATGATGGCAAGGCTATTTGTGTCCCTGGTCTATATTCAGAGGGATCAAATCAGTTGTTACATTTTAACTATTCAAATCAAATGTTCCACTTCAATCTTTTATAATAATCTCCACAATACTCTCTGATAATCAGGCTCTTCACATTCCTCGACTGTAGCCAGACGGAAATCACTGGAGGTTTAATCAATCCTGCAAATGGATTTTGGGCTCCCATTGTCCTCCATAGCCTTCTGCAAAGTAGGAGTTCACAATTAAACTCTGATACCATTCTGTCTTTAGAATTCGGATTATATTATTTATGACTTTTTCTTTTAATTCAATAGTTCTACTTGAATTTTGTCCTTCTTCCAAGAAATTTGAAAAATTCTTTATAAATTATGGGTTTTTTGTTGTTTGGCTATATATTGTAAGTATCTATCCAGGTTTATAATACATCTTCTAACCTTGTAGCACTTTTATTATGTAAGCAATTTATATTTTTTACTTAGTCAAATTTATTAACCTTTTCTTTTATTGCCTCAAAAGGAAACATACTCTTGGCTAATGGAAAGTTTTTTTCTTTTCCTAAATTAAAGTTGAGGAGAAATTTTCTCATTCTTACTCCTATAGTGCTGCTATCATACTGTTTCTGTTATAGAAGTTTTCTAGTACCTAAATCTTGGTAGGGCTAATCAATCAGGCCCCCC
>NW_022111373.1:29791928-29793156 GCF_000313985.2 Echinops telfairi
TCTGAGAGAGGAACTGCCGAAAACTTTATGAATAGCACAGCATTATCTGATAGAGTGCCAGAAGATAACTCCTCTGGTTGGAAGGTGCTCAAAATATAACTGGAGAAGAGATGCTTTCTTAAACTACAGTTAACCTTAATGACATCAATGGAGTAAAACTTTCAGGACCTCTACTTGCTGATAGGGCATGGCTCAGAGTGAGAAGAAAAAAACTACAAACATATAAAAAGAATTGGAACATAGAATGTACAGCATATGAATCTGGGAAATTGGAAATCATCAAAAATGAAATCTTAGGCGTTAGGGAGCAGTAATGGCCATTTTGAGTTAGATAGTCATATGGTTTGTTTTACTTGGAATGACAAAATCAAAATAAAAGAGAAATGGGGTTGCATTCATCATCAAAAATAACATTTAAATAAAGATGTATCTTGATGTACATGATTCTGTGATAGGATAATGTTTATATACCTATAAGGATCCAGTTAATAAAACTATTATTCAAATGTGCATATCAACCATTGAAGCTAGAGATGAAGAACTTGAAGAATTCTACTAAACTCTTCAGTCTGAAATTGAACGAACATAAAATCGAGATGTGTAGATAATGATTGGTGATTGGAATGCAAAAATTGGAAACAAAAAGGAAAGAACAATCGTCGGAAACTGTGGTCTTGGTGATAGAAACGAGTCTGGAAATTGCGTGATAGAATTTTGCAACACCAACCATTTCTTCATTGCAAATACCCTTTATTCAACACCATAAACATCAACCATACAGGTAGACTTCACCAGATGGAATATGCAGGAATCAAATTGTCTGCAGCTGTGGGAAGAGACAATGCAGAAATTCAATATCACCAACCAAAACAAGGTCAGAGACCACCTGTAGAGCAGATCATCAATTACTCATATGCAAGTTCGGATGAAAGCTGAGGAAAATCAAAACAAGTCTATAAGAGTCAAGATACTACCTTGAGTGTATTTCACTTGAATTTAGAGACAAATTCAAGAAGAGATTTGACAAGTTCAACATTAATGACAAAATATCTGATGAGCTGTGGGGTGACATCAAGAATATCATAGATATTACAAAAGGGATGGATGAATGGGACGTGGGAAAGGCGGGTGGAAACAGGGTAAGCTATTGGGAAGTTTGACAAGTTGTTGAAGGCAAAAAATGATGATCTCATCTGTAAACACACACATAATTCACAATAAAAAGTTT
>NW_022111373.1:29794986-29796775 GCF_000313985.2 Echinops telfairi
GAAAGAAACACCTCTGTTTTATAATTGTTACTTATCTTACAACTTTGATTTTTCTGGAACCAATCTGAAATTCTCAAAACTTGATTATAGTTGGCTTGAGTGAGTGCTTTATTGTGGATAAATTACTTTTAAGTCACATATCCCAAAGTGATGATTGATTTTCAAAAACAGTCTTTCTGGAAAGTGTATTTCTTATACATTCTAATTAGGAGCCCGCTGTCATGGATTGAAACAGTGCCTGCAAGAACCATGGAGTGGGGGCGGGGTTTCATTCTGTTCTCACGGACTTGGTGACAACATCTGATACCGGTAGCACACCGCACATGTCTTCACACAGTTCCTGTGAACTCGGTGTGCTCTGTATCTACATCTGTGCACGGATGCCTTCAAATACAAGCTCAAAGAGAACAGGTGACATGTTTGTTTGCAAGTTTTTTCTCCTCACAAAACATTGTCCAACGAGGCCCTATTATTTGTAAATGGTATTCTGGGACAAATTTTAAAATAATATGAAAATAGTTGGGTCTTCTGCTTAATATACTTATTTTTTTTAATCCAATAACAGGTTTGTGCTATTCTTAACTAAAATGGAAAAGACTACAAGTTGTTAAAACTTCCATAACTTGGTCATAAAACCCATGTTAAAAATAGAAAAGTCTATAAAGTTCTGTCGTTGGGATTTTATGAGTAAAATATCTCTGACTGGTGATAAGGATTTTGTGGAAATTTATATTGGATTTTTTCTGTTGATCATTTTTATGGGAGAAACAAGCTTGGGGAAGTGGTATCAATAGTGGGAAGTATATAAATATCAGAAAAAATGCCATTTAGAAACAAAGATGACAAAACTTCATCTCACATACTTTGGATATCTTTTCAGGAGGGATTAGTCTATGAGCGACGACATCTTGCATGGTAAAATTGAGGGGTGGCTAAAGCCACAAAGAACTGAAACTGCTTTTTCAAAAGCTCGAGCAGATAGAAACGAACTAGACTTGGAAGAGGACCTGGGTTGCAGGTTTTCTGATTGGCCAACATCTCAAACCAGAAAGCAAGTCCGTTGCAACACATTGAGTCTAACACCTGATGGTTCTATGCATTTCAGGGTAGGACTGTACTCCCTAGGGTTTTTAATGGCTGTACTCTTTTGGAATTAAAATGCCAGGTCCTTCCTCAGAGGCCCCGCCGGGTCCACGGAACCTGCCAACCTTTTTTGTTAGTAGTCAAATGTTTAACCATTTGCATCACCCAGGGACTCCGAACCAAGACCCACCTTGACAGGCAGCAGAACTCACTGCCATTGAGTTGACTCCCACTCACAGAAACCCCATAGGCCCGGGGAGAACTGTCCCTGTGGGTTTCTGAGACTAACTCTTTACAGAGTAGAGAGCTTCAATGTTTCCCCTAGGTTTCAACCTTCAGACCTGAGGTTAGCAGTTCCAAACCCACAGCCGCTCCACAGGAGACAAACAGGAGCCTTTCTACTCCGTACAGAGCTAGTCTGGGAAACCCACAGGGGTAGTCCTACGCTGGCCTATAGGGTCACCATGAGTCAGATTCGATTTGATGGCAGTGAGTTTGGTAGGCCACGGAATGCCCACAAAATCATTACTACTAGCCAATACCGCAGGCCTCACCAAAGAGAAGCAGTTCCTGCCATCTCAGTAGAGGTGAGTTAATGAAATGTTTGACCAGCATGGCGCACAAATGATGTCACAAATATTCCAGTGGCCCTTGACAGAAAAACACATTCCTACAAGTTTGCTTCCCCTTTCCTCCCTCCCACCCC
>NW_022111373.1:29797620-29808915 GCF_000313985.2 Echinops telfairi
GTGTGTTTTGTTGTGTTTGATAGTATGTTTATGCCCTGTAATAGGGTCCTTAAGTTTGTCCCTATTTTTTCATTGATAATCTTTATATTTCTAGGACTTAAATTTAGGTCTTCAATTCACCTTGAGTTTCTTCTTCTATAAGATATGAGGTATGGGTCCTGCTTTTTTCTTCTATAAATGGAAATCCAATTTGCCTGCAGCTTTTGTTAAAGAGACTCCCTATTCCTCATTTAATGTATTTCAGTTCTTTATGTAAGATCAGTTGTTTGCAGGTAGATGGAGTTATTTCTGAGTTTTCTATTCTGGTCCATTGGTCTACTTAGTGAACAGGCCCTAAGTCAGCAGTTGAATGATTCGTATTTGGCATTGATTAACAAGTACTCAAAGGATCTTTTGAATACAAGTTAAACATGACCAAAAACATTCAAACCTTTTTACATGTACTGGAATATTTTGTTTCCTTGTCCCTAGGTCATGTACATTTGTAGAAGAGATCAGTGGCAGCGCAGTCCTATTTTATCACCTCCCTGCTCTCATCACTAATTCATAGCAGTCCTTTTAGCTCTAACCAATTTTTGGTATTAGAATTTAAGATGGAAATCGTATTTGAATAATTTGTGCTCACCTAGCAAAGTGTGCATGAAAAATAGAAAGGAAAGCACAATATAAAATATAAATGTAAAAGTTGGCTTAATTGACTTAAAAAAAAGTATTCATAGAAGGTCCTGAAAAAATGTACTCATTGTATAGTTGGTTGGTTTTATTTAAGGGAATGAGTTTAAGTCTCTGAGAAAAATTGAAATATAATCCTTCTCTCTACTTGAGACAATTCAATACATTTGACCTCTCACTCCCAATGACTGGCTTTATCAAAGATGCAATACAGATTTGTAGCCTTGAAGGCAAGCTGTTTGCTAAGCAAATGCTTATTATGTGGATTTATTTTTTCCAGAAAAAAATAAAAGCAAGATTGAAATTAAGAATTTAAGCTGAGCTCTGCCTATTGAAACTCAAAAGAAATGAAAGGTAATTTTTTTTCTCCCTGGATGAAGACATTATTGACTATGGTTATTTAGCAAGAGCAGCTTGGAATGACCGCAAAGCCGTCAGCCTCCATGTGCCCTTAAGGAGAGCTCTGGGTATATTCTAAAACTTTATATATTCATTCAAAGGTGTCATTAGCTATGCCACCACAGAGCATGAATACCTTTCCTAATTAATTCCAGAAAAGGTTAACTCTGTATACTCTTGGTACTTAAATAGTTTACTTTCAATTTTTCATATGTCAACATGCTGCTCTATAAATAACCGCAATGCTGCACTATTGTATGTAAAGGTTTATTGTCCTAACTGCATGGCACTTTTCTTCTCATTTTATGCCACCATTTGAATGTCACAGGTAGTATCACAACCTCAGTGGGTTGGGTTACTCCTCCTCTTTGACCCGATCACCTCACAAAGGTCCTGTCTCTGTTCTTGGTACAGGTTGCCCATAACATAAGTATTTCCCCAAATTATCTTCTTTATTACAACCTATCTTTCGGCTGCCCTTGTCAATATGGTCTCCAACGTCCATCGCAGAACTCATCGATTTGTTCCAGTGGCCATCATCCTTTGTCTTGATCTCCCCAATAGCTTCTTCCTTCATTTTCTTACTTCCACTATTGCCTTCTTTAATCTACTCACTATACAGAACATACTGTTTTTTACGATAAAAAACCAGATCATTTCTATTTCTTGGTTCTCATCAAGCTTAAAACAAATCCAAAATTCTTTATCCTGGTTCAAAGTCCTCCACATCCTGGGCCCTGAATTTCTTCTTTCACTTCTCTCCCTTGCTACATCTTTACCACGCCAACCCACCCACTACCCACTGCTGCCACGTCAATTCTGACTCACAGCAACCCTAGATCACAGAGTAGACACACCCACTAGGGTATTCAAGGCTTTATGCTTGGAGGAATCCAACTGCCACTTTTTTCTCTTGCCTGGCAGGTGGTGGGTTTGAACTGCCAACCTTTCACTTAGCAGTGAACTACACGAGGACATTAAAAGTCCAACTTCATTCTGTCTGCATCACTGTGCAAGGTGTCTCATTTTCATGGTGAGCACTCCCTATTACTTAGACTAGCTGTCATATACTTGTCGTTTAGACCTTGGTTTGGAGATTGCTTCCACAAAGTGGCATTCTATATGATCTGTCAGAACCAGCCCTGCCTGCTCCCGACACAGGTCTTCTCGATCTCTGTTCCTCCTGGGGATTCTTCACAAAATGAACAAATTACAATTATGTTGTTCTTACGCTTGTTACTTCTTTCCATGTGTCATTCCTACTGGAATGTGAGCTGGAGGAGTGCTGGTATAGTGTTTCCTCCCATTGTTTCTCCTTAGCATGTGGGAAAACGTCTGCACATAAATTTGGAATTAAAGAAAGGATATCTAGAGCTGGTGACAGGATCACTAATCTTATTGGAGAACTCTTGTTGGCTGGGTATTCTGGCTGGCACTTCAAATACATGACTCCATTCCATTGAAAAGTAAGATTTCATGTATTGCGAGTTACTATTGAGTCGGCTTTGACTAGTGGTGACCTTATGCATACCAAAGCAATACATTGCCGCATCTGTGGCATCTTCGTGGTTATTGATATGTTTAAACCAGGCACCCTTTGGTTTTTGCTGATTCTCCACCAACCACAATGCCCTTTCCTAGTAATTGATTTCTTATGTGTCCGAAGTGAACAAGTCGAAGCCTTCCCATCCTTGATTCTAAGGAACATTCTGGTTGTATTTCTTTGAAAACTGACTTGTTCATTCATTTGACAATCTGTAGTATATTCGATATTTTTTTTTGCCAACACTAGACTTCGAGTGAATCAATTCGTTTTCTCTCTCCTTTCTCATGGTCCAGCTGTCGCCTTCATATCAAGGGATTGAAAAGACTCCACAAAAGCTTGGTTAGCCTCACCTTAGTTATCAAGTAACATCTTTATCGTTTTAAGCTTTAAAGAGGTCTTTTGGGGCAGATATCCGCAGTGTAATCTGTTATTTGATTATCATCTTCTGTCTCCATGGATGTTGATTGTTGATCCAAGTAAAAGGAGTTTGTTAGTAATTTCTTGGACATCTTGACTAATTGTCATTCATTACAAGATTTCATAGTAATCCTTTTAAAAGAAGGCAGCTATCAGTTGACTTTTCTGCTCTCTAAAACAGATCATAAATATATCTTCACACATACATTTATAATAATTTTCTGTTTTTTTTAAGAGGAAATCTAAGGCCATTAGCTTCCAAGATACTCTTTTTTTATGTTTAGTGGCAATGTCTTGTGTGCTTGTGCACACAAGTGAATTTATTAATCATTGTTTTAATCATAATAAACAACTGATAACTCATATTCGGATAATCAAACAAAAGAAAATTGTGGTCACTCTTCAACCTGGCACAAAATCAATTACTTACTTCAGAATATCTTCAAGGGATTTTTAAAAAATCATTTTCACCATGCAGTTTTTGAGGCGCTAACTTGCAGTAGTGTCCTGAGCAAGACTTGAAGACAGGTAAGGCCTCAACTAGGAAAATAGTTTTTCTCAACTTTAATGGCATTTGGTCTCTCAGGGCTTTGAAATTGTCTATCAGCTCTTGTTGTTGTTTGCAGCTCTTTTCATTCTTGGTATTCGTGGCTGTGTGTGATTTAAATCCTGCTCCCAAATCTCTAATTACTCTGTTTTCTGTGCTCCCACCCTTTCCTTGACTCTACAGTTGGGGGGTGCACGGGATTACCCATGAAGCTCCGACCCACAGGTCACAGCTGCTCCACAGGAGAAAGAGGAAGCTCTCTGCTCTCAGAAAGATTTAAAGTCTCAGGAACCCAAGGGAAGTTCTATTCTTTTCTATCAGGTTGCTATGAATTGGAATGAATTCATGGCAGTGTTTATTTTGTTAATTGTTGTTGTTGTTTTGTTAATCTCAAAACACTGAGGCATTACCCTTTGTCCTGCTTTTTTTCGTGTAATGTCATTTTTGTAAATAAAGTCTTCATCCACGTCTTGTGAACATCACCCTAAACCTCTCTCTAGATTTGTCAAAACTTCTTTGTAGATTTGTCAAAAACATGACTGTATTCTTGCGAGAATACAGAGTCAGGTCATGGTATGTGAGGCCCACACATTCCATTAAAATACTTGAGGGGGGCTTAACCAGATCTAAAATGATCTTGAAGCCTAAGGACTAAATAGGGGATTCAGAAGGTCTTTTTAAAAGTTTGTGTGACAGTTAGCTTTCATCCTGCAAGAATGCAGACTTTTCTCTACAATGGGGTGAGGAATATGAAAAGCTGTCCACGTATCTTGAGGGGTAAAGATAGGTAGACTCTAAGCTTGTCGTGAACAATGTTTGCAACCTGCATGGGAATCCAAGCTTCTGGAAGGGGCTGGTTGCTTGAATTCAGTCTTAGCTGTAGAGTGGAATATCTGAGTCCCCGATAGGCATAATCATCATACAAAGTACATGCTTGTGAGCATATGGGACAGTAGCAGAACACGTTCTGGAAACAGATGACTTTCAGGACCGCTGTCCTGTTCAAGGGTACCACTGGTTAATAATAAACGTTCCATTGTTCACAAAGGTCAAGCTACTCCCGTATTTGGTAGATCTACTTAACCCATGGGTAAGTTTGGCATTGAATATAAAAATGCATTAAATAAAGTATCCTGTTGAATTTTGCTGTAAAGATGAAAGTAATGTCTCTACTTGATTTTTCAAAAACTTGTAATATATAGGAAGACGGAGAATGTTAGAAAATCTGACAGACTATCCTTGAAAGCTAATTTAAAATGTAAAAAAATGAGTAGACTTGTGACTTGAAGTTGAATATTATAATAAAATGTATCTCGGTTTATGAAAGTATTGGCATGTGTACAAATCATTTCAAATAAAACAATCAGCACAAAGCGAATTCCTATGGGGTAAAGGTCACACCTATCCCATGCTCCCACATGCTCTCAGATGCTGGGCCACTTCAGTTCTGACACAGCCACGCTCCCTCCTCTCAGCACCCTTCTCTGTGTGCACTTGGTAGTGCACTGCAGCATCTCACCGAATTCACCAAGGACTTAGAGCTAAACAGTTTATTGAGGACCAGGGGACCATTTGGGATCAGGTCAACCGGCTCCAACTCAAGATCGGGATCGTGCATGCAGGTAAAACCTCCCTGCTTCAGTGCAGGTCTACTGCTGGTCCCCTAAGGACAGGCTCCTCTTGGCCCGGTTTGTCTCTGGTCCTGTTGCCTAGGCTCTGAGCTGAGCCCTTCCGGGCTTCTTCCTGTCTTCAGTGTGCCTGCTCTTCATCTGTGTTCAAGCCATGTGAGAATTTGTTGATTTGCCTCCCACTCCTGCTCCTTGTCGTACTCGCTCCGTTTGCTTCCTGCTGCTTCGTTTCCTGCGTTTTCATGTCTGAGAAACCTCTAGGTGGCCTATGTGCACCGCTCTGTCATGTTCAAGGTATGTCCCCTCCCTGCGGGGCTCGCACACTGACCACTGCTCTTGTGGTAGGCTACAGACACGTAATTTACATCGTAGGCTACACTTCACCTCGTTTCCAAAGTATGGCGGGCTGAAGCCTAGAACCAGGCAAAAATGATCAAACTAGTTGTTTACAGCATTCCCAGGAAACAAAACAAACTCTCGGGGGGTAGAAAACTAGGGCAGAGCTAACTCCTTATGGCTTTGGGAGAAAATCGCGCAAGCTGTTTTCCCAAAGAATCAAGGCAAAAGGCTGTATGAAAGAACTCATTTCACCACAGCACGCACAAAGGGGCTCGAGTTCATCACATGAGTAAATTCGATTTGTAAAATTAGAATGTTAAGAGTTTGCATGTTTGGAAGGGTTAGAGTCCTAAATCTGCCAGACTAGACATTTGAAGTGCTTATAAATTAAATTTATTATATTAAATATATAAATGCAATTTAAAGTGTAAGGGGATTTAATTAAGCTTGTAAATAGAACAAGTTGTTTAACAGGGTTCATATTGTTCAACTAAGATTTACCGAACATTATTCTAAGGATTCCTAGAAAGGAAGTGTTCTGATTTTACCTGAGTTACTACAATTATAAGGAGAAAATATAACTCGGATGTTTAATTAAATGACTTAAATACATATACTACAAAATTTATAAATTGAATCAATGTAAGAGTTTGAAGGTCAAGTAACTTTCAGCCATCTTTTAAATGTACACAAAACCCCCTTGAACCTAAAAAAGCATTGTGCCCAGGTTCAATGCAATCTCTGACCACTGAGCGGGGCAATTAGACACAACTGAGTCTGAGCCCGCCACTGTTATTCATAAGCTGGCTCCCTTCCTTAATTTATTTAAATGATTCTAACACTTTCCCAGTTTTAAAAAATAGATATTTTGTATTACTCATTGATTTCGACTTCCTTAGTTTCCTATATATGAATTCTGAACAAGTATACCGTATATATTCAAGTATAAGTGACCCGAATATCCACCAAGGCACCTAATTTTACCACAAAACTGCATTAAAAATGTGCTGAAAAACTGGGCTTATACTCAAGTATATACAATATTTTATTAAATAGCTCTTCAACCAAGTCCTCTCTTTCCTTTCATACAGTTCCTGCTATAGTTAAAGCTCTTAGTATTTTACACCTTAATTGGGAAATATTTTTCCAATTCTGACCAATCTTCTCACACATTCATAACAAATCAATTATTATTTCATCTTTTTTCCCCCCTCAAATTAAGGAGGCTCAGAAATGAGCTTCACCTCCTGGAAATGACCTCAGGCTACTCTAGCCCATTGCTAGAATCTATCCTACAGCCCTGATGTACTGTTGTCTACTAATTCACAAAGAATGTGGACAGGGTTCAAGTTCAAAACTGTCAATGTTGTTACTTTCAATGGCCTTGGACATTTAGTAGGTGTATATCTGACACAATTTTGACTACTGAAACCTTTATTATGGGTGTAAGATTCAATTCTGTGGTTTTAGAAAGTTATAGTTTGCTAATTATTACACAATTGTATAGTTTTTGTAAGACTATATCAGTGACCTGGTGCTTCTATAACAAAAAGTACAAGTGGGTGGTTTTAAAGGACAAAACCCAACTATTTTCTTACAGTTCAGAAGACTAGACATTTTCTTAAGGGAACATTCTTTTCAGCTTCTGTAGGCAATCTGTGGCATTCCTGGACTGGTAGGTACACCTGTCTGTTGTCTGTCATCCTCTTCCTTGGCGTGTCTGTTTGTCTGTTCTTCTCTTTTTCCATGACATCACTTAGAAGCCATTAGTTTTAGGACCTAGTCAGTGAGTTCAGTTTGAGTATCTTCATATGACGTGATTAACATAGCTAGAGAAAGTCACTATTTCCAAACAGGGTCACATTGATAGGTTAGAACTTCAATACATCTTTTTGAAAAACACAATTCAATCCACCTTTTTCTTTTGCTCACTTTTCACTTTATATTACCTTCCTCTTTCTTTCTATGTCCAGATAAAGAATTGTGATATTAATATGTTTAATATTGAAATTAAAGAGAGGTTTTTATCTTTCCTTCATTGTAAGGAACTCTATATTCTGAGTCCAGGTTCCAAAATCTGACCTGGTTATTAATAGTGTCAGTTAAAAAACAAAACAAAAACAGAATTAGAAAAACACCCAGTTGATTATTCTACACATAAGATGGGGGGAGTTTAGGGCAATTGAAGGAGGCTGACCCTGAGGTTATTCGAGGTCAAAGATCGTCTCTAGTTTATTGACTAGGCACCTTCCTTAGGAGGTAGGACCACGTGGTGGTGCATGGATTCCAGTAGAAGTATTCTTTCGACAAGTAGTAGAGAGTATTGTCTCATTTGAATGTATACAACTGAGATTAGTGAAGAAATATGATGGTTCTCACATCCCATTTATAGAGTTCAGCAAATAGAAGAAAGACCTTCGAGAATATGGATCAACAAAATGGTGGAATCAAAGGATTCAGACATAGCAATAATTATGAAGATGGCTGAAGACTGGACAATGGTTCTGCTATGATTCAGAACCACCGGGCAGCACGTAATACCACGAACAGTGCAGTGAACATATTTGTGTCTTCAGGGTCCTTAGGAGGGATGGGAGGGAGAGGTTCACTCACTCCATGAGAGTTGCTGTCCACTCACAGTGAGCCTATAGCACAGGGTAAAACTGCCCTGTGAGTTTGAGACTATGACTGCTTAAAGGATTATCTTCTGGGGAGCAGCTGGTGGTTTCAAACTGCTGACCTTGCAAATCACAGCCCAATGCATAACTACTATGCCACCAGGTTCCATGCTTCTTGGTATAGGAAAAAGGAAAAATAATTCTCATTTATTCCTTCTTTCAGCAGAGAGAACAAAACGCACATGAAAGCTTAACAAATTATCATGCTAGTGCTTGTCCAGAACTTAGCCAAATAGCTTACCATTCCTAGGCTTGGTAAATAACAACAACAATAAAACCCTCTCAAATTAGAATGCCATCATCGATACTGTAGATCCAAGGTTTCTATGTTCCTTGCTTCTGTGCTTGAGGGTGCTTCAAAACGATCTTGGGAAAACAAGATTAAAAGACAATGTAATTTTTCCACCAAATTTTTGAAGCTTCTGATATTTCTCTAGATGTATGTTCTACATTCCCCAGCACCTGGAGGTCACTGAGGGAATAATAATGACAACATGTTTAATATATTGCTTTAGCTATTTAGAATTACTAAGCAAAATAAGCCCAAGACACCTTACCAAAGCAAAAACAAAAGTCATTGTCATCAAATTGATTCTGACCCAACACATAAAAAAAAACCTGGAGGTTGTTAGAGATAGAGATGATTTTTCCCAAATGTTTTTTTTTTTTACTAAAATATACCAACAACAATAGTGAATAATATATAGATAATTACCTTATTGGGTGATAATTCTGTTTATAAAGTTACCTTCATGAGAAATATTAGAAGCTAGCACCCATGTCACTTTGGACACATTGACCAAACTTGCCCCAAAAAACCCTCAGGCTCACTGCCTTTAAGTCAGTGCTGTCTCATAGCCAACCCACTGGGGATGTTTGAAACTCAACGATTTTCTGGAATAGAAAGCCCCATCTTTGTCTGTAGAGCTGCTGGTGGTTTTGAACTGCTGACCATGTGGATCACAGCCCCCAAAGCAACCACTACACAAACTTTAGGTACATATAATTGATTGCCAAAGAAAGCAAAGGGTATCTATTTAAATGTTGTAAGATTTACAAATAGCATTATTTTGAAGGATATATTGGTTGATGATAATCTTCGATGTATATAAGAGAAATCATGTAAGAATAAAATGCAGAGGATGATCAAGTAACAAGCACACAGAAATGTAAACAAACCTTCTTTTGTTGCTTTTATACTTTCATTAAAAAAAAATGGTTGTATTGACATATAATTCTTACCATACAATTCAATGGTTTAAGTATAGTAAAAAGAGTTGTGAAATCATCACTACAATCAATTTTCTTTATTCTTATACTTATTATTATTATCTCTTCCTCCCCTCCCCTCTCCTGTCATAACAGTATGCACTATTAATTCAATTACTGTCATTATAGATTTATCTATCCTGGGCTTCTTATAAAGAAGTGCACTAAAAAACATACACACACACAGAAACCACAAAAACTTCAACAACAATAACAAAATAAGCACAAAAATCTTCAATCCAAAAGAAAGGGAAATAATAAAAAGTAGAACAAATTTAAAATGTATCAAAAGGGAGATCGAATGATAAAGCATTACACTTTAATCTGACTTCATCTGCACAAATCTGTTTTCCAATGCCCTCGGTCTGATAGCAAGGCTGTTCACATTCCAGGTCTATGGCTGCAAGGGAGTCACGGGAGGCTTAACCTATGTGGGGACTCTGCAAATGAATTTGGGCTTCCACTTTCATCCATACCTTCTGCAAACTAGGTGCTTTAAGTTCTAATACAGGTACTTCTTCCAGTCTTAGAATTTATTATTTGAAATTCTTGAATCACACATACTGATGTGCTTCTTTCAAGTTGACTTAGCTGACACCTCACATAGATAACTGCTTATTTTAAGAGAAACCTTTAAGACCCAGATGCGATTGTTTCCCATAGCTGGTCACCATCTGATTTCTTCATCACACATTGCTATAGCATCCATATCTTCAGTGATCTCTTCATGAAGGCAAGTATCAAGTAGCGCCATATAAAAAGAACTTATTGTTAGCATTTACCCTTAAGTATGAGTTCAAAATACATTCATATATCTATGGATTCTACATATCTGTGGAGAAGGACCAGTCCCCAAAGGACATTATGTTTGGTAAAATAGAGGGGCAGACAAATGGAGGAAAGGCCCTCGAGGAGATGGATTGGCACCGTGGTTGCAAAAATGTGCTCAAACATAAGAACAATTGTGAGGAAGGCACAGGACTGGGCAGTGTTTCATTCTGTTGTGCATAAGGCCACTATGGGTCAGACTGACTCAACAGCATCCTAACAGGAATCACAATATAAATCCCTGGTCAGCTTTCGAGACATCATTATCATTTTGTTTGACAATATTAGAAATTATCCCAATGGGGCATATGTAATTTTATTAATAGTATCATTCATTTAGCCAAAGACATAGAATTTATAATAGTCTTGGGGAAAAACAAGTATACATGTATGAGATAGACTTTTGAACTAAAATTATAAAGATTGTTCACTTGTACCATATTAATAACTCAAGTAACTGAACACTATTTATGCAAATAATGAGGGTTAGAGAGTTGACAAAACTTTCAGTAATACTCAGTTACTAAGGCAGAATTATGTCTACTGGACTAAGCCATGCCATAAAAAAGCAGAGTATCAAATTAGCAGATATATGGTAGCCTTAAGTTGCCAATTATTGAGCATCTGTGTTAGCTCAAATTGACTAGAGGAACAAATCCAAGGACTCTCATATACGAGGGGTACCCCCCCAAAACGGACTTTTTCTCAAAACTATGTATTTACATTATTTGTTTGTTTGTTTGTTTTAATCATTTTATTGGGGGTTCATACAACTCTTATCACAATCCATACACACATCCACTGTGTAAAGCACATTTGTACATTTGTTGCCCTCATCAGTCTCAAAATATTTGCTCTCCACTTAAGCCCTTGGCATCAGCTCCTCATGTTTTCTCCTCCCTCCCGGCTCCCCCCTCCCTCATGAACCCTTGATAATTTATAAATTATTATTTTGTCATATCTTACACTGTC
>NW_022111373.1:29811610-29825737 GCF_000313985.2 Echinops telfairi
TCATGAGAAGGCCATGCCCACCAGCAAGCATCATCAGGCTGTGACCTGTTTGACAGGCTGGACTCCACCCCTTCACTCTATTGATCAAGTTGACATGAGATTAAATACTACCACAGCACCCTCAAAGGAAAAATTTGAACCAAAGTCCAATGACTTCCAAATCCACAATTTTGGGATCATAGTTATCTCCTTCTCACTCTAGGGCAGCGGTTCTCAACCTGTGGGTCGTGACCCCTTTGGGGATCTAATGATCCTTTCACAGGGGTTGCCTGACTCATAACAGTAGCAAAATTACAGTTATGAAGTAGCAACAAAAGTAATTTTGTGGCTGGGGGGGCGGGGGAGCGGTCACCAGAACACAAGGAACTGTATTGAAGGGTCGCGGCATGAGGAAGCTTGAGAACCACTGCTCTAGGCTATTTCTGCCTTAAATCCAAAGGATTATTTCAGTTCCCTTAATATTCTACAAGAGTGTTTAAGGTAAAGTTCAGTTTGTTTAGTGGGGTTTCCAAACCAGATCTTTCTGTGTGGTCTATGAAGAATGTTGTGTATCTCAAAAGGACAGGGTCTAAAGTCCTGGTTTCTTATAACACGCATTGGGTCACCAAGGGTTGGATAGAAATTCAGTCAAAAAGGCCTGATTAGAAACATAATACTGGGTGTATTCTCTCTGGGAGGGTCGGGGGTGGTCTTATATAGATCATTCTATATAGGTCCAATATAGGTATGCTTTTTTTCCCCCAATGGTAGATTGTTCATCCTTGTTTAACCACCAACAGAATCATCTTTTTTGAGACAGATACCTCTGGATTTGAATGTCCATTAAGGTTCACTGAGCACCTAAAAAACAGACTATTTTTCAAAAAAAAAAGTTCTGTTCCTTCTACACTTATTTATAATTTAAACAAAGTTAGCCAACTGTAGCTGGCAGATCTTTGTGAAGAGGATATTTGGTTGATTTTGAAGAAGAAAAAGAATCATTATTTTCATGTAACCAATGCTTGAAAAGTATTTAAGAGTACTTGACGGCAGTTGATTTCTTAAGTAGATTAATTATTCACACTATGATTCTCCATAGTGTATGAAGCTACTGTCATCATTGTTAAGTCGAATTGGGTCTGACTCATCGAGACCTTTTGTGAAACAGAATGAAACACTGCTCACTCACAACCGTTATATCGGAGTCCATCTCCCCGAAGGGCTCATTCTAGTTTCCCAAGCGTGGTGTCCTTTCCCAGGGACTGCCCTCTCCTGATGACAGGGCTAAAGCCCAGGAGGGGAATCTCACCGTCCTTGCTTCTAAGGAGAAGCCTGGTTGTATTCCTTCCAGGATAGATGTTCTGTTCTTCCAGAAGTCCATCCTGCTTTCAATATTTTCACCAACGCCATAATAAGCTACTACCACACACTGTAAATTGCCACAAATTCTATAATAGTAGAAACCAAATTAATGAGGTTTGCTTCCTGATATTGTGTTATATGAATAAATGACCAACACCGCTCCAATGCTCCCCCTATGGTTCATTATTGCTGAGAGAGGCTTACCTCATGCTAAACTTCTTGCTTCACATGTAGTGGGAAGAACTGAGTAACTCAATGTCTGTACTTAGCACCCCTTTTCCTGTGGTCCCCCCCTCTGAGGACATCACAACTCTCTCTTCTCTAGCCTCTAAACTGTGAGTTAGCATCCCAAGCTCTTTTCTGCTCTTTAGCTTCATTCATTTGGATTTTCTTCCTTCCAAGCCTACCTTTGTTTTCTATGGATCAGAATCCGGCCATGTTTATTATTTAATTGCATTCAGCCACTAGGCTACCCCGTCAATTGTGACAGCATCTCCCTCTGGCTGGCTGTCAGCTGAGAAGCACCTCTTCCAGGAGAAGGAGGAGAACAAAAGACGTGCTAGAGTTATCAGAACATTTAGTGAGAGTTAATTCATGATGATAAAGCAGGTCCGCTTCACAGATAAAGGTGTGTGTGGAGTCATTAGTGTTAGTCGCTTCACACTCGGCCATCCATTTAATAAACATTGAACACCTGCCAATTTGCTTTGCACTCAACTGAGATACAAAATTGAAGAAGTCAAGGTCATCCCATCCATCAAGGAGCTTATGATTTCATATGAGGAAAAGATTCTGCTCACGGGTAATTACCACACAACTAGTAAGTTCTGTAACAGTTCTGCCCACGGGAGCCAGAGGAGGAAGTAGTACGAGGGTCAAGGGATGCTTCCAAAAGAGGCAACTTTAGAATTTCACGACTAAGGCTAAGTGGGAATTTTTTCAAATACAAAAGTTCTGGGCCTTTGTAGAGGTTTAAGGGGCCCTGATGGCATAGTGGTTACATTCAGGCTTCTAACTGCAAGGTCAGCAGTTTGAAACCCGGAGCTGCTTTTCAGGAGAAAGATAACAGGGTTTTCTAGTCTCATAAAGCGTGACAGCCACAAGGGCAGTTCTCTGTAAGGCCCTGTCCTGTATGGTCCCCATGAGTCCAAATGAACTCCAGGGCAATGAGGGGGTTTTTGTTTTGTGGAAAGAACAACGTGTTAAGAAAAGTATATGCTAGATTCTTGTGAGAGGTGAAGGGTGCAAGAAAGAAAGTTGTGTGGGGGATGATGAGAAACATTCTGAGAGCTCTGAATTTCATATTGCATGTAATGGAACAGCTTTAAAATAGGAAAGTGATGTAATACAACTTATTAAAATATAATGAGTTAATTAGGACTGGCACTGCTGAGAATTCAGAAGTTACCTGCGTATAAGTGGAAAGTTGGTGTAGGGCATGTACGTGGAGATGATGGAGGAGGGAAAGCTAACAAATAGTGTCTTGAGGCAGAACTCATGCCATGAACTTCCTGGACCAGGCAAAATATATTTGATGCAATGGTCACTCCTTACTTGGAGAGGATGAAGGAGTCTGAGTGCAGCCTCACTATCATAGCCCATACTAGAATTCACATCTGCTCTGAGCGATGTTTCAATAGGAGAGTGAGTGGTGCATACTAACAGATGTTGAAGTTCACCTAAGCCTTGGGCTGCTTTGGCGGCCCCAAGGGAGTCAATGTTCCTTTTGTGTTGTGTACCTCGGCAGACAGCGGTCCTTGCTTAGGGTCAGGGATCTTGCTTGCAATGAAAGGCTACCTCCAAGAGAGCTAGGGGAGAGATGATGGCACTTGTTAGGTAGGCCAGAATAGCACGAGGGCCACCACACAATAGCAGAGAACAATCACCACTCCATTAGAAAGCTGAACCTGAAGGCATTCAACTCAGGCTCAATCGGTCAGCAAAACAACCTCCCTGGATTCAGTTCCCAGAGACACTTCACTCCAGTAAGCCAGGCTTTTGCACAAAAGCACTCAGCTTTACTTGCTGGGTTGGGTTGGGATGTCCACCTCTCTGTTCCATGCTCTGGCTCCAGCTTCTGCTGCTACTGCTCTGATAGCAGAGCTGTCTTCTGGATTCTGGAGGCTCACTGCATAAGAATCTTGAGTAAACTTGGATCCAGGGATTTGCTTCACTCCTGGCTCTTGCTGGTAATGAGATTGCTTATCCTGCCTCTCAGAGCGTTCATTTTATATACAACAAGATGGATTTCAGGGAATTCTGTTCACAATTACTCACAGGATAATTCTATCGGTACCTTCTCCCACCTTCTTACCAGATCAATGCACAAAAAGAGTGTTTGGTGGGAGTTAGAGACTTTGGATAAAAGAGTCCATTAAAAGTCCCGGTCCCTCCAAGGAGATTCCTAAGGAAAATTCCAGTCACAAAACATTAATTTAACTTCAAAACTATTGCACAGTCACAGTAGTCAAAACAGCCTGGTAGTGGTACAATGATAGATACACAGACTGATAGAACATAATATAAACCCAGAGATAAATGCAGCCACCTATAGGCAATTGATTTTTGAAGGATGACCAAAAACCATTAAATGGGAAAGGAACACCCTCTTCGACAAATGATGCTGAAAAACGTGGATCTTCATTTGCAGAATACTGAAATAGAATCCATACTCTGCCCCCATGAACACACACTAGTTTAACAGGGATTAGAGGTCTCAATTGAAACCCCAGAGCTATAAGGATCATCAATGAGAAAATTGGGACACATTTAAGTGCCCTACTGCAGGGCATACACAGTCTACCAAATATAATATGGGAAACACACATGGTGGAAGAAAAAAAAATGAGGGACCTACTAAAAGTAAAACACTGCTGCACATCAAAAGACTTCATTAAAAAAGTAAAATGAGAGCCCACAGATTGGTAAAAACATTTTAGCAGGAATGACAATTAGACAAGGGAAAAAATTCTAAAATATATAGAATTCTGAAAAACTACAAATAAGAAAAAAAGAATAAATTAAAAACTAGGAAAATAATATGAACAGATAGTTCGCCAAAAATAACAATTAAATGGAAAACAAACATATGGAAAAATTGTGATCACAATTGCTGGTCATTAGTGAGATGCAAACTAAAACAATAAGATATCACTATATCCCACAATGATAGCCCATTAAAAAATTTTGAAAATAGAACAGCAAATGCTGGAGACAGTATGAAGGGATTGGAACTCATATTCACTGCTGGTGGACTTGTAAACATAAACAGCCATGGGGTAAAGCAATATGGTTCTACTTAAAACAGCTGGGACCAGAAAAACCATAAAACCCAGTAATACCTCTACTGGGCATCTGACCCAAAGAAATGAGAGGCAGAACAGGGACAGGTGTATGCTCTCTCATGTTCATTTCAGCACAGTTCACAGCAGCAAGAAGCTGCAAACAGCCCAAACGCCCATCAGTAGGAGAATGAATAAAGAAACGATGGTACACACACACAATGGAATACTATGTATCCCTAAAAAAAGTGATAGAAACTATGAATCATTTCATGACATCTATAGACCTGAAAACCACTAGGCTGGCAAAGTTAGTCACTTACAAAGGAACACAAACTGCATGAGAGAACTACTCTAAGGACGAACACCAATACAAAGGCAGCCTTCTCTTCTCAGGTGTAATCTGAGGTAGTGAGCCTGCCTGGGGTCCAGGAACCTATGTTAGTGGTCTCCCCCCACCCCACCCCCACTTGTACATCTTAAAAACCACTTTGAAAATTTGAAAAAAGAGTTCTCAGCCCAGCTGGGGTCAGTTTCTCAAGATGTGATGCAGGGAGACCAATCAGTTCCTGTCATGTAACATGGTTCTGTAATTACCTCAAATCAGCTTTAACTTCTATACGATTGAGTAGCAAGACTTACTGGAAATCCAAGCCCAGGCATGGACGGGGTGGGCTTGGGGAGGCAGGTCTGTCGCAGAGAAAGTGATTACACTTCTGTTGGTGGGTAAACCAGGTTGGGCAACCTGCTATTTGTCAAAAAAAAAAGCTTACCATTACTTATACTCACAATGGGAGAATACACCCAATATCATGCTCCTAATTGGAAACATTTGACCAAGTTTCTATTGAGAACTTGGTGACGCAGCGTGTAGAGCAGAAAGCTGGGATTTCAGATTCTGTCCTTTTGAGATGCACAACTTCCTTCCTAGGTCACACCGAAAGGGTCTGATTCACAACCCCCCTAAGCAAACTAGACGTCACTTTAAATTCGGCTCTAGTAGATTTCAGGACCTGAAATATGCCCTTGGACTTCAACGCTCTAGTGTGAGAAGAAGCAGATGACCGCTATCCCAAGGACATAGAACTGTTGGTTGCTGGACGTTGGTTCTGGTCTCTGGCTTTGAAAGCACCCAGGACTGCCATACATTTACTCTTTTAATGCCCTCTTTGTTTGGTTTCATTTTGTTTTACGCCATTTGTTAGTCCACGGTTCTGCACCTGTGAACGAGTGCTGTTGAAAGTTGCCCTGCTCTCACCCTCACTGTTTGTGTAAATCGTGTCCAGGTCTTACGCTTTGAATCTCATCTGTTGTGGTCTAAAAAGCTACCCTATGCATGTATGCTTTCCTTTTTTCAACAGTGTTTTAAATTCTATACCATTAGCGAAACTAATAGAATTACCTTATGCCTCATAGGGATGATTTATCATATTCTCCCATAAAATGACAATAATGTCTCTAACATGAACCAGTGACATACAAAAACCATAGATATATGAAAGTATTTGGGGACTCCCACTTTATCATAGCCCTTATCTAAGAATAATTTGTTCTTATGACATGGCTCTACTAGATACTTGCCCTCATGAAAAGATCACTGAAGATATGGGTACAATAGCAAAGTGTGATAAAGAAAACAGATCACTAATGGAACACGCAATATACTTCTGATCCTTGGAGGTCTCCTTACTGCCCTCCGCCCCCCTTATCATAACCTCAGTGCTGCTTCCCAATCTAGACTAGACGGGAGCATGTACATAGGTACAGGCAAGAGATAAAACTCAACACATGGAACCCAGGAACAGGAATGAGAATACAGATACCAAAAGGGTAGGGGGAAGGTTGGGAGAGGTGGGGAGGGAGGGGGCACATAACCACACACCCCCAGCCAGGGGTAAGAACAACAGAAGCCAGAGGGGAAGGGGGACAGCGGTCGGTGTGAGATTTGAAAATAATTAACAATCTACAATCTATCAAGGGGCCACGATGGTTGGGGTGGAGGGGAGAGGGAGGGGAAAAAAAGAGGAGCTGATCCCAAGGGCTCAGTGGAAAGTACATGTCTAGAAAAGAACAATGGAATATATTTGTGAATATGTCGGATACAATTGATGTACGGACTGTAACAAGAGTTGCAAGAGCCACCAATAAAATGATTGAAAAGAAAGAAAGAAAGAAATCAGATGACGCCTGGCTATCAGAAAGAATGGCATTTGGAACTTAAAGCCTTGTCTTAAAGAAAGCAGCCAACTAAGTGAGGTATTCAGCTATATTCACATGGAAGAAGTCCAACCGCCTGTGTGATCTACAGATTGTAAATAATACAGTCCAAATCCAGAGGAGGGAACAGTATCAGAGCCTAAATTCTAAACACCTGGTTTTGAGAAGAGTATGGATAACAGTGGAAGCCCAAAAGCCATTTGCAGGGTTCCCACGTGTAGGAAGCCTCCAGGGATCCCTTTGTGACGATGGCCCAGGAATGTGAATAGCCTTGTTTTCAGACAGAGAAATTATAAAGTCAATTATGGCTGATGTAATTAAGTTAAAGTGTAACCCTTTATCATTTGGTCTCCCTTTTCAATTTATTTCAGCTTTTAATATTCCCTGCTACTTTTAGATTGAAGTTTCTGTTTTATTTTTGTAATTCTTAGTTTTTCTGTCTTGTTGTTTCTTATGTTTGTTTGTATGTTGTTCAGCTTGTGAAATCCAGGATAGGCAAATCTGTAGCGCTACGACCTGAATTAATAATCACATAGGGACACAGCAGGGCGGAAGAGAAATGGGGAGTAACAACAACGATTACAAGAAAGAAGAAAACGTTCTAAAACTGGTTGTGGGGTTGATTGCACAACTCTTTTTACTATGATTAAGCTATTGATCTGTATAACATGTGAATCCCATGCCAATCAAAGGAAACTAGATCAGTCAGCATCATCTTTGCTCCCGGAATATAACTTTAATGAGGATGTGGACTTTGCGCTCCCAACCAACAAGCAGACATCAATAAATGTCTATTGAAAGAATAAAAGATTTAAAGATGGACCAAAAAGTTTTCGTTTGTTTGGTAACATAGAGAAAGGGTTTTCTGTCATTGAATAAGGATGACTGCCGAAGAATCGATGCGTTTGAATGGTGCTGCTGGAGAAGAATATTGGGGCTACCATGGACTGTGGAAAGGACAAACTTATTTGTCTCTGGAGAAGTGAGGCCAGGGTGCTCCTTGGGGGCAAGGATGGAGAAGCTTTGTCTTACATCCTTGGGACATCTTGTCAATAGAGACCAGTCCCTGGAGAAGGACATCCTGTTGGGTAAAGCGGAGGGGCAGCGAAAGGGAAGAAGGTCTTCAAGGAGATGGATGGACACAGTGGCTGCATCCATGGGCTCAGCCATGGGAAGGACTGTGAGGATGGCTCAGGGTCATGCAGTGTTTCATTCCGTTGTGCGTAGGGTTGCTTTGGGTAGGAGCCAACTCAATGGCACTTATCAATAGCAATAATATTGAGAACGGGAACTGACAAAGAGTGAGAGGCAAGTGGAACATTCCAGGTAAGAAATGATAAGACAACAAACTGAGAATGAATCTGTGGGAACAGAGTTAAGAATTACATGCATGAGAAATACATAGTTCGGGGACTGGCTGAAGGGATATTTGAGGAATGTCAATGGCATTTACCGTCCTAGGACTGGCAGTGTGAGAAGCAATGGTCACTATGATCTGAAAGCGACACCTGGCCCTCACTCAGGATGGCCTGGACAGGAATCTAGTTGGAACAAAAGAGGGGTGGTTCTTCCTGTAGGAGGGGCTGTTCCAAGCTCAGGTTCCCAAAGGAACAGTGGCTTCTTCCCTGAAGAAAAGGAGCTTCGGTTTCTGATTGTCCCTCAAGTCTCCAGGATTTGAGCAGGTGGTTTCCTGGACCATACCTGGGAAAATCTGGCACCAAAACAGACTTCTTGGCACCAAGGCCCATGTTTACCTCGTCTCCCTCCCACCCCAACAAAGAATGCACTCATGTGTTTCCCATGAACAAGGAAAAGTTAGAGTGGGGAAGAGTGGGACCATAAGCTGCCCTGTATGTTCAGCAAAGCATCCTGGAACGGTAGAATGATGGGGGCCCATGCCTTACCTTCTTTTATGACTTTGTTAGTACATTCTCCTCTCAAAATATATTTACTCCTTAACCCATGCTATTGTAGAATTTGTGTCAGACTCTGGAGTATGACAGATGGTGACCACAAAGGGACCCACCTGGCATGACTCAGTGGTAGAGTCTTATGAATGATTCAACACTAGTTGGCCCAGTCTTCGGGGGGTTATAAATAGTAGTAAGTGGATTAGGGCTGTGGTTAGCCCAGAGACTCTCAAAAAACCATAAGCCATTCACAAATTGACTTTTGCATTTTCGATGATGTAGAATAAAAGGTCCTAAGAGCTCCCAGGGCACTCAAAATGAGGTTTGATAAAGTACGCCATATTCATTAATGTACTCAAAGACCCAAGGACTTACATCGATATAAAAGGTAGCCTGCCTCTTAAATTAGTAATATCCAAAGTTTCTCTGGTGCAAGCAGACTTGGATGTCAAACACACGAACACAGGTAGCAGCAGGGAAATAAAATAGGAGAATTACTACCTGCTTGTCATGCTCTTATTGTACTTTCATATATCTCTTTTCTTATTCAACCAGACAAGCTGAACTCTCTTCTTGGAAGTGGCTATCAAAGATTTCTTTGCCCAAGTTCTGTCTAACCCTTGGTCCAAAACAGCCATATGACACAAAGAATAATTATACATTTTGAAAAATGGTATGGCCATTTAAAAACTCACTACCAAACCAGAAAATTGCCTCCTTTGATTCTGTACATTTGGCTTGACTGAGATTTTAATAGCTGATCTAATTCCCAAGCTTCGGTGCCCTATGCAAGTCCTCCCACCCCACCCACCAACCTTGTTGTTGTTGTTATTTGAAATTAACTCCAAGAATTAGCTTTCTTTTTTTTTGCACGATAGGTTTGTGATTTTGGTCTGTGCATTGAAGCGATGTAATTATGGCAGTTGTGTTAATAGATTAAAAAGCTCAGCCCTCAAAGCATTGACCCGAAACCCTTTGTGCAACGAAGGGCATTTCAGAAGGACAGCTCAGTTCTGGGAGCTGTGGGGTTCTGCTCCTCTCTAGACACATCCTAAATAAGACCAAGCTTTACACACTTTCTATTTCAAATAAACCAGGAAAATTAAGACCACTGATGCTGTAATATTCACCAAGACTTTGTTTCAAGTACTGTCCATAATCTGACTGGCAGAGTGAGTCCTGGGATATATATTTTCTACTTCTCACAGCATCCAAACAAAGAATAATTTTAATTTGGGTTCAGGTAAAATGTGATATTTCATTGACAATAAAATACATTGTTTTCATTTTCTTCTTTTTTCCCATCTAACCGCACATATTTGACATGTGTGTCTACAGCATGTATTTGGATTCCCTTAACCTTCCTGCTATTTGAACAGCCTTTGAGAGGAGGCAGTTCAGTGGAAGAGGTTAGAGTGGCTCACTTCTGCAGAACACTTCTTTTTGGCCTGTAAGCAACCTCTTTTCTTGGGTCCAAGTCAGAGGGTACCCTGTTGTTCACAGACCAGAGTTTGGTATATCCAAGAAACACATGTTTGCTACAAGCCATGAAGAAACCGGGCCATTGGAAATGCACGAATATGACCAAGGACTTGGAATACACAAGCCCAACCTGATTCGGACACACAGAAACCCTTCATAGATTTCCTGAGACTGTGACTCTTCACGGCAGCAGAGCAGCCTCGTCTTTCTTTTGTGAAATGACTGATCGATTTGAACTGCCAACCTTGGACTGAGTAGTCCGACATTTAACCCACAACACCACTAAGGCTCCTTGGCATATACAACAGTTGGGAAAAATATGATTCACCTATAAAAGGAAACCTCCTTCACAAAAATCCTTCGTTGTGTAGCCTGGAGTTGCCAGAAGGCTACGACGGCTGTGGGAATAGCAGAGAATCCATGCCAGGAATTCCGGCCATGCCGCAGCCAAATGGGGTCTCTCACGTGCCTTCAGAGACACTGTGAAGAAGCACAGCTCTCTAGATGTGCTGGACTTTAGTTAGGGTAGGACCAATGGCACTTTAGCCAGAAGTCCCTGATAGTTTACCATAAATAGAAACAAGTTCACACCCTCTTTTCTTGGGAATCTGGCTTAGAGTCTACCTCATGCTCACTCAGAGAACATGTCATGTTTCTCACTGCCCTCAGATTATACCTCTCACTTTTCAGACGTAGATATCTTGTCATTATTGTTTTTTTTTCTATCTAGAATGTCCCTTGTAAAACTCTACTCACTGTTTGGAGTTCAGTTTGAACTCTTTCAGATAGAATTCATTCTTTCCTCCAAGCATTCTCTCCATCTCACTCTCCTCCTTCCTTTGCCTCTTTTTTCCAGCAGTTCAAAACCACCGGCCGCTCCACAAGAGAAAGATGAAGCTTTCTTTCTACACATAGGAATCTACAATTCCTCAAATCCAATAGCCTCCAAATTGTGAAAACTGAACATTTTTTCATAATCCATTTGGTAGCAAATCCTGACTCGAAGTTGCTTATAATTGTGGTTATGCCTCTTGACGTAAGTACTCATTCATGCCTTTTACTACCAAATTTAGCAACAAGCAAAACTATGTTCAACCATAAGCTGCTGTTGCAGACCCCACTGTATATATTACAGGGACTTCAGGAACCAGAAGAGCTGGGAATTTCTACCTACCTCCCCCACAGGAGTATCTGGGATCTACTGCAGAGGCATTTCCAGTGGGAAGAGGGATGGATGGCTTGAACCAGGTCCAGATGCCGACCTGCAAGAGTCCGTCCTCCTGTTTCTCCCCCTCAGAGCCTCATGGAGTCCACTAGATACCTGAGAACGCCACGATTGGGGTAGGGTTCCCCCCATGAAGCAAGAAGTTGGTTGTTGTTCGATGCCATTGAGACAATGCAGACTCATAGGGAGCCTACATACAATGGAAGGCAACTGGCCTGGTCTTGCGCCATCCTAACAGCTATTCTTAGGTTTGAGCCCTCTCTTGCAGCCACTGTGTCAATCTATCTTGACGAGGATCTTCCTCTTTTTGCTGCCACTTTACTTTACCAAGCATGATGTCCTTTTCCAGGGACTGGTCTCCTCCTGATAACATGTTCAAGACATATGAAATGAAGTCTCACTAGCCTGGCTTCTTTCTAAGCAATAAGTTTATTTACAGATCATGCCCAGATGAGCCCATCTTGAATTCTGGCTCTTGCTAAGATGCCTGAGGAGTAATGCTCCTCAGCTTCCTAGATGCCCTCTGGTCAGATGAAAGGTATCTGTGGTGGCACATGTTGGGCTGCAACCTGCAACATCAACTGTTTGAAGTCACCAGCTACCCTGATGGAGAAAGATGAGGCTTTCGACTCCTCTAAAGGATTAGTCTCCGAAACCCACAAAGGCAGTTCTGTCTTGCCCAATAGGGTCGCAATGGGTCAGACTTGATTCGATGGCAGTGACTTTGGTTTTGGAGTGTTGGTGAATCACACTCATAGTCTTTTCAAAGAGACTTTTTCTTGACGGAGTACTCTTACTTTGAGTAATTTCTGAGGTACTGTATTAGCAAAAGGTGGCACTCCACACCCGGGGCTTTGTCTCGGAAGCATGCTTTGCTGACTGTGAACCTCTTCATGTTAGTGTCTTTTGTGTGCGTCCATCTCACTGAGCTCCTCCTCTTTGGGGGCTGACTGTCTCCAGTGTGAAGCAGGGAGCTGTCTCTCCTGATAACATGTACGAAGGACATGAGACCAACTCTTGCCATCTGTGCGTCTAAGTGGTACTCTGGCTGTACTTCTGGCTGGTATTCTTCCAAGGTAGACATGTTTGCTCCTCTGGCAGCCCATGATACCTTTTAATGTTCTTAACCAACACCATTATTCAAATATATTCATTCTTCTGTGGTCTTCCTTACTAAATGTCCAACTTTCATAATAAATAATTAAGATTATAATCAAGAAAAATCTGCCAGAGCAGCTTTATTCTGTTGCAAGAGGTTGTCATGAATTCAAATGGGCTTGATTGCCAATTTGGCATTTTTAGATTTCTAGGTCTGTCCTTCTCAGTACCACTGGGTGGGTTTGAACTGCCAACATTTTGGTTGTTACTGATCACAAGCCATTTGTTCAAAACCACTTCTGCTTCTTCTGAGTGAGTGGGTAGGAGATGGATCAAGTGTACCTTCCAAACCCACAACTGTTGGGTCAATTCTGATGCACAGTGACCCTGTAGGAGACAATAGAACCAGGACATAGGGTTCCTGAGACTTTGAATATTTCAGGAAGTAAACAGCCTCATCTTTCTCACAACAGAAGGCTGGTGGGTCTGAACTGCTCACCTGGCAATTTGTCGTCAAAGTCTTTCCCAAGTTCCATCAAGACTCATGCATCAGTATTAAAAAACAAAAACATACGCCCCACTCCAAAATTCAGCTATGAAACTGAGCCAGATTTGGCAGAGAGGGAGAAGTTTGCAATTGGATAAACTCTTTATAAATTCATATTAAATTAGATTGATTTTTAAAAACTAACTCAAAACAAAAGCCTCACTGGCATAACACTCCAATAGAAGAAAAGCCAAAAGCAATTCTGTTTGAGCCAATTCTGAAACCAACAGACAAAGTAGAACTGCACCATAGGGCTTCCAAAGCGGTACTAATTACAGATGAGATGGCTACATCTTCCTCCTGGGGAGAGGATGGGCTTTCAGTTTTCAGTCCAATGCTTAACCCACAGCGCTACCAGGCTCCTTGATAAGGGTTCTGGGATTAGTCTAGGTTATCATCAAGGACACCAAGTATTTAACAGTGTGGTGCGAGAATAAAGCCATCATCTGATTTCTCCCTCAGGAGTTCGGCCAGCTCAACGCATCGGTGACATTATTCTACTGCCATCTGGTCTACTTTCGGGTTCACTCATGCACATTTGGGTGCATAGGTGGAGAGGCTCCATTTCCCACTTGTACCTTAGAATCTCCTTTTAAGAAGAAGCCAAAGTCGTGTCAGTTGTAGAACATTTTCTTCACAGTTCCTTTAGGCTTCAAGGAAAGCAAAGGAACTAGGCTGGAAATGGGAGAAGTCTGTTTCTCAGCCCCATGTCAGAGGAAACATGCCATGCCTTCCTTAGACTAATAACCAGGGAGGATCAGAGTGGCAATGACAGGAGGGCAAGGGGAAGGTAGGGAGAGAACGGGAGAACTGATCACAATTATTAACAGATAAGCCCCTCCCAGGGAGGTGAAATACAGAAAAGTGGGTGAAGGGAGACAGTAGTTGGTGTAAGACATGAAAAATTATAAATTATCACCAGTTCCATATCTTACACCATCCACTGCCTCCCTTCACCCATGTTACTGTTGTTTGTTCCCCTGGGGAGTGGGGTGGGTGAAGGGAGACAGTGGTTCATGTAAGATA